>NW_020954587.1:5965899-5997175 GCF_900497805.2 Vombatus ursinus | reverse complement strand
AAAGAAAGAAAAAGAAAGAAAGAAAGGAAAAAAGAAAGAAAGAAAGGAAAGAAAGAAAGAAAGGAAAAAAGAAAGAAAGAAAGAAAGAAAGAAAAGGATCTTTTCTCAGAAAGAGTTTTTACATTCTATGGGAGAAAAGCACATACATAAGAATACACAAGACATAAGAATAGGGATTAGAACTATGATTTCATTGGCATAGGGAATTCCCAGATGAGGAAATTCTTTCTACCAATGTAGAACAGAACCTGGTCTGGTCCAAGTCTGCCATACCGATGAACTCTTAAGAGTGGGGTAACGTTCAGGTTCTAACATGAAAAGAACCTGTTCCTCCTCTTTTCTCTTGTGCCCCTGCCCCCTCATGCTTCCTTCCCCTTCTTGAAGAGTCCCAGCCAGCATCCTATATACTGGGCAATGGCTCCAGTAGTAAGTGATTTGGCCTTGTCCTTTAAAGGGGAACAACGACTTTGTTGTCACCTGAAACATAAGCAACCTGACTAGGGAGAATCACACCAGACATTTATATCCTCTCAATGAGAAGTTATATAATTTTAATTGTTTGTGATTAGGCAAGTTGTTTGCATTTTATGAGCATTGAGTTCCTTATTGCATTTTAATACTTGAACCTGAATCATTGGACTGGTCTAACTTAGGCCTAGCCCAGAATATTTGGCAAAAGTCAGTAAGGAATTGTTTTGTGATAGCCTCATGGTTAAATTAATTTTTTAAGTGAGGGAAGGGTATGGTGGAGGAAAAGGAGTCATAGTTGATAGAATGACCAGACACAAGATTTTGGTTTCTTATGACAAAGTGCTATTTAAGATATATGAAGAACCCTGTTCAATAGGATAAAGAGAAATTTACTATTTACTCTGTGGGATTATCACAAGGGATGTTTGAAAAGATTCATAGGGACAGTGGAAAATTAGCTGGCTCTTATAGGTGGCTTTGGAAAAGCTGCATTGCCAGCACCAGAAAAGTGAAGGTGAACTGTCCTTGAGTATTAGACAATTAGAGGTAAAGGTGAATGAGCTATTGATCTTTAAAGACCATGCCTTTGAGGCAAAAGAAAGATGAATGGATTTGGTCATTATACAAGTGAAAAGGGCAATGCTAATAGAAACGAAGACTAATAGGCTACAGATGGAATCTCAAACCCAAAGGTTTTCCTGGAGAATATATTTAAATCCTGTAGAGATTAGAGGTGTAAGGGAGGAAACTAGGAATAGAGGTGAACATGGGTGGAAACCAAAGTAGGTTGTAAGGCAGGCTTTGGCTCACTTTATTACTATCCTCTGAAATACTGCTTCCTAGGGAAGGCCTGGGGCAGCTAGGTGGCGTCATAGTGCATAGTGTACCAGACCTAAAGTCAGAAAGACTCATCTTCCAGAGTTCAAATCTGGCCTCTGACACTTACTAGCTATGTGACACTGGGCAAGTCACTTAATCGTGTTTGCTTCAGTTTCCTCATCTGTAAAATGAGCTGGAGAAAGAAATAGCAAACCCCAAAAAAACCCAGATAGGATCGTGAAAAGTCAGACAATAAGACTGAACAACAAGGGAGTGACTTCCTCTATGGGACCATCAAAGAGAAGGCAGACTTTTGACAATGAGGAATTAAATACCATAGTACATTTGCCTTTGGCAAATGTTTTCCTGAGTTCCTGACCTAATAACTATGTAGGTGGAAGGAAATATTATTTTATTTTTGTGGTTCAGTCATTTTTCATATATGTTTGTATAAAAATAATATTTTATGAAGCCTTTTAACTAGAAATTATATTTTCTTAATTGCTTGTGATTAGTAAAATTGTTTTTATGGCATTTAAGATACACAAGTGTCTCACTGCATTTTAACCCTCAAACCTGAATTACTGGACTGGCCTACCTTAGGCCTGGCACATACAAGGTACCTACCAGGCAAATAAAATATATTCAAAATAAATACCAGGTAAATTGGGAGAGGGACAGTGATAGCTACTAGGAACAATTAGAAAAGGCTTCATGTAGGTGTACCTTGAGCAGAGTTTTGAAGGAAACAGGCTTCTATGAAAGAGGAAAACATAAGATGGGAGCCCATTCTAAGTATACCAGTGAGAAGGTATAGTCATGTTTTCTATATACACACCCAGTTACCAGCCAGTATCCACTTAACAAGTTTTTCATCACCACAAAGTAAACCAACAGGAAATAATTAAAGGATATGTGTACATGCCCTGAAGTAGGAAAATAAAGGGTTAATCCTCCATTTGGCTCTTTTGGAAACATACTCACCAAGCTTCCAAGAAGCATATTGTATTTGACCCCAAATGGCCAATTCTGTAACATAAAAATCTTATATCTTTTATCTACAAGTGGGCAAGCAAGCCTTCCCCTTTGCAACTTAAGATCACTGCCACTGCTCAGCAAAAGATGAATATTTCTTTCCTCTGCCACCCAATCCTCATCTAACAAAATTCATTGCTACCTAATTACTTATTATCTTAGTTTTCATCATTTACCTACTTCCTGATTCACAGTGATGTGGCAAAGACGAGGTACAAGAAATACTTTATATTTGGGAGAAAGAATTGTGCTTACTGTTCCATTTAAATGAAATTTCAATATATCATTAATTTATGATTTATTAATTAATGAATCAATTAATTCAATAATTAATCTGTTTCATTTAAATGAGATATTATTTTAATATTAATACAGGAGTTATTATTCCTCAACATCACCATTTTTCTGACATTTCTAAAGAGATTTTGCCACAGCAATAATCTAGAATGCTTATTTTTAACCTGAAAAGAATTGGCCAGAAGATTATTCAATTGAAAGGGACCTCATGGAGTAACCCAGTCATCGTCATCTTCTTCAGGGGCAGTCAGTAGTTTTATCTCCCTGACATTCTTCCACCAAAGATTCATTCCTTGGGTTAGGATCCTGATCTCCAAGACCCCCTCAAAGGTCTGCTGTTGAAATGGAACCATGACATCAGAAGAACAATAATGGAGCTGGAACATGCTACTCACTTCCCAACTGGTGATGGACTTGAGGCACACAATGGGACATATGTTTTCAGACATGTCCAATAAGGATTTGTTTTGCTTGACCATGCTTATTTGTTATGAGTTATTCCCCCAAAATTTGGAGGAATAACAAAGGGAGAGAGTGAAGAGTGATAGGAAATACCCCCAAAAAAAGAAATGATAAAAAAGGAGGTCATTGTATTTTTCTTTTTTAATTTATTTTATTTCTAATTTATGGAATAAAACAAGCATTTCCAAAACATAGTATAATAAAAAAGATAATTACACATGAAACTGCAAATCTATTATATACAACTTGATATTCCTTTAAAATATATAATAAAGTTATCATGTACATTTCTTTTTTTCTTTTTTTTCTTCCCTCTCTTCCCCCACCCTAGAGATGGCTACCATTAGACACAAATAAATATATATGTAAAATTATTCTACACATACTTCTATTTATCAGTTCTTTCTCTGGATGCTGATAGCATCTTTCTTCATATGTCCTTTATAGTTAATTTGGGTATTTATAATAGTCAAAATTACTTATTCATTCAAAGTCTTTTTTTTTTCCAAAATGCACAAAAGAAAACACAGAAGGCTCAGAAGCAGATAGACAAGCAAGCCAGCTTTGAAACCAACATATTGAAATTATTACATTCTCTTTTAAAAAATGTAATCTGTATGCAACAGAACTTCTTGGTTTCATGTATAGTCCTCTTTCCTGTTCTTCTGTATATAAGGAAATGCTCATGTTTGATGATATTGATCAAGTACAAAACAACAAAAAATTATATTTAATTTTTTTAACTGCCTTGAGTCTTCCTTATTTAGTTTGTTCAATAATTTGTATTTATTAAGACCTTTCCTAAATCATTTTGTTGTGGTTGTTGCTGTTTTTTAGGGGTGGGAGGGGTGACTTATGAAGAGGTGAGGAAATTTTTCCTATCAACACAGTTCAGCAACTGCCCTATAAACTATGGTCTTAGGGAGCTAAATGCTTGAGGCACTAAGAAGTTATGTGACCTGTCCAGATACACACAGCAAGCAAGTGTCAGAGATGCCTGGAAACCAGGTTTTCTGTCCACTGTGCCACACTGCCTCTCCATAAGTTTATTAAGAAAATTATTTACTTTTAAAAATCCAGAGCAGTATCATGAAAAACCAGAAAGTTCTTCCTAAGTTGACCTTCTCTTGTTAGTTCATGATGTCTTCCTTCTGATATGAGAGCATGTCCACTCTCACTCCTCTGCCCCTGGTCCAGAAGGTAGTCACTGTATCTCTGAACTTACCTGACCTGACCTTCCTCTGGGATTCAAAGGATCCCCAGTCCCCTCTGAGTTAATCCTTGTCCCCACTGCAGATCAAAGACTCTCACACAGTATTAGATAAACTAGTCTTCATGGGCTGGTCCGCTCAGTAAGAAATGCATCATCTGGTGGCCACAAGTCTGGTGATGAGCATCTCTCCACAGTCTGATGCTGGCCTTGTGCTTGGAGGGTTTCCTACCAGGTAGGACCTGGTAGGACTCCACTGGCATAGGTGTGGAGCATCAAGCCTCACTTCCATGCCATGATCAAGTATTAGGGTAGGGCCTTATTGGAATGTCCTGGCTCCTCGTGAGGAAGGAAAGGGGTGCTGGAATCTAGTTTAGACAAAAAGACTCCCTGACTTTTTTGAGGGACTCTATATGTGGGTTTCACATGTGAAAGGAATTCTCATTGAAGAAACTCTACCAATACAGATTTGTAACTGTTAGGCAGTCTTAAAGAGTTGTTTGGGAGCACTGAAAGATTAAATGACTTGTCCACAGACACACAGTAAGGCTGTGTCACTTACATTCAGATCTTCCTGACTCTGAGTCCAGGTTCCTAACTTTTTATTTTATTTTATTTTATTTTGTTTTTATTATGTGTTTAGCAAACACCAAATAAAATAGGTATTTCCATATATAGAGTAAAAGAGGGGAAAGGGTCATACATTAAACTGCAAATCTCTATTATATAGGGTTTGCTTGTCTTTCTAAAGTAATCTATAAATGGGTCCCAATTTTTGTAAATAATCCCTTGAGTTGGTCAAAATATTCAAATTTGCACAGTTCATATTTATAATTGTGTACAACAGTAGTTATCAAACCCCAAAAGAAACTAGGAGGCCACTAAACCATATATATGGATCACTTCTGGCCACATATTGACTTAGAAAACCACATATAAACATCTGTATTCTATTGTATTTTGTTAACTATTTCCCAATTACATTTTAATCTGGTTCAGCAGGGAATATTATTAGACACCTCTGGTGTACAATGTGTCATTGGTTCCATCCCAATGGAAATATGCAGTACAATTTGAAAAATCAGACATCATCTGCACTAATAGGGACCTCCCTGTAACAAATTCAACCTGTAGCTTTCAAAACTGTTCTGTTGGTGCTTCTTTCTGGTGTGTTCTATCCCTTCTCTTCTTCTTTGGGTCCCTTATTTTTTAAGAAAATTATTACAAGTAACCAAACACATAGAGATAAATTTCAGATGTCCTTTATGCACTATAGTAAAAAAAAAAAAATATATATATATATATATACACATACACAGTATATCTACACAAGTATAACATATTTCTTTTATGCACACACACACACACACACACACACACACACACTATACTTGTGTTTGCCTTTCCCCACAATTACCATTTTAGTGGGTATACTTATCTGTGGCTGGAAACCCAGCTCAGAACCTGGAACTTGATTGTTGTCCTTCAACCAACACAAAACTGAAGTAGGTAGCAGTGAATTTCTGGAGTACAGCATTCCAGGCAAGGAAAATTGCTCCTGAGATTGCTTAACAGCCCTGGGGAAATGTCAGAAGGAAATTAATCTCCCATTGCTAATCTGTCCTCTGTTGCTGGATCAGAACTGTCATCCAGAGGAGTTTCTCTAGTTGAAGAAGCAAACTTTAGCAAGGGTTCTGGTCTTCTTTTTTCCTTTTCCCTTCTGCCTTTCTTCTGGAGGGATGGAGAACATGCATGGGGAGAGAGAGGGGTGTATTGGATTCTTCCCCTTTGCCATCTCCAGAGCCTTTAATAGATGCGTTGGAGTGAAAGCACTTTGGAGCAGCATGCACTCACCTGAAAAGTCTTTCAAGAAAGTTGTTGGTCAGGGGCAGCTATGTGGTGTAGTAGATAGAGCACTGGCCCTGACGTCAGGAGGACCTGAGTTCAAATCCAGCCTCAAACACATAACACTCACTAGCTGTGTGACTCTAGGTCAGTCACTTAACCCCAATTGCCTCACCAAAAAAAAAAAAGTTGTTGGTCATTTTTGCCTTTCTTTTTCCTTTTCTGGGCACAAATCAGAAAGTGGATTTTCTCAGACCAAGAGAAGACAGCACAAGGACAAAATCCTTGAGGGCAGGGACTGTTTTTTGCCTCTTTTTGTAACCCCAGTACTTAGCACAGTGCCTGGCACATAATAGGTGCTTAATAAATGTTTATTGAATGAAGGAATGACAGTGATGTAATATCCTAGAAAAGCAGGGAGGAACTGGGTAGGTTCATCTCACCTGACTCAAGAGGAAAGTTCTGCAACAACATCATTCTTGGATCCATACTTCCTAATTAGAGGAGGGGGCATTTCTTGAGTAGTGTGCCTTTTAGAGAGAAGAGGTCCACATACATGTCCCCTGACACTAGGAGGAACAGAAGCAAAGGACTAAAACCAACATAGTGGAGCAAGGTACTGGGGACCTTGCTGCTACCACCACTACCCCCTCCCCCAACTATTCCAGTGACACTACAGGCTCCACTCTTGACATTCTAGGCTTCACTTCTTTCTCTCCACAATGCCACAGCAACTTTGCTACCCTGGAAGATCCTTTCTCTGCATTTTAGTTACTTCCCAGACCCTCCATTTTAAGGAAAGTGTTCAGTCAGACATCTTCACTCCTTCATTCCTCCTTGGAATGAAGTCAATCTTGACTCTACCAACTTGTTTCTCTACCATGTGCCCTCACAGATATCTTCTCCCTCCCCACTCCTGCTTCCCTTTATGTGTTGTCTTCCCCTATTAGGATATATGCACCTTAATGGAAGAAACTATCATTATCTTTGCTTGTATTTCTATTCCTAGCACTTTGAGCAGTTCCTGGCACATAATAATCCCTTAATAAAGGCTTGTTGATTTGACTTGTTCAGACATTACAGGTCTACTGTCAAGAAGGGTTACCTGTTTAAGAGCCCAAAGTGAGTTTCCTTTCTGAGGGGAGTCTAAATCACAAGATGGCACTATGAGTCTGGGAGGGGCTGTGTGAGAGGAATTCACAGGAATGTTGGGGTGTGGCCCCTTTGGTAAACTCGAGTTCAGTTCCCTTCCGAGGGAAGTCCAAGTCTTAGGATGGTGATGAGTCAGAAGGACTTTAGGATCCTGGTGGAAAAAATAGTATTCACAGAGAGAAAATTATGTTGATTGCTTATAGGGTACCGTGAATCGTTTTATTTTACATTTGTTTATAGGCTCTGGTTAGTTCTTTGTGTTTGGTGCATTTTCTGTGCAATGAAATAAAGCCTGTCCTATACCAAATATGTGTATTTGTTACCTTGAGTGCTTGTTAAGAGATGGGGATTCTGTTTCCCACATCTGTAGAATTTTAGATACGAGTAATACACAAGTTACATGCTGAGGTTTCTCACAGAAAATTTTGCATGGGACAATAAAACATCAAAACGAATATGAACTTTTTGGGAAACTCCACATGTGTTTGTGTGTGCACACAATCAATAGATTGATAAAAATGTACTAAGTTTATACTATGTGCCAGGTACTGGGATGTAAAAAAAAAGCAAAAGATACTTCCTGCCTTCAAAGAGCTTACAATCCAATGGAGGAGAAAATATGCCAACAAATGTACACAAAGCAAGCTATATACAGGATAAATGACGAGTAACACACAGACACACGCACACACATATACACTAATCTGGCAATAGTGTAAAAGATAGATGGGCAGAGAGGAACGGTGAAAGCCAGTTGACCAACCGGGAAGTGATTTCAGTAATCCAGGCCAGAAGAGGTATTCTACATAACTGTAGCAATGTCACCTCAGCTGACTAGTCAATCTTCCATTCCCAAGAAGGGATTGGACATCCTCTATGAAGCCCTTTTCTCCCTTCCCTCTCTTTCCTTTCTCTTGAGGCATTGTGAAGCAGTAGAAAGAGCACTGAATTTGGAGTCAGATTTGGATTCAAATCTTACCTCTTTTCCTTACAACCTATGTGACCTTGGGCAAATCACTCATTCTGCCTCTGAATCTCCACCCCTGAAAAGAGCTAGGAGGTAGCAACAATAAAAACATAGTAAGTCTAACTGGTTATAAAAGCTGCCCACCCTCCAGTCTACTGAAATTATTTGTTGAGTTGTTCCTCTGAGAGAGGGAGTTTGGACTTGGATCAGTTCTATTACTGAACTCCAACCTTATAGCCTCTGGTGACCTCTGTTTTCAGATCTATAGGCTGCCATAGGGACTGTGGTCTTTGGCACTAGTCCAGGGAAATTGGTGTTTGTCTTCCACATCATGGAAGATTGGAGCTTCCTGGCAAGTCTCTGCTTGTCTGATTATATCTGTGTCAGTCTGAAGGGATTTGAAGGCAAGTCCTGATCTGGTTAAGTTCCTGGGGTCAGTAGCTATTGATGAGAGCCATCCTTGGTCAAGTTCCAAGACCTCAAATGACAGCCACCAAATGTGAAAGCTGAAAAAAAAATCATAGAGATCACATCTAGTCCAATTCCTTCATTTTACAGATAAGGAAACTGAGGCCCAGATAAGTGAAATGAGTTTTCCAAGGTTGAATAGCTAATTTATGGCTAAGCTAGAATCCAAAATTGTGATGTAGCGAAAGTTACTTCTGATACCTTTATTCTTCCGTCTTCTAGCTCCCTCTTTATTCCTGTCCTGTGTTCCTAGTGCTCTCAAGATAGAACCTGGGTCTCTCATTCAAGTTTATTTCTCCTTTTTGCACCCAATGGATATCTGTGTTTATTCCTCTCCCTTACCCAGATCTGTTCTCCTCTATCTGTCACATTGAAAAAGATCTCATCAACTCTCTTATACTAAAGTAATAATGACTGATAATGTGTCCCTTTCCCCAGAGATATTTGCATTCTATCAGAGAACACTAAAAATAATCCTTTACACTGGTACTGCTGTTCCTAGTCCTTTCACATAATTTGTCTCTGTGCATCCTCACATCTCCTTTCACTCATAGTGACTTGACATTTGAGAAAAACAGATGAGGAATTACCAAGTTGCCTTCCCAGGACTCATAGATCAATCTTCTTACAATGAGGACTGACTCTGCTGGATGTTCCTAGCTGGCTACCCAATCCTGATGATCCGAAACACAAAACTCTGCAGGTGAGTAAGATTTAGAATCAGAATTTTAAAGCTGGAAGACACATTACAAATTATTTAGTCCAATCACTTTATTCTTTAAAATATTTTATTGACTCAAAAAAGTCATTTTATTAATGCTTTTTATTTTTATATCACAACCGTCCACAGAAACATATCCACTCAAATAGCAAAAGCCTTCTTTTGCATCAAATCAAAACAGTGAAGCAAAAGTAACCAACAGTGTCTATGTCTGGCATCATTTACAATAGTGGGCACCCATAGTCCCCTCACCCCTCTACTGAAGGGAGGGAAGTGCTTCTCCACCTCTCTCTTGGTGTCAGATGTGCTTTGTTTTGTTTTGTTTTTTTAATTTTGTCCCCCTTCTTCTATTGCCTTCTGGAAATGAACTTTCCCCTACCCTTGTAACAAAGAAAAACAGTTAAACAAAAGCAACTTATATAGAAATCAGGTGTAAGGATGTCTACACCATTCTGCCCCATTGTGCACAGACGAAGGAGGTTTTTTTTTTTTTTAATCTGTTCTCCGGACCCATCACTGCCAATACTTTCAATGAGTTCAAGTCAACAGGTCCTAATAAACTACGTTCAAGGATACTAGAAAAACTGGTCAATGTGCTTAACTGAGCAGCTGTCAGTAATTTCTGAAAATGCATGGAGAACAAAACATACTGTACTACTGCAAAAGAGCAAATGCCCTTATTAAAAAAAAATGAAGAAGGAAGAATCTGAAAAGTACAGACTGGAATTTTCCCACCCTGCTATCACCCTGAACTCAAAACAATGCCTTAATAGCAATGATGAAAACTATGACAGCCCATTTGGTGCTTGGTCATTGTTCTGGGATTCCCAGACAACCCAGAAAAGCTGGATCTAAGTTTTAAAAAAGCTTTGACAGACACTCCCTGCCATCCCCACTTCAATGAAACGCCTTTCATCTCTCCCTGAATCTGAAGCCATGGCTCAGGCTCTGAAGCTGATTACCATGCTCAGGTTCCTATGCTGTCTCCAACACTCTGATGTGGGATGAAACTAGACCTCCTGGTGAAATAGATCCTTCGGGTCTTCTGGAGTAGAGACATAAGGACCCACAGGTAAAAGGCATGATACTGATAAATGTTTTTTTTACAATCGATAATCTGGTTTTGGTGCTGTTTTGTTTTGTCTTTTTTTTTTTCAGTTTTGAACTGAAGTATCAAGCCACAGGGAGGTGGTCAAGCATCTAAACACAATTCAGATAATAACAATATTTTATAATTGTATTAGAATTTACAGCTTACAAAGCACCTTGGCATACTTCATCTCATATGACCTTCACAAGAGCTCTGTGAAGGAGGCAATAAAAATGCTAATAGTTACCATGTTATAGATGAGGAAACTGAGGCTGAGGGAGGTCAAGTGACTAGTCTGACCACACAGACAATTAGTGGAAGAGGCAGGAACATAACCCACATTTTCTGACACTTGATATAGCTGTTCTTTCTACAGTCTGCTGCACCTCATCCTTAACATCATCAGCATCCTTTTCTCTTACCATTTTTTCTTATTTATTTTTGATTCCCACCCCCTAACCCCTAGTGGGACCTTAAGCCAAATTTTGGTCCTGGTCTGTCAGAACAGAACTGGGGGAAGCAACGAGCCCCATAGGTTACTACACTGGGAGACAGGGTCTAGCAATTCACTCACAGAGGCATTGGGAGTCACAAAAGGAGACAGAGCCAGCAGAGCACCTGGGTAAAAATCAGAGTCCAGCAGAGTCCAGGACCCACAGGGGACAACCAAAGGCTGAGATAGAATGATCAAGATAGACTGGGGAAGCTAGGTGGTGCAGTGGATAGAGCACTGGCTCTAAAGTCAAGAAGACCTGAGTTCAAATGCGGCCTCAGACCAAACATTTGACACTTACTAGCTGTGTGACCTTGGGCAAGTCACTTAAGCCCAATTACCTAAAAAAAAAAGATAGACTGTGAGGCTTAATACCAAGCACCCCATCTTATTCTGCAGCGCATGACCATCCAGATAACAGAACTAGACAAGGACTAGAAAACCCACACACGAGTGCTAGAGGGGAAAGGCCTGACTGCAAAATTCCAAGCCAAGAACTAATGATTAAAAAAAAGTGAGTAAACAGAAGAAAATACCAAACAGAGTGAAAAAATATTATGGGATAAAAAGAGGTCAAGAGGTAAATACTGAAGACTATAACTCTACAATAACTACAAGCAGAGCTTCAGAGCAGGGAAAATGACTCGGCTATGAGGATCGTAAGAGTGACTGGAAGAAATGAAGCGGTAGAAAAAATAAATGAAATGAGATTAGGAAGGAAAATAAATAGCTTAGAACAGAAGAAAACATTACTCAAGCAACAGACTCCTTGCAAATTAGAATGGATCAAATTAACTCAGTGACTTGATGAGACAACAAGAAATACTGGTTGGTTAGCTGTTCTCCTTCATTATCGAAGAGGACCGAAATGATATCACTATGTTGTAGCCAAGGTACAGTGTGTCCTAATGTGACCAATCAGACCAGTAGGAACTCAAAAGGGTACCACAGGTTGGGCACAAATAGTCCCCATGAACATCTGTAGTGATGATGGCTCTAAATGTGCAAATCTCACATTTTTTTTGAGCTACCTCAATTCCGCTTCACTCATAAGCACAGCACCTTCTTGGATGTGAGGATACCATGCTAGGTAGTTCTATGCCAGTGTCTCTCATGTCTGCCAGTCGATAGTTCTTCAGAGAGACCTTGAAAGTGTCCTTGTATCACTTCTTCTGACTACCATGTGAATGCTTGCCTTGTGTGAGTTCTCCATAAAATAATTTTAGGCAAACGTACTTTGGCATTGGAACAATGTGGCCAGCCTATCGGAGTTGTGCTGTAGAATTTGAATGCTTGGCGGTTCTATTCAAGAACAGACCTTAATGTCTATACCTCATCTTGCCAGGTGATCTTCAGAACCTTCCTAAGACAATTTAAATGGAAGTGATTCAGTTGCCTGGCATGGCACTGGTAGACTATTCAGCTTTCACAGGTATACAACAATGTCAGCACAAGGGCTCTTGTAGACCTTCAGTTTGGTAGGCAACCTAATAATACCTCTTCTCTCCCACATTTTCCTTCACAGCCTCTCAAACACTGAGCTAGCTCTGACAATGTGTGTGTGTCAACCTCATCATCTGTGTGCCTATCCCTGGAAAGGATACTGCCAAGGTAAGTGAACTTATCCACGGCATTCAAAATTTCTCCATTTGCTGTAACTGATGGTTTCACATATGAATGGTATGTTGCTAGTTGGTCAACCTCTGTTTTCCTGGTGTTAATTGTCAGGCCAAAATTAGCACAAGCCACAGAGAATGGATCCATACTCTGTTGCATCTCAGCTACAGAGGCTGCGTTGAGCACACAATCATCTGCAAACAAAAAGCATGCACTAACTCTCCACTTTAGCCTTGGCTTATAGCCTTTTCAAATTAAATAACTTACCATCAGTGTGATAACTGACCTTGATACTGTTTTCATCCTCATTGAAGGTATCTGACAACACTGTTGAAAACATCATATTAAAAACAAGCACACAGTCCTGCTTCACTCCTTTAGTGACTTGGATAGCACAAGAGAATAGTCCATTATCCAGAACCCATGCAAGGAAGAGGTCATGAAACTGATGTACAATAGTGATAAACTTCTCTTGGCAACTGAATTTTGCCATAATTTTCCACAAGCCCTCACAAGTGACCGTATCAAAGAAAAGACCTTGGTCAATTTGATGAACATTGTGTACAGACCTCTGTTATGCTCCTGGCATTTGCTTCACCCAGCCCTGGCCTGCTCACTGAGGCAGGCTAGAATCCCACTCTGCGGTCAAAACACACAAAAAAAAATGTATAAAAATTTTTGTGAAGATGATTCCACTCACCATCAGTATATGGAATGTGTGCACGCTTATGGACAACATGAAATCCAGTAGATCTGAAAGACAAACAGCTCTTGTTGCTAGAGAACTTAGCAGGTCTCACATCCAAATAGCAGCCCTGAGTGAAACAAGGCTGGCAAATGAAGCTTACCAAAGTTGGAGCTGAATAAACATTTTTCTGGAGTGGTCACAGTGATAGGGAGCACTGTGAAGCCGGTATAGGTTTTGCAATCAAAACTAATCTAGCCAACAAGCTTATACACCTCCCAAAAAGAGGGAGCAACAGGCTCACGACAATGTGATTGCCCCTTGCAGAAAAGCACCAAGCCACCATCATCAATACATATGCTTCCACCATGACAAAGCCTAATGAGGTCAAAGAAAAATTTTATGAAGACCTGCAGCCCCTTATCATCAATGTGCCAAAAGAGGACAAGTTTGTAATTCTGCGTCACTTTAATGTCGGAATACACACAGATTATCTGACATGGCAGGGAGACCTTGGGAGGACGGGAGTCAGAAACAGCAACAGCAATGGTCACTTGCTATTGAAGACACGTGCTTCTTATCACCAACACTGTCTTCCATTTACCTAAATGCAATAAAACTTCGTGGATGCACCCTCACAGCAAACATTGGCATTTAATAGACGATGTCATTGTAAAGAAAAGAGACAGGATGTGGGAGTGACGAAAGTGATGTGTGGTGCAGAGTGCTGGATCAATCACAGACTTATTCTCTCCAAGCTAAACATTGGCGTTCAACAAAAGTGGCAGCCTGAACGAAAGACAACTACCAGAAGAATTAATGTCAACAGATTAGAACACTTCTCCCAGTGGGAACAGTTCGTTGCTAACTTGGAGGGAAACACATGGTTGGCAACAGCAGAGCAGAAAAGGAGTGGGCAGCTTTCAGAGATTTTGGTACAGTACCATATTTACTCATCTGGGCCAGAACACTCACAAATATCAAGATTGGTTTGACAAGAATGAGGGGGAAATTTAGAAGCTGCTAAATGAAAAAAAAAACATAGCTTCACAGGGTTTACCAGCAGGATAGTTCATGCATCTCTAAGAAGGCACCATTTAACTCCACTGAAAAGAAAGTGCAAGCAAAGCTTAGAGAGATGCAGGATTCTTGGTTCAGTAAGAAAACAGATGAAATTCAGTTTTATGCTGATGGTAACAATCCAAAGCACTTTTATGATGCCCTGAAGGCTATTTATGGGCCAAAGACCTATGGTGCTTCTCAGCTACTTAGTGCTGATGGAGCTACATTGATCAGTGATAAGGACATGATCCTGGAGAGATGGGCTGAATATTTCCATAGTGTCTTCAACAAACCATCATCAATCAATGCTGAGGCCATTGACCAGATACCTTAGATCAAGGTCAATCCCTTTCTAGCCAAATTTCCAACTGAAGAACAGGTTTTGATGTATTAGGTATTAGCATCCTCTCATGTGGCCTCCATTGCCCATCTCTATAAGGGTAAAGGAAATAGTTTGTCCTGTGACAATCATGGGGTGGGGGAGGGAGATTGGGGGTTGTCTCTTTCTTAGTGATTACTGGCAAGATTCTTGCCAGAGTCCTCCTTAATAGACTGGACCTTCACCTGGAAGATGGTCATCTACTAAGAGCCAATGTGGCTTCAGAAAGGGCTAAGGAATGGTTGATGTTTACTGCCTCACAACTCCAGAAAAAATAAGAAATATTAGAATATAGTCAAGAGATTGAAAAAAAAATAGAAGAAAATGTAAAGTATCTACTACCAAAAACAACTGACCTGGAAAACATATTGAAGAGAGATGAAAACCATGACAAAAAAAAAAGATCTGTATGACATATTTATAGAGAAATAACAAAATAAAACTTTCTAGACCTATTAGAATCAGAGGGCAACACAAAAATAGAATGACTCTACCAATGACCTTTTTTATTATATTAGCTCAGCCTACCCATGAGCAACTGATATTTTTCCAATTATTTAGATCTGACTTTTATTTGTGTGAAAAGTATTTTGTAGGGGCAGCTAGGTGGTACAGTGGATAGAGCACAAGTCACTTAAACCTCATTGCCTAGCCAAAAAAAGAAAAAAAAGAAAAGTGTTTTAAAATTGTGTTTATATAGTTCCTGGTTTTGTTTTGGCAGGTAGACTCCCAAATATTTTATAGTGTCTACTCAATGATCTTCTTTTCAAAATTTTTTTTAAAACTTTTTATTCATGTTAAACTTCACAAAAATGATAAAAGAAAAAAAACCTTTCCATGTACACAGCAGAACATCAGAGAGGATTCATATAATATGATAAATTTCCATTTCAAGAAAATCTTTGTAATAAATACACACATTGTTTTAAAAGATATCCAGCTTTTCTGAGCTTCATTCTGAGTTTTCTTTTGTCCTCTGCTGTGCACTTTTTATTTTATTCCCCTCCCCCAGAGAAGGCTACAATTAAATGCAAATATATATACATATACATGCATATTTATAAACATACACACATATGTACACATACACATATACATATACATATACATATATGTAAGACCATACCATGCATATTTCTACCAATGATCTGAAATAAACTCCAAATTGAAAACACTTAGGAACTCCAGAGCCCAAATCCAGAGCTTCCAAGTCAAAGAAAAAAATTCTTCAATCAGCCAGAGATATGCCAGCTAAGTCTTCAGAAAGAGCGCGCTCAAATGTAACACTGCCGCTACAAAGATTCAAATATTCATCCCTCTAAATTTAGTTCTGCATGTGGCATAGCAGATGAATGAATCACGGTCATTCCCTCTTGGCTTAGTTTGCTGGGTCAAATAGGTCACTCGGGACTTTACTTTTCACAGATGGCTTCGAAATCTCACGTGGACTTTTGCCTGGAGACCTCTGGTACCTCACCACTATGATCTTTCAAAATTTACAAGATCACAGCCGTCTCCAATACTCCTTTACCTACAACTGGAAAGAACAAACACAAAGGGGCAAAGAACAGAAGCCTGTGTTTGCCAGCTACATGTTGGTTCCAGACGGGGAGGGCTTGAGTCCTCATGTTTCTCTCCTCAAACACAGCCAGGGAAGAAAGGTGGAAAAATCAGAGCAAGAGGCTTGCATTGGCCTTTTGAATACATGCCGTTCCAGCTCAGCAGTCAATCAACAGTCCATCTCTTCCCTGTGTAATTAGCACGCTAGAACCGGTTATAGAATATCTGTGCATGCTCCAAATTGAGGACTAGGGTCCTTTCATTACACATCACTATGTCTTCCCGGAAGAGGATTCCCAGACTCTTCCATTTATGCTGGCAACAGGTAGAGCATATGTGTATGCTCTGAGGATGGATCTCCATTGGTCAGGCCCCTATTACATGAGGAAGTACAATAGAAAAATTAGAGGAAATTTGTGCATAGTCTAATATGAATACTACATTTTGGGAAAAGGGACTTCTAAGAGTTCAAAGAAAAATAGGACCCCATGGACTAAAATTATGCAGGGAAAATCAACTCAAGAGATATGGGGGGTAGAACACCAGCCCTGGAGTCAGGAAGGCCTGAGTTCAAATCTGGCCTCAGAAACTTACTAGCTCTGTGAACCTGGGTAAGTCACTTAACCCCAATTGCAGAGAGAGAGACAGAGAGAGAGAAGTATCTCAAGAAATTAGAAGAAATTTCAATGAGGAGGACATATCTTAAACTCGATATGTCCAAAACTGAACTCATTATCTTTCACCCCAAACCCTCCCTTCTACCAAACTTCCCTATTACTGTTGAGGGTATGTGCCACCATCCTCTCAATCACTCAGGCTTAACACATAAGTTTCATCCTCCACTCCAATCTCTCTCTCACTTCCCATATCCAATGTGTGCCTGAGTGCTGTCGACTCCAGCTTCATAACTTCTGTCACTTGCCACCCCCTTATTCTCTCTTCTGACATTGGCCAGGTTCTCATCACCTCATTCCTGGGCTATTACAATGGCCTGTAAGTTAGTCACCCTGCCTCAGGTCTATCCCCATTCCAATCCATCCTCCAATCAGCTAACCAATGAACTTCCTAAAGGGCTAGTCTGATCATGTCACCTATTCAATAAACTCCAGTGGCTCCCAAGTGTTGATATAAGAAAGGAGGAGAAAGCTTGACTCAGAAAATGAAGGAGAGTCTTCACTACTGAAAAGTAATTTTCCTTCAAATGATACAGAAAAAGTGCTCAGAGAAATGAACAGAGGTGATTTCTGATGAACTCATCTATTCCTAACATACTTTGCAAAATCCAAGTTGACTTCCCTAAATAATAGCAAACTAAATTGTAAAGGTTTGGGGGTTGTTGTTTTTTTAATGTGGCAACCAAAAAAAGCTAATGAGATCTTGAGCAGTATTAAGAGGGGCATAGCTTCCAGGTATAAGGAGAAGATAGGACTTCTGTACCCTCCTGGTAAGATCAAATCTGAATCGTGTTGAGTTTTCCATGCCCCTTTAGGCAAGAAAGGGGGAGGGAGGGAAAGGAATAAGTAATTATTAAACACCTATTATGTGCTAGACACTGTGCTAAGTGCTTTACAAATATTATTTCATTTGATAATAAGACACTGATAAGTTGAGGAGTATCCAGAGGAGGGCAACCAGGATGCTCCTTGAGTCCATGTTATAAGAGGTTCATATGAAGGAATTAGGAATACTGAGCTTGGTTAAGTGAAGACTCAAGGAACATGATAAATGTTTTCAAGTATTTGAAAGATTGTCATGTAAAAGAGGTATTCAATTTGCTGTTTAGCCCCAGAGGGCAGAATTAGGAGGAATTGGTAGAAGATGCAAAGAGAGAAATTTAGACTTCATATCAGAAAAACTTCCTAACAAATAGAGCTATCCAAAAATGGAAATGGGATGCCTAGGTAGGTAGTGGTGTCTTCCCTCTTATAGGTCTTCAAGCAGGAGTTAGATAATCATTTGTTGAGTATATCATGATAGGCATTTGGTTCTAAACATAGGTTGGACTACGGGGGGAGAAGGTCTCTTCCAACTCTAAAAATCTTTAATTTTATGACAGGTACCATCAAGGCATTGTGTTAGGTACTATGAGGGATGCCAAGGAGAATATGGCATGGTCCCTGCACTCATGGAGCAGGAAAGACAAGGCCTCCACAAGTTTAACATACAAAATAAAGCATGGTCAATGCATTAGAGAATATTGAGTATGGTTTTCATCTCTCCTCTCTTCTCACATTCCACTAGAGAGATTAATAATGTTAACATGATTCAATGGGAAGAAAACTGGCTGATCTGGAGTCAGAAGACCTCAGTGTTCAAATCTCAGTTCAGTCATTTGCTACTTAGAGCAAGCCAAACCCTTCCTCTAGGCTTCAGTTTCCTCGTACGTAAAATCAGGGGATTGGAATATAGGACTTTTGCGGTTCCTTCCAACCTGAAGTCTATGATTCTCTGAAGTAGTGACATGTTCAAAAGGTTTAATGTGATAACCACTATGAGAGAAATGTCTGAATAAAGGAGAGTTGGTTTTTCAAGAGTAATTTATCTAAACAGATTTCCAGGCAGCTAGAACTAGCTGGTGCATTGGATAGAGTGCCAGGCCTAAAGTCAGGAAGACTCGTCCTCCAGAGTTCAAATCTGGCCTTAAACACTTACTAGCTGTGAGACTCTGGGCAAGTCACTTCACCCTGTTGGCTTCAGTTTCCTTATCTGTAAAACGAACTGGAGAAGAAAATGGCAAATCACTCCAGGATCTTTGTTAAGAAAACCCCAAAGAGTAGGACACGACTGAAATGATTCAGCAACATCAAACAGTCTTCACTTCATTGTCCAATCTATTGGCCATCATCAGTTTACCCCCGGACATTCAAGCAGCTACAGTGTAGCAAGTGAGGCAAAGTTCCTGCTGAACCCCAAGAGCAAAATCTACAAGGCTTGGTTTGTGTCCTGACTATATGCACCCAACAGAACCCACTCTAATCTAATTCAACTTCCCACAAAAAGTCCTCAGGGCCAGTCATTACCAAAGTCATGTAAAGGACACTGCTCATTGAAAATCAAAGCATGAGTCCTGGCAAAAGTTAGCACAGGGCACCCATAAATAAGAGCAACAGAATGAAGCTTTCTGTTTCCATAGTCAGCAGATGTCATGCATGGATGGTAATTATAAATCAACCTGGGGCCTTCACAAATTTAGAAAGCCTCCAAACTGTCCTATCTCTGAAACATGTTGGCTGTGGGAGCCCAGGCAAATAAATCACTTAACCTGTCCATGCCCTAGGCAATTCTCTAAGGCTAGAAGTTGCAGAGAAGAGGCCACTCAACATGGGTGGAGTGAGTTTGCCCTCCTAAGAGTTCAATGAAATCACAGGTCCAGTCCCTATCCCCTCTCTAAACTGTAATGTTTTATAAAAACATTGCACCCTGCTTGGTGAGAAAGAGAATTCATGTTGTTCAACAGCACCTTGCAGGTCTTCTCCATGAGTCTGAACCAGAAGTTCTGTGGTATAAATCAAAAGTCTTATGATATAATGGAAAGAAACCTTGGAATCAGAAGACTTGACTTCAAACCCCAGCTCAGCTGCTAGCTAGCCGGGGGCAAATCCCACCATCTCTCTGACCCTTAGTTTCCTCATCTGTAAAATGAGGATTATCTTGAAGATCCTTTCTTAAGGACTAAATTTATTATCCTTCTAAGCTTACGATTTGATGATCCTTCCAGCTCTGAACCTGGGATGATCCTTGCAACAATGATGTTTGTTACCTTGTCAGAATAATTAGGTAAGTTTTCTTATATGTCTGTGTGACTATCTCTGTGAATTTAACTACGCAATTATTTGTAATTATTTCCACCAAAACCTGAGTTTAGATGTTTTCTCTCCATAATTATTTATTTTCCATTTCCTAACACATTCAGTTTAAGTCAATCTCACAAACATCTGTATGATCAAGATTTTAGAAATATGACCACTGGACACTCTTAAGCTTCATAATTTCTATGTAGGGAACAGAAAACATAGACACAAATAGCAATGCCAGATTAGCAAAAGCTTCCCATGAGAAATTTTATTTTGCCAAAAATATCACAAACAAATATCCACATATATGTATATGTACACATAGATACATAACGTGCACACAAACTGACATGCACAAACAAAAGGGGGAGGAGATTTGGTTTCTGGTTCCCCTCCCCCTCCTAGTTCAGTTGATGTAGCCATAGGATACACTCAGAGATGCAGAAGGGCTAATGTGGTAATAAGTTGCTAACCCTTTAAGACTAGAAATTAAGACCACTATCTTATTGAATCAAAAAGATGAGAATGGACACATCTCTGGAACTATTAATAGCTATGCCCTAGAGACAGGGAGGCTTTACAGACCAGGAAGCAACAGTGAAGAAAGAACCTAGCTCTGGAGAGAAAATAGCTCTTGGGGGGAGGGGACAACAGTTGGATAAGGAAATGACAATGGAAATACTCACGTTGAAGAAGTCAATCCATCCAACAGTTGATTCAGTTCAAGAGAATTTAAAATGCAGTTGAGGAAGGAGACACCCTCTAGACAAATTTATCATAGGAGGTTGGAAGCTATGGCAAGAGTGAAGACAGCTAAGTATGGATGGGTTCAATAGAAAATTAGACCTATCAACTGACAGTCAAGCTGAGCAAAGGGTCAGACCTTCAGAGCCCAGCTGAGCGATCCTCCCAGCAGACACTGAACTCAATTTTCACCTCAGACAGTTTGGTTTCTCAACTCAATTTGAGGAAGCGACTTCTAGTTGACCTCAGGTCCCTAATCTCTATGTAGAAAGCACCATCTATTTTGAAAGCTGTATGGATCAGGTTTTTCTTCTGAGAAAAGAAACTTGATTTTCTTTTTTCCCTTTCCTTTCTTTTGTTATCTTTGGATTGCGGCAAACATTTGCAAGTATCACAAGCAGTAAGGGGAGAATTTTGTAAAACGATGTTTCTTTGTTAAATTGTATCATCATGGTTTTGTAGGTGAGTATAAATCCCTAACCCCAGGATATACATGGTAGTCCTGTTTCTTGGTAGAAGAATATTTATTTCCAGACTATTCAAGGATTGTGCCACAGGATATTTTCTGAGACTCTTTTGTACAAGGTCCTAGAGTAGGTACTCAAAAGGAAAACACTTGAACCTCCCAAAGACACTCGGGAGGTATCCAGAATTTGGGACTATGGACAATCATATTTCCCAATGCACTCCAGTATGTCGAGAACAGTAAATGTTTAACTGAGGGAAGAGTAGAAAGGATGGAATCACAAATGATGTGATATTACCATCTTGTCTGTTATGAACACTTGTCTCTGATGAAACTAGAGGAACAACTGGGATTGGCTGAAAAAGAAGAAGAAGAAAAAGAAGAGAAGAAAAAAAGTTGCTAGTTTATGTTGTCAGTTCCTAAGTTGGATCCAGGAGCAGAGGAAGAAACCAGCCTCTGAGAGGAAATTAGCCTTTGCCCCTTGCCCCTGCCACTGGCCAGGTCACATTGAGAGAGAGCTGCTCTGCCAGTCGGAGGCACCCCATCCATCTCTGCACAAAAAATGAGACCCTGATCTTACCCAAGGGGAAAGGATTTGAAGTCTTCAGAGAGACAACTAGAAATGAGGAAATATTAAGGAGTCTGCTTCCCTTTCATGTCTGCAGATTCCAAAGTTTTTTTTGAATTGTATTTCTCTCCTGGAGAGTGTCTAGACCGATGCACATCTCTTCCTTAAGAAGCTCTTACACCAACTTCATTCATCACAAAGATACTCAGCATTATGTCATGGGAATTACGTCTTTCTTTGCAAACATAGTAGCATGCAAAATGCCCCCAGGCTTGGTTGGAAGCCCAGTTATATACAATAACAGTAGTATAAAGAAAAACAACTTAGAAAGACTTAAACACTCTTATCAAAGTGATGACCAACCACAATTCCAAAGTATCAATTTATAAAGTATGTTACCTATCTCCTGAGAGAGAGAGGTAATGGACTCAACACACAGCAGAAAACATGTTTTAGGACATTGCAAATATGGGAATTTATTTTACTTGACTATACATATTTGTTAATGTGGTTGTGATTTTCTCCCCACCCCCGAATAGGGAAAGAGAAGCTAGTGACCACTCCCCCTCCAAAAAAGAAAGCACCATGAGAAACTTTATGTCGAATGTAATTAGTTTTACCTTTGGCCATTACTATTGTCAGGGATAACCTAGGAATGAGAGTAATAAAGATCATAGATCTAGAGGGAACAGTAAGGTTTTATGGAATCTAGACAGTACTAGAAGTTTCTTAGAGTCTTGCTGCATAGGATGGATTAATGGAGTACTGAACTTTAGGTGACAAGACAGAGTATTGTACTTGGGGTCAAGAAGTCTTGAGTTCTAATCCTACCTCAGACACTAGCAGAGTTGCCTTTTGCACAGCATGCAACTTTTCTTAGCATCAGTTTCTTTATCTGTAAAATTGGGTTGTTGTGAGGATCAAATGAGATAATATATGTAAAGTGCTTTGTAAATCTTAAAGTTCTATACAAATGCTAGCTATATTATTATTTTAATGCCACTCTCATTTTCATTTCTTTCTTTTTTTATTTTTTTGAAGGGAGGGAGCCTTAGTTGCTGGCTTTACCTTATAAAGGATTATATGAGACTTCAGACACCCAAAGCCCATTTATTCACTTTATTTTTTCACAGTCCTTCTTGCCAAAATCCTTTTAAGTAATACTCTTCCTGTAAGAGTCACCTGGTCTACATCTCTCTTCTCATTATTTTAATGAAGAAACATTGGCTCTGTTTTTCATTATGAATAGGAAAAAGAAAGCTCTATTGAGCTCTGTTGAGCTAAATATCTATTTAACACCAACAAATAATTCTATAAATTCATGAAGAAACACATGGTATAAACCCTTTATCTAAATATACTATTTTTTCATCCCCTCCCAAAAAATAGAGGTAGTAATTCAGATGGGATGCTGCATTCTTTTTTTGTTATAGAAAGTCAGTTTTTATTATGTCTAATGTAATTTTTATATTTTATTTTTTCCTATCACATGTAATAACAATTTAAAATTTTTTTTAACATTTTAAGTTCCAAATTTTCTCCCTCCCTCCCTCCTTCCTCCCTCTTCTCCCCCTTCCTTGAGAAGACAAGGAATTTTATATAGATTATACATGTGCAGTCATGCAAAACCTATTTCCATAATAGCTGTGTTGCAAAAGAAAATGCAGAGCGAAAAACAACAAACCCCCAAAAAACAAAAATAAAGAAAGTTTTTAAAAAGTATGGTTTGATCTGCATTCAGACTTCATCAGTTCTTTCCCTGGAGGTAGATAGCATTTTTCATCACAAGTCCTTTGGAATTGTCTTGGATCATCGTATTGCTGAGAATAGCTAGTTGACCATCATTATAATATTGCTGTTACCGTATACAATGTTCTCCTGGTTCTGCTCACTTCACTTTGCATCATTTCATATAAATCTTTCCAGGTTTTTCTGAGAGTATCTTGCTTATTCTTTCTTACAGCACAATAGTATTCTACCACAATTAATCATGTACCACACCTTGTCCAGCCATTCCCCAGTTGACAGGCAGGTGATGCTACATTCTGAAGCCCAGGGCTACCAGGGCCTGATCTTTTCCTCAAGTTGACTCTAATTTGCCAATGCTAACTCTCTCTTGAGTCCATGGCAGTTTTCTTCTCTGCTGACAGAGATCTTGTTCCTTGAAGCTCCTTTCAGTCGCTTACTTATACTGCTTATTTATACCTGTGTGTGTCTAAAGTATATGTCTCTACTCTCCAATTGACACTCCTACTACTCAATGTGCTATCTATAATTCTAGGCGACTAATTGCACTGTTATGGCCAAAAGGAGGGAAGGGAAGAAAGGGAAATCTCCTTCCCTTCAAAATTATTCCTTCTGAGGGTGGGTTTCTTCCTTGACTGCTAGCTCCCAGCACGGACTGCCTCACAGTCCCCAAGGTTTAGCTATGTAAAACTCCCAGGCTGTGGCCAATAGGTGGCAGCCAAAGTGGATAGAGTGCCAGGCCTGCAGCCAGGAAATCTCATTTTCCTCAGTTCAAATCTAGCCTCAGTTCAAACCCATAACTTACAAGTATATGGGACCCTGAGCATGTCATTTAACCTTGTTTGCCTCAGTTTCCTCACCTGTAAAATGAGTCAGAGAAGGAAATGACAAACTACTCCAGTATATTTGCCAAGAAAACCTCAAAAGGGGTCACTGAGAGTCAGACACAACTGAAACAACTGAACAACAACTTCTGACTCAGTCAGAGTGAAATAAATGTTCATACTGCACTGGATGATCACTGGGTGCTAATACCTTGTTACCAAATCAGTGTCTTATTATCTCTGTCTACATCCTATGACCACATCAACTTAACTGGGTATAGGAAGGGAGCAAATATCTCCCCACTTTATATACATGAGCCCCTAAAGTTAAATATACATTTCTCCCATATGTAAGGAGATTTAGGGTCATTCTGTACTGGAGAGTATTAAAATCCCAAGGGAGGTCAGATCTGCAGATAACATAAGGCAGCATGTGTAAGGAGATGCCATTACAGAAGTGTAAGTAGGTTGGTGATGAATGAAGGGGGTAAATATATTTACTTTGTAAATATCCTCACTCACTAGTAAGCTGCTGAAAAGAAGGTAGGTATAGGGGACTGGCCATATGTTGTTGTTCATCCTTCATTTTGAAGAGGACCAGTGACATCACAGCTGACTTCTTCACTTGTGTGTGAATTAGATTTAAGTGAGGCAGAGTTGCACAAAGTCATCAGCCTCACTCTCTCTTCTTGAGTCATTGAAGTCCAGTGGCAGGACAAAAGTCACCCAGGATGCAGTGGTTGACGTTAGCATCTTCCATGTCTGACCAAGCCCCTAAGTGCTCCAGAGCACCAGCTTTAGCTGCCTTAATGGCCTGTTGGAATAAATTATTCTCATCTGCCCATTCTATTGGTGGAAGTCTTCACATGCTTGGGGTAGACAGTCCCCTAACTTTCCTATAGGTTTGAGGCCTCTGGATTACCCTTAATCAGGTTTAGCCCATCTGCCAAAACGGTTTTACCCAGGTGTGGCTGCTGCATCTGCTACGGCTTCTTGGTGAGAGTTGTATGATGGGCAGATTCCAAAGGTGGATGAACAGCCTTGAAAAGGGCTCAACAAGCCCTCACACCAGAGGCACCAGTTCTCCCTGAATACCAGCTATTCCTCTTACAAAAGGAAATTCACATGGTACAGCATATGGCAACTAACTCCCTTTGCCCAGGGCTAGCTCACATACACGCTCTTTTCTAGGGGATTTGTCTTTTCTTCGGTGCTGAATATGACATGTAGTGGCTGTGTGACCTTGAACAACTCAACCTCTCAAGGCACCTCTCTAAGACTATGTGTTGCCTGTCAGAAGGTGTCAACCTATATTGGAAGATGGACTTACCTCATCAAGAGATCCCTAAACCCATGAAATCACTCGTCCAATCTCTATCCCTTCAGGTTGTTAATGTCACTCTGCTTACGCTCTCTCCTGTAAATCAACTTTGAGCTGGATAATCAATATGGTCATAGAGTGATCAAAAAGGTTTGCCGCCTCCCAGGGGAGATTATTATTATTTTTTATTACTTCCCCTCAAGCCTCTGGGCACAGGCTGGTTGTATCTTTTGCTTTTCCCTGGCGAACCAGGTTCCCCAGCCTCTTCCCACAGTGCTAGCACTGATTAGTGAGTGGCCACTAATTTTTTTTTAATATAATAGAGAATAGACAACACAGTAACAGGGAAGAAAACAAAAAGGTGAAAGGGAAACAGTTTGTCAGACCCCACCTGCTCGCTACTAGTCCTAGTTTATATTGAGATTAGCCCAGAGCCTATGTTATACACATGTGCACATACATACATGTGTGTATTGCACACATATGTATGTAGGCACACATTTGCCTATATTTAAATATGCATTTATGCATGCATACATAAACGAATCTACATACAGTGTACCCTTCATTGGAATTGTCAGGGAAATGAAAGAATCTTCCCCAGAATCTACCAGCACTGATAATGTGAAACTGGTGGCTTGTGGGACTATTTCATGCAGAAAGATTCTAGAAAGAGCAGAGTAAGGAAGCAGAAAAGCTGTTTTTGCTCTTGCAGTCAGAAGCACCTGGCACTGGTCGATGTTATAGCTGGTTCTAGGGGTAAACCATGAAGGGATAGGGAGTGGGGTGCAAGTATTATAACTTGTGAGTCCCCACTGGAGCATTTCCTTCAAAGATTATAGTTCATATCAATTAATCAGCTAAACTTACAATTGGTATAAAACATGCCTCCAAGAGTCTGTGACACTCTCCCACAAATGCATTTGGAGTCTAAAGGAAAGTGGACTCAAGTTTATTGATTTCATGTGTCAATGGAGTAAAAGTCACAACTCCTAAAAGTCTTTTAATATAAGTCCTTTTCTTACAATACAAGTCCCTTCCTGGGGCCTTCATGAGGTTCTCCCTAGGACTGGTGTGGCTCTGTGATGGCTAACTGCTTGGAAAGTGCTCCAGCTCCCTTTCCTCATGCATAATTTATCCTCAGCTCCCAATGTAGAAACTACCATTGATTCTGTGAACACTGCTAGAATTCCTGTGGGAAATCCAAAATCGTCTGATCTTTAGAAGTTCACATGGGCGTCTTCTGATCAAAGAGAGGAGAAAGGAGACCGAATCTCTTCTCTTCCCTAAGTGATTCCCTCTAAGAGGCTTGGAGAGGCTCTGCTGGCCCGACATTGAAATGCTTGATTCCAAACTAACTCGATGTTTTATAGAAGACTCCATAAGCTGTGACTGCATCTTGTCAGCCAATTCTAATATACTTCCTGGGTAGCATCACTTCGTTTCTTCCAACAGTTTGAAGGCTCCTAATCCTTCCCTACTCTGATTAACTAGATTACTCACACCAAATTTAATGCCTTCGATTGATAGACTTATTCAAAAGAAATCTCTAGGCCTTGTTCAAATCTAGTTCATCCCTCTGATTAATTAATTCAGTCGGGAAGTCCCAGCTCTCAATAATTATGAAGCAGGGTATGGACCACCTGTCTCACATATACTTGTGATATGTGTGTATACACACACACACACACACACACACATGCACATACACACACATACACGCAGATATATATGTTTTTTAATGGTTAAGAAAAAAGGCTACAGGTTATCAGACCTTAGGTATTTGGTGGGGAGGGAAGGATTTTTCCCCAACAGGATATGTATGTTTTCACTTTCAAAAGGATTATTGCTATGTATTGAGCATTAACAATGGGATAAATACTGATGTTGGATTTTAGGAAGTACAGTTCATGCCTTAAAACCTCAATAC
Source organism: Vombatus ursinus (assembly GCF_900497805.2). Taxonomy (NCBI): domain Eukaryota; kingdom Metazoa; phylum Chordata; class Mammalia; order Diprotodontia; family Vombatidae; genus Vombatus; species Vombatus ursinus. The sequence continues at coordinate 5,969,449 of NW_020954587.1, read as the reverse complement.
CAGAGATACCCGAGGCCCATCGGACAGATGAGGTCATAAGCTAAGAATTTTCTAACTATGCAGGGATTATGAGTGATGTCTAATTACTGTTGTGGTGAGATGCTTCAATCCATATGCTGTCTGTACTACAGGGTCCCCACATATTTCCAAAATGAAATTTCACAGAGCTCCTGTTTTTCTTAAAGATCTAGTTTTCCATTTCCAGATCTAAGCAGAAAATATATTTTAGAAGGAGCTGTCTCTACATGCACATACTTTTTCATTCTTCTGATAACTAGCCAAAATCCAAAATAGCAGGTTTTTGTAATCAGGTGTGTTTTGAAACTTGTTTCTAAAATTATGGTTTATGTAGTTTTCAAATGATCTGCTTTGTTTAATTTGGGCTCACCCTTTAGCATTGCCTCTAAACAAATGTATGGCCCCTCCTGACAAGGCTTCAATTTAGGAAAAAACAGCAAGTATCTGTTAAAGCTAAAGAATTTGGTTCACACTACAGCAAAAAGGAAAGGGAGTTTCTACTAGTTTTTTTTTTTTTTTCCAGGGCTTTCTCAGCACAGGCTCAAAAAAATGTTGATGATTTATGCAAATGAGAAAGGAAATGTGCCCCCAGGGATCTCTGCACAGAAACTCAAGTTGAATTCTGAATTCTCACCCTGGCTCTGTCACTAACTCACTGTATGACTCTAGGTGAGCCATTTAACCTTCTCTCCTTCTAAATTCCTTCATGTCCCTCAATAGGGGCTAACAGTTCTGCACTTCAAGTATCTCAAGGGGATGTTGTAAAAATGAATTAAATGTTGTTAAGTACTTAGGAGATCCATAGATTAGAAATACAGCATATGGTCTTAATGAGAATTTTTCTTTGCCAGCATTTTTTCCACACTGCCTTTTATTATTATTGCTAGAAAACTCCACAAAAGGGAACTTTTCTACTCTTTATAAATATATATGTGTGTATATATATATATATATATATATACACACAATATATATATGTATATGTATATAGTTGTTGAGTGGTTTCAGTTGTGTCTGATTCTATGACTCCATTTAGGGTTTTCTTGGGAAAAGATACTGAAGTGGTTTGTCATTTCCTTTTCCAGCTCATTTTACAGATGAGGAAACTTAGGTAAACAGGGTTAAGTGACTTCCCCAAGGTCACACAGTTAGTTAAGTGTCTGAGGCCAGATTTGAACTGAGGTCTTCCTGACTACAGTCTCAGTGCTCTACAACTGTGCAATTAAAAAACAGAACTGTCTGTTTTGAATCTGTGTCAATAAGGACACAGGCCCTTTGGAGGGAAGAATGGAGTGCAGGTATTCCATTGCTTTTTCATCTAAACTTTTCTTAACTTACCCTACCCTGCATCTCTCTACCCTACCACCCAGTCCCTCAACTCCTTCCAAATCCCCCAATCTCCCCTAAAAATGATAAGGATATCCAAGTTCTAGGTCGCCATATGAAAAAAAATTGTCCAAATCACTAATAATTAGAGAAATGCAAATTAAAGTAACTCTGATGTTCTCTCACTCACCAAATTGGCAAAAAAAAAAGTGAAATGGCAAATGGGGGGAGGGGTTTGTAGGAAAACAGTCAACACTAATGCACTGTTTGTGGAATCATAAATTGTTTTTTTTTTAAATTCTAGAAATATAGGGAACTATACTCCAAAAGCTCCTAAATTGTGCATATCTTTTGATCCAACGGTATCATTGCTAGGCCTATAACCAGTGGTATACTAGTAAACATTTATCAACCAGCTTGCTGGAAAAAATGAAATGAACTCTTGACATGCTTTTAAGTTTAATATATTATTATATTTTCCTCATCACTTTCTTAAACCTAGACAATCAACAACAAAATAAATAAGGTCCTAATTTGGTTTTGTTGTTCAGTCCATGACCCCATTTGGAGTTTTCTTGGCAAAGATACTGTAGTGGTTTGCCATTTCCTTCTCCAGCTCATTTTACAGATGAGGAAACTGAGGCAAATAGGGTGAAATGACTTGCCCAGGGTCACACAGCTTGTGAGTGTCTGAGGCCAGATTTGAACTCAGGAAGATGAGATTTCCTGACTCCAGGCCCTGCACTCTACCCCCTTTGCCAGCTAGCTACGCATCCCAATTTGTGGCATTTGCCAATTTCTGTAAATGCTCACACTGAAAATTCTCATTACCCCTCTGAGTTGACACCAGCATACCAGATCCTATAGGCTAAAGAAATTAAAAAAAGGGATAGTTCCCATATTTACAAAAGTACTTATAGCAGCTCTTCTAGTAGCAGCAAAGAACTGGAAATTCAGGGAGTGCCAACCAACTGGGGAATGGACGCACAAATCATGATATATGAACATAATGAAATATTATTGTGTTGTAAGAAATTGTGACAGGGACAGCTTCAAAAAAACCTTTATGAATAGATGCAAAATGAAGTGAACAGCACCAGGAAAGCAATTTATACAATAACAACAGTGTCGTAAAATAAACTTTGAAAGATTTTCAAACTCTGATCTACACAGTGACCAACAACAACCCAGAGCACTAATGGTGAAGAATGTTACCTATGCCAGGTACGGAATAAAATACATTTTTTCCTGGACATGGACAAAGTAGAGATTTGTTTTTTTGATTATGCACTTGTTATCAGGATTTTGTTTTTCTTTTCTTCCTAAATAGGGAGTGGGCAAAGGGAGAGAAAATAAATGCTTGTCAAAACAAACCCTAAAGATATATGAAAATATTTATAGCTTTTTTGACAAAGAATGGGAATCTGAGGGGGGGTGTCCATAAATTGACAAGTATTTGAATGAGTTATGGTATATAAATATGAAAGAATACTATTGTGCTATAAGAAATGTTAAAGGGGATGATTTCCAAGAAACCTGGATAGTTCTATAAACTGATACACAGAGTAAAGTGAATAGAACCAGAAGAACAATATACAAAGACAACAATATGGTGTAATGACCAAACACAATTCTAGAGAACTAATGATGAAACATGCTACCTATCTCATGATAGAGGTGAAGAGCTCAAGTGCAGAATGAGACAAAAATTTTTTTTTTAATATGGCTTGTGCAGAAATTGGTTTTACTTCACTATACATGTTTGTACCAGAGGTTTGTTTTTCCTTTCATTTTCAATGGAAAGGAGGGAGAAAAGGAAGATTTTTGCTGATTGAAAAAAATAAAGTACAATTTTGTAAAAGAAAAAAAATTTTTTTAAATAAAATTTGAAGGAAAAAAAACTAAGAAAATGAGAGTGATAGGGATATTCAGTGGTTTTCTGTTCCATAGGGCTTGGTTGATTGTCAGATCATAAAAAAGACACTGACTAGCCCTAAGTATGGTATTTTCCAAATGATACAAGCTATGTGTTGCTTAACATTGATAATGTGCTATTCCAGTCAACATTCCCCCATTTCTATGTTTACCAATCACATGGTTTTGAAAAAAATGTATATTCCATGCTAATGTCTGATTCCCTGATCCCAACACATTGTTCCCTTTAAGAATGCAAAGGTCACTCTCTGATAAGGGCCTCATTTCTAAA
>NW_020954587.1:5965627-5965738 GCF_900497805.2 Vombatus ursinus | reverse complement strand
ATTGGAACACTAATGCATTGTTGGTGGAGTTGTGAAATGATCTAACCATTTTAGAGAGCAACTTGAAACTATGCCCAAAGGGCTATAAAAGGCATACCCTTTGACCCAGTT
>NW_020954587.1:5946784-5965463 GCF_900497805.2 Vombatus ursinus | reverse complement strand
GTGAGCAGAACCAAGAGAACGTTGTACACAATAACAGCCACGTTGTGTGATGACTAATATCAATAAACTTAACCCTTCCTGGCAATACAAGGATCTAAGACATCTCCAAAGGCCTTATGATGGAAAATGCTATCCATACCCAAAGAAAGAACTATGGAAGCCGAATTGCTATTTTTTTCTCTTCTGTTGAGTTTTGTTTCCTCTTTCTGATTGTTCCTCATATTGGTTTTAATTTCTACTGACAACATCACTAATGTGAAAATATGTCTAATATGAATGTAAATGTATAACCTATATCAGATTACGCGCCGTCTTGGGGAGGGTGGTGGGGAGGAAGGGGGAGAAAAATTTTAAACATAAAAGCATATGGAAGTGATTATTGATAAATCAAAATAAATTAATAAAATAAATAATTTTTAAAAAAGAATGCAAAGGTCAGGGGCAGTGTGGGATCCCCGCAGTCTGGTGCCCTCTGGGGCCATGGGTTACCGGGAGGTGGAGGGTTCAAGTCCCGCCTGAGGGATGAGCCTGTTGACCTTTTCCGGGCTTTTTTCGGATTCCCAGGGCCAGAGCCAGAGGCTCCAAATGAGAGGCTCAGGAAGGGGGAGACCATCCAGGATTCAATGCTCAAGCATCCAGATAGTCACCAGGCTAGGATTTTCAGCTGGGACTTGGAGAGTGATCTGGGGCACTCATCTCCCAAAGGAGTTGGGACTCCAAGAGGCCTTTTCCTGGGTTTGATGACATGTGGCCAGTGACCGCTGATACTGCAACTAGAGAGGACAAGGATCTCGATTCTCAGGTCTCACAGGAGGGCCTGGGTCAAGTCCTACAGCCCCAACCTAAATCGTACTTCAGAAGTGTCTCTGTTACCAAAATAACTGGACCAGATGGGACGGTGGAGGAGCAACGCACTGTCATAGATAGTGAGGGTCACAAAGAAACCACAGTAACCAGTTGAGAAGCAGATGGCAATGCCATTACGTAAAGATGATTCAGGCACCTCATGGCCGCCAGACTTGGGGGACAGCTCTTCCATCCTGGATTCATTCCTAGGACAATGGTTCTGGTCTTGGCGGCCCAAGTTGACTTCATGGAGGACTCCATCTCTCTCCTCCTCACTCCACTCATTGCCATCTGTGGTTCCTGACATCACTAGCTTGCTCAGCTGCTCTTCCTGCCACAATGAGGACACTCTGGGGTGCGGCAAGGAATGTGACAAGTAAAGGAAAAGATACCCTCCACTCTCCCCCCCTTACCCCCCCAAAAATAAAATCTTTATTTGTGCTAAAAAAAAAAAAAAGAATGCAAAGGTCAATCAGTCAATAAAATTTATTAAGTGCCTATTTGTGCCACGCACTGTGTTACAGATGGGAGGAGTGCCATCACTAACTCCTGCTCCAAAAGAAGCCAAATGGAGAAATGCCATTTCTTGGCATCCTGCAGTCTATCCTTCCATCTGTGGCAGATTTGGGAACACCTAATCAATGCATTCATTCCTTAAAAAACTTACCCACTGAGTCTCCACCAGCAAAGAGCTGCCCTAGGATGGACTCCTCCTGGAGCTCCCTGCAACCACCCATGTTACCTGGGCCCCTGCCATGTATCTGCTCCTTTTGCCCCCAGTCAATTGCTGCCACCATGGTGAAGCTGCTAACAATCAAGGTGAGCTAAAGAAAATGGCTCCTCACCAAAGGAGACAGAAGACAGTGGAGATAAGGACATGTCAGAAGATGAAGAAGGCAGTGGAGAAGAGGTTTTAGTCCCTCAGAAGAAGGGCAAAAATTGCTGTGGCTACACAAGCAAAGAATGTAACACCAACCAAAAAAGCTGTTGTTGCCACCACACCTGCTAACAAAGCAGTTATGACTTCTGGTAAGAAAATCCCCATGGAATGAAAGAAAGAAAGGAAGGAAGGAAGGAAGAAAGAAAGAAAGAGGTTATCTCAGCTCCCATGGGAAAAAAAAATGAAAGAAAGTGGTTATCTCAGCAAAAGCTGTCATCACATCAGACAAGAAGGGAGACACTCCAGCTAAAGCAGCAGCCATCCCTCCAAGGAGCAGGAAGATGAGGAGGAGAATGAAGAACCCATCAAAAAAGCAATAGAAAAGAGAAAAAAGGATATGGGCAAACAGAAAGCCCCCAAAGTGAAGAAACAGAAATTGGAAGCTGACACATATGCAAATTTCAATCTCCTCACTGGTAAGCTGAACTTACAACAAAATCGCTTCTGAGCTAAAAACAGGCATCATGGAAATTCTTTGCAAATAAGGACCTTACTGTTGTGGTAAGCATTGGCACCATCAAGAAGTTTGCTACACGGAATTCAAATCCCCCAGAGATGTGGAAAAGACTCTGGAACTCAGTAGCTCCAAAGTGGTTGGCTCATAAATGAAGCTGCAAAAAGCAAAAGAGAACAAAAAAGATGGAGACACAATAACACTCTCTGTCAAGAATCTACTGTATAAAGTAACTCAGGAAGAGCGTAAGGAAGTGTTTGAAGATGCTATTGAGGTCAGACTGGTCTTCATGAAGGATGAAACACCCAAAGGAATTGCCTATGTTGAATTGAAGACAGAATCAGATGTGGATAAGGCTTTGTAAGAGAAACGGGGAACTGAGGTTGATGGTCGGGCTCTCACTCTGGACTACACATGGGAGAAAAGTCAAAAGGATGAGAGAATTCGAGAGCTGGGATGAATAATTCCTGGAGCAGAAACAACAGTAGGTCAGCAGACTCAAAGACATTGATGCTGAATGACCTCACCTACAGCACCACTGAAAAAAGTCTGCAGGAAATGTCTGAGAAGTCTAGGTCCACCAGCTTGCCCCAGAACAACCAACGCTGACCTAAAATATACTTGTGTGTTGAATTTGCCTCTGTGGAAAATGTGAAAGAAGCTTTGAATTCCTGTAACACAGAAATTGGAGGCAGAGCCATACAGCTGCAGCTGAAGGGACAGACTACAGCTAATGCAGCATCCAGGGGCCAGTCCTACAAAACTTTGTTCGTCAAAGGTCTGTCCAAAGACATGAGAGAGGAAACAACGAAAAATTCATTTCATAGCTCTGTGGGGCACAGGACAGTCACAGACAGGGAGGCAGGGTTGGCTAAAGGGTACAGTTCTGTGGGATTCAAATCAGAAGATGCTAAAGCTGCAAAAGAGGCCATGGAAGCCAGGGAAATTGATGGAAACAAAGTAATTGTGGATAGGGCCAAGCCCAGGGTGAGGGCTGAGGGGCTGGTAGAGGAGGCCAAGGAGGCTTTGGAGGCAGAGGCTGATGAAATTTGAGAGGTCAGGGTGCTGAGGAGGCTGAGGAGGAAGACACAAGCCACAAGGAAAGAAGACCAAGTTTGAATAGCTTCTCCCCATTCTCTTTCCTCCTGCTATTTGAATGATCTCTGGGTGGTTTATGCTGTCATCTTCTGAGGACATTCCAAGACAAACATGTGGTCTGGACGTCCTCTTGGAAAAACTTGGATGACATTTCAAGGGAAAGAGTGTGTTAGTTTTGACTTTTTGCAGAAACAGGTGATTGGTTGTGGGAGTTAACCTTTTTGTCTATGATTTGTCTTGAGTTTATAATGTTATACTCAATGGACAAAACTATTTTTTTCCTACAAAGGTTCCCACCCTGGTTCACCGAAGTGAAGGGGTGCTATGAGAAAAAAGTACTAGGGCCAGCTAAGTGGTACAATAGATAAAATACTGGCCCTGAAATCAGGAGGACCTGAGTTCAAATATGACCTTAGACTTTTACTAGCTGTGTAACCCTGGGCAAGTCACTTAACCCCGATTGTCTCCCCCCCCCCAAAAAAAAAGAAAAAGAAAAGAAAAGAAAAAGTAGCAGAGGAACCAGATTCCAGTCCTGGTTTTGCAGCTTCAGGTAAATCACTTAACCTCTTGGGCCTTAGTTTCCTCACTCATAAATTGAGGAGTCAGACTATTTGGAAAATATCTAAGATTTCTTTTAGCTCTAGATCACATGATCCTGTCACTCATCTCCCTTCAATCTGATCTTCAGATTCTGTATCTGCTCCTGTCTAACCCCACCCTCCTCAAACTGTGGTATCATTGACAAATATATTAAACAGCACAATATCAAGAACAGAACTCTAAGACCTCAAAAGACCTTCCAAGAGATCAGTGGATAGATTTTCAGGGGTCTGTTAACTGGATGGAAAAAAATTTACATCTTTATTTTTATTAGCCTCAAACTGAAATTTAGCATTTCTTTCTATTATTTAAAAACATTACTCTGAGAAGGGGTCCATAGGTTTCACAAAGACTACTTTAGCTCTTATTCCTGCATCCTATCCACAAGCATAAAAAACCTTTGGTGTCTCCCAGCTAATTTCCATCTCTCTAACAGCTAAGGCAATACCCAGTCCATTCTAGGTCTCAAGTCCTTATGCCTGACTATTTTTAAAAATTATTATGATTGACTATTGACTTTTTATCTCCCACCCTTCAAGGAGGCCTTAATCCACCCCACCCCCAGAAGAGAGGTACAGAGTAGTCACACTATTCATTTGGGTCACTCTGTACCCAAAGTATTGTTTTACATTAGAAAAATGCTGCACTACCAGGATAGCTAAGATGGTTTTCCAAACCCAGGTGGCATAATTAGCAACAAAGACTTGGGTGCTCCATGACTAAGCCCTGCAAAATACTCAACTATCTCTCTTAAGCCCCACTGTATACTGATCCACCAGCTCCCTGGACAAGCCTGATGGTTAGGCAAAAGAACTCCAAGGTACCATTAACTTTAGCTGATCACAAGCCCAGGCAGTTCACTACTGATCCAAAAAAAAAAATTTCTCCTCATCTGGGTCTCTGTAGTGTTTGAGGTAGGCTTCCCCTGCTTTATTGAAGACAGTCTCCTATGGAAAGAGTATGAGAATTTCTTGGAGTTGACAGATCCCTTCCAAAGGAAGTTGCCATTCACCATTTAAGCAGCTCAGGAAAATAAAAATATCAACTTTGGCTATCTAATTTAATCCAATTCAATAAACATTTATTAAGTTGTTATTATGTGCAAAAAAAATAAAGCACTCATGCTCCCAAGAAGCTTGTACTCTATGGAAGAGGATACAACTTGTACATAATTATATACAAAATAATTTCAAGGAGAGATTGAATCAAGAAAAAAATGTGCAGATGAATACAACAATGTAAATGGAAAGAACAATAACAGCAACAACAGAAAATGATGAAACTGACCAAAGTTTGGCCCTGAAAAAATAAATGAAAAAACAAACTTTTATCCTTTCTTCGCAAATGTAGGAGGCAACCTGGAACATTGCACGTTCTGTCAGACGTGGTCAATGTGATAGGTTTGCTAAACTCATTTTCTTCTTCTTTTAATTTTTTTTTTGTTACAAAAGATGGTTTATTGGGGAGGAGAGAAGAAGGGAATATATTTAGAAATGAAGTCGATGTAAAAACAAAAAAGATTATATAGTCAAAGAGATCAAAAAAAGAGAAAAAGGACCCATATGTACAATGTTTATATAAAAATATGTAAATATATATACACACATAAAGATATATGTGCATTAAAAGAACTACAAATTCAAAGGCTGATCCAACTTTGATGCTTAACACCTTTTCAGCACCTACACCTACAGCAATAAACTTCTCCCAACATCTTCCTTTAGGGAAGGCTCAGAAAAAGATAAACTCTTAATTTTTTTTTTATCAACTAATTAGTTTGGTTTCAGCTCCGGGAACATCATGCCCCTACAGGGGGTGCTGTCTGATGGTCTCTCCCCAGGCTTTTTTAGTTGTATATTGTCTTCCTTCGTTAGATTATAAGCTCTTTGAGGGCAGGAACTATTATTCTTTTTAAGTTTGTATCCCTAAGACTTAACACAGTGCCTAGCACATACTAGGCTATTAATAAACATTTATTGACAATTGACTATTGATAGACTACATGAGCTAGAACCTATCTCAAAGCTCTATTTCTTCTGTTTGATGTTCCTTTCTTGAGCATAGGTGACCAAATATCAACCTTAAGATGGATGTGCCAAGATTTAGAGGGGATTTTATGAATTTAAGAGGTCTGGAGGCCCTCTGGGAAAGTTCTAAATTGGAGAAAATGACTGTCAGCAAGCAAGAGAAGAAGCCCAAGCCCTGACCTGGCTGGTCAGAACACATGGAATTTGAGGGGATAGGGCAGAGCCAAGGTAAAATGGAATAATTTCTATTCAGCATTTCTGAAAACTGCTTCATGTTCAATTGCTTAAATCTCAGCCTCCTGCCAGAGTATAACAGAAGTCAGTACTATTGAAGATTTGGTTTGTTTCTGCCAATGTGTTCTGAGCATAACAGTAGGTAAGTTACTGAATCTTCTACGATCTGACGCAGACTGGTGTGAATAGCACCAGGAAACAACAGTGTAAAAATAAACTTTTAAAGATTTAAGAATTCTGATCAATGCAATGAACAACCACAAATCTGAAGAACAGAAGTTGAAGGTTGCTACCTCCATCCTGACAGAGAAGTGATAGTCTCAAGATGCAAGAATGAAACACCTTTTTGGACATGGCCAATATGAAGATTTATTTGCTTGACTATGCATGTCTGTTACAAGAGTTTTGTTTTTCCAGTGGGGTGGGGGTGGGGGTGGGGGTGGGAGTGGAAGCAGCAGAGAAAAAAACCGATTTTTGATATAATTGAAAAAAAAAATTTTAATTAAAAAAACTAGCCTAGAGACTGAATGAAGCTCTTGGATGTATTAAACCAAGTTAAGATTTTAACTTAACTGTTATAATGCTCTTGAATGTATTAAACCAAGTTTTAACTTAACTGTTATAATGCAGTTAAGCTTCATACTTATGAAACACAGACTGTCTTTGCTAATGACTAAAGGTAATTCAGTCTTTTTGCCCTGTTTTACTGCTTTATAGGCTTGCTCCATTTTGCATGACTCAGAGAAACCAGTGAAGCTAGGACGAATTTGACACCATCTGCCATCTCTCCACTGTCCATTATTTTTCCTTCTGCTTTGAACAGCAGTCCCATTCTTCTTTGATGTACCTCTTTTCCCCAACAAAGTTGTTAGTGGATTGTTGTGTTTTTTTTTTTTTTGACAACCTGAAGACAACTCAGAGGAAAGTAAACAGTGAAGTGAAGGATCATGATGAGATCATAACACATAAAGATCAATTGATGGAACCTGAAGAGAACATTTAGAATGAACATAATAGCTGTCTTCCACTAGCTTTGTCAAATTAAAGGGGATTAGGTTTATTTCACTGCTCCCCAGAGCACAGAATTAGGAGAAATGAGTAGAAGCTGAAGAAAGGCATACACAGGTTCTATGCAAAAGGAAATTACCTAAAAAAATAGTTATCCAAAAGTAGAATATGCTACTTGGGAGATATTGAGTCACCTCTCAATAGAAACTATCAAGTGAAGAATAACTGGTCTTTGAAGATCTTTCCAACTCTAAGCAATTTTGATTCAGTGAAATTGAGGCCCAGAGAGCAGAAGTGCTTAGCTCAAGGTGACAGAGCTAGTAAATGACATTGCCAGAATTGGAACCCAGGTCTTCCAACTCCAAGTTCAGTCTTCTTTCTACTTCATGACACTGCTGGAACACCCAGAAATTTTGTGAACCCGTTGCAACTAAGACAAATTCTGATGTATCACCCCACCCCAACCAAGACATGCCTATGATAGTAGAAATCAGTGAGTGGCAGCCAATTTAATCTGAGCCCATGAAATATGCCTTATTAAATAGCTACTAAGAACTGCTCAGTGTTCCAGGGGAGTTACTCATGGAGCCTCAAGGACCTCCTGAACACATGGAATGTGGATTTTTGTTCATATTCCCTGACTGTTCTTGCTTTTCTGTCATAGCCAATCCTTTATCCCCATCAATGCTTTTCTAGAACTTGACCAGAAGATACAGGAATTTAGGAGTTTGGGCCTAATGAGGCCAAGAACATACCTTCAAGTGGCTACATGACCAACTCAGATTAAAGGGTTACGGTCTCAACCAGACACCAATATTCTCTCACCATATCTGAGAACATCACCCACTCTGGGTCTATCTCAATACCGGACTGTGAAAAAGATTTAACCAGCTACTCCGTTTTCCTCTGGAGATTCCAGTGATGTTCATATCAAAGAACAACAAGCTATGCTTAGCGCTGATTACAGGGATCTAGAAGCAATCGCCATTGGAGACTAGCACTCCCTCCTGTTTAAACCTTACTTGCAGGACCAGTTGAGCCAGATCAACCCTCAAAGAATCCAACCCAAGCTGGGGATGGGGTGGGGTGAAGTGGGGGGGGTGGTGAGAGCTAAATGGAAGACTGAATTCAGCACTAGTATGAGAAGTTCAAGTCTATTATAATACTCTTTGGCTTCTTTAACAACATTTCAGGAAACTTATAGCACTTTATGAACTCCATTTTTAACCACATTCCTATCCATCTCATGCAGCTCATGCCAACCTTCTTAGCCTACCTACATTTCTACATGAGGCTGAAGTGATGACATTTCAATAAGGAGAAGGAATTCTTGAAACTTACTCTTGAACAGATGAGGTGAATAATGGGTGTCAGATGAGTGCTAGGTTCTAACAGAAGACTTTGGAACTTGAACTCTGAACTGGAACTTGAAGAGCCTGCAGTGGCTCCTAAGCTTCGAATGCAATCATAATCACTTCCTCCTTCAATTTTCCTCCTTAATGGCACTCCTCAAGCTGAGCAAGTCATTTACATTCATTGGATGTATGTGTGCCCATGTAAGAAATGTATGGCTGCATATGTATGTCTGCATGGATTATATAAATATATAGACATGTGTCTCAGGAATGGCATGGATAGCTATCTGGAATTTGGTCCACCCTTCTACAAGGGAGACTGCAATTTCCATCTTGAGGGGAGCAGGAGAAGGGTAGTGTATGGGTTCTTGCTCTCTTCTTCACCTATCTCCAAGAGGGGCATTGGACTAGATTTAGATCTCTATGTCTCAAAAAAAAAATGCTGGTATAAGGGTACAAGTCAGGTTCCTAAGAAGATCAGCTTCCTTGGTTATTTATAGACTTCCTTTAGTTTATACTCTTTCTTACCAAAGCTAGTTGCACATTTAAAAAAATGACAAAAGCAAGTCAATCAGTCTATCAATAAGCATTTATTAAACACCTATTGTGTGCCAGGCAGTGTGCCAAGGGCTGAAGAAACTAAGAAAGGCAAAAGACATTCCTAGAAGCTCAGTCTAGGGGCAGCTAGGTGGTGCAGTAGATAGAGCACCAGCCTTGAAGTCAGGAGGACCTGAGTTCAAATCTGGCCTCAGACCAAACACATGACACTAGCTGTGTGACCCTGGGCAAGTCACTTAACCCCAATTGCCTTAAAAAAAAAAAAGCTCAGTCTGATGGAAGATAACCAGGAAATACTCAGAGTGGGAATATGGGACGTATTGTTCAAAGAACTGCAAAGACCAGTGTTACTGGATCAAAGAGAACATGGTGGTGAATAAAGTTTAAGAAGACTAGAAAGATAGGAGGGAGCCAGGTTGTAATGGGCTTTGAATGCCAAGAGAATTTTGTATTTGATCCTGGGGGTAACAGAGAGCCATTGAAGTTTACTGAGTGGGGGGTTGGGACGTGACGTGGTCAGATTTTCACTTTAGGAAGATTAATTTGATAATGAGTGGAGGATGTACTATATGGAGAGAGACTTGAAGCAGGGGGATCTGCTACCTCAGGCTATTGAACTAGACCAGGTATAAGGTGGTGAGCATCTGATTAAGAGTGGTGGTGGTGTTAGAGGACAGAAGGGTATATGTGAGAGATGCCATGAAGGTGGAATTGACAGGACTTGGCAACAAATTGGAATATGGTAGGTGAGAGAGACTGAAAAGTTGAAGATGAAACCTAGATTATAAGCCTGGGTAACTAGGAGGATGATGGTACCTTTAACAGTTGCAGGGAAGATTGGAAAGGGGCAGGGTTTGAGAGGAAGATAATAAATTATGTTTTGGATATGTTTAGCTTAAGATGACTGTAGAACATCTAGTTTGAGATATCTAATAAGCAGTTGGAGATTAGAGTCTAGAAGTTAGGAAAATGGTTAGGGCTGGATAAGTAGATCTGAGAATCATAGCACGGAGATAATAACTGAAACCATGGAACTAATAAGATCACTAAGTAAAACAGCAGAGATGGAGAAAAGAAGAAGACTCGTAAATAGTATTGAGGGAGAAGAGGACAGAACCCTAAGGAACATCCATGGTTAGTGGGCATGACCTGAAGATCCAGCAAAGGAGAATGAGGAGTGGTCAGACAGGTAAGAGGAGAACCAGGATAGAATAATGGTTTGGAAACCTAGAAAGAAAGTATTAAGGAAAAGAGGGTGATCAAGTGTCAAAAGCTGCAAAGTGTCAAAGGACTGAAAAAGGGTTATTGGATTTGGCAATTAAAAGATCATTGGTAACTTTGGAGGGGGTGGTTTCAGATGAATGATGAAATCAGAAGCCAGCTGATGGAGAGTTAAAAAGAGAGTGAAATGAAAGGAAGTAGAGGCATGAATTCTAGACGGCCTTCTTAAGGAGTTCAGCCACAAGAGACAGAAAAGATACATGATAATAGATAGTGGGAACGGGCAAAACAAGTGAGGGGTTTTTGAGGATGAGGAAGACTTGGATATGTTTTAGATACTGGGGAAGCAACCAGCAGAAAAGGAGAGATTGAAGATAAGCAAGAGAGTGGGGTGATGGAGAGAACAATATGCTGGAGAAGACAGGAAGAAATGGGAGCGCTTATGCATGCAGAAGGATTTTCCTTGGTAAGGAGGAGGTCCATCTTTTCACGTGAGACAGGGATGAAGGGATACTGACAGAATGTATATGAGTAATGTGAGATGAGGAGGAACAGAGAAGAGGAAGTTCTCAGCAAGTTACCTCGAGTTAATAAAAGGCAAGGTTCACCTGAGAGGGTAGGGGGAGAGGTTTAAGGATCAATGAAAGGTTTGGAAGAACTCCTGTGGTAAATGAGTTAGAGAGGTGTAAAAGGATTGCTTTGCAGCACTGAAGGCCCAGTTGAGGTGATGCTATTGTTTGTCCTTCATTTTCTTTTCTTTTTTAGGCAATTGGGGTTTTAAGTGACTTGCTCAGGGTCACACAGCTAGTAAGTGTCAAGTGTTTGGTCTGAGGCTGGATTTGAACTCAGGTCCTCCTGATTTCAGAGCCGGTGCTCTATCCACTGCCCCTTTCCTTCATTTTCGAAGAGGCCCCAAGACATGTCTTGATTTGTACATGAACTGGACACAAGGCAGGGGCAGAGCTGCACAAAGTCCTCAACTTTGCTCTCTCTTTCTGAGTCATCAAAGTCCAGGAGCAGGACAAAAGTCAAGATGATTGGCAATGGTCTGGGATGCAGTGGATGACCTTGGTATCTTCCAAGGATGACCAAGCTTCAGGCATTTCATAGCACCTGCTTCTGCTGCCTTCATAGTCATTGGTACAAATTGTTCTCACGCACCCACTCTGCCAGAAGGATGGGGGGAGGGAGGGGGAGGGTGGAGGGGTGGGGGGGAGAGGTCTTCACATGCTTGGGGCAGACATCCCCCAACTCACCGTCCGGTTTGGGGCCTGTTGGTTACACTCAACACAGTTTAGCCTGTCTACACATGTTACAGCTCCTTGGAGCCACAGGTGAGAGGTGGGTGACAGATGGTCACCAAAGGCAGATAAGCCCTGAAAAGGGTTCAGCGAGCCTTCACACCAGAGGTGCTAGTCCTCCCTGAACACCTCACACACCCCAGTACACCACATATAATACAGGGTTACATAGTCTGAAGGACCTTGAAGGGGAAGAGTTCTCCAGAGGGGAGGGTTGCTTGATTCTTTAGCACACAAAGTGCTTTCCTTGGTGCGGGATGGGGAGGACAGCTAGATATCTGGGAAGGAGGATTCACCAGAGCAGTTTTGTCTTGATCATTTAAGAGTTTGGGTGCACATCTTTGCATAATTTCTTTTATCGGGCTAAATAACTGTATCCTATATTCTGTAGTTAGCCAGAGTATTTGCATTTGGGGTTTAGGTTCATTACCTTTTCTTGACATGAGCCAAATTCTGGGTTCAGCAAGAACGAAAGAAAGATACTTAGCGAGAATACTCCAAGACTGCACCCAACCCAACCTTTTTAAACCCAGTAATATGCTTCTGGGCCAGACTACAATTAATTTGACATTTGCTGGACCATGGGGGAAATAGGACATTTGGACAAGACATGGCCCCCTGCCTTCATCAGAGCTGATATTTATTCCAGAATAGGAGTTTCATCTCAACTAAGCACAAGTGCTTTGCATACAGTAAACATTTAGTGTTCCATGTATGGTTACACTGTATTTCAGTCTATGTAGCTGAAACAAAAACATAGATGGTTGCAATGCACAGTTTAACATGACTGCATTAAATGCCAGTTATCCAGATAAAATGGTTAACTTTCCATTTCTCCTGACCACTAAGGGTTTGTATGTGGCAGGTTACTTTTTCAACTACAGTGACTGACCTTCCATTGAAAAGAAATAAACCTTCCTAGGACAGAGGTCCTAGTACATCCAAAACGTTACAAAATATTTGAGCCAGAAAAGAATGCATAGATTATCTAGTCTGACCCCCTAATTTTACATATGAGGAAACAAGTTGAGAGAGGAAATTGTACTGGGTTACACAAGATAAAACTGGGACTGGGTTACAAGTTTCTTGATTCCCATTTCAATGTATTTACCCTATATATCATGTCCCTTAAGATTGAACTTCAAACAAAGTGGGGGCAAAAACATTGAATTTGGAGCCTGAAAACCCAAGTTTGAATCCTGGTTTTAGTGCTTGCTGTAGAGTCTCTGAATCTATTTTCACATTATGTAAAATGTGAGGGTTGGCCTATCAGAGGTTACCAAACTTATTTGGCCTACCGCCCTCTTTAAAAAAAAAAAAATTACTCAGCACCCGCCTGGAAATCCACTTTCTTTAACCCTTTAACTTTTTTTTTTTTTGTAATTTGTGTCATTTCAAAACAAAAAAAATACTGCCTCCTTGGATCAGTCCAGCACCCCCCAAAGGGGCAGTATCACCTACTTTGGGAACCTATGGTAGATGATGTAATCTTCTTTCCATCCTTTCTTTTTCCATTCTAAGAGAATATGTCACTGGTTGGGAGTGAGGGAGCAGTATCGTCTGCTCCCTGCTGTACTATTAATTGTGTTTGGCCTTTGGGCATTTCATTTCACCTCCATGTGAGAAACAGGGGAACTCTGCCTACCTCAGAAGCTTGTCTGAAGAAATGAGATAATTGTTTGGGGTCAAAAGACTCACTGCATGACAATGGACTTCAACTCTGCCCATATTTTCCTCAACTAAAAAATGGGAATAATAACACTTGTACTATATACCTCACAGAGTTGCTGTGAGGAACAGACTAAGACACTACAAAAAAGTTAATTATTACATCATAACATTACATAAGAAGAGCAGTCAGTCATGCCATTAACTTTAATCACTGCAGAAGCATCTGTAGTATTATGATAAGAGGAATTTGATTGATTTTCCAACTCTTCTGCTTCTGTGGTCTGTTCCAAAGAAAGCTACTAAAGTTTAAGTGCACGGTTGCTTTGATCTTTCACTACTTCAGCGCTTTTACGATCTATGATTCTGCCAGTGTGGTTCCTCCCTCCACTGACAGATTGAAGCCCTCATGGAAGTCATTTTCATACTGTTGTTGGAAAAAGTTTCAGAGGTCATCCTACTCAACCTCCTATCCCACACAGTTCTTATTTCTTTGAAGATTACAAACAATTGTGATAGTAAAGTATAATTTGTGACTATTGTCTGTGTAAAAAAAATGTTTTCCCATCTTCAACCAAGGTGATGTCAGCAGGGTTTCATGATTTTCTCCAGTTTCTTTCTGTGGCATGCGTGTAAGACTAAAGGGTGGTGGTTATGGGCCACGGATGAGATTTAGATGGATAAAATCAGCCATAGGATAAGGAGGCAATGCACCAAAGGAAAAAAGACAGTGTAGAGTTAAAATGGTTCACCCATTGGTCCAGACGAGGAAAGAAGAGAGTATAGCTGGTGCAGGAGTGATGGCCTGAGAAAGAGCTTAGGGGTAGATGATTTAGAGGTTACAGTTTGGATGAAGAACAGGGTTTGGAGTTTGGAGGCAGAAGGAGAGGTAGAATGACAATAAATTTTGATCATATAAGGGACATGAATGCATTTATCCGAGCTAATGGCAAAGACAATTTGGAGACTTTACACAGGTTAGAATATGACAAAAAATACATAATTGAATTTTTTTTTTAAACTTGGAAGTGAGAGTTCTTCTCTCAAAACAAGTGAAAGGCCTTGATCTCATCCAAAGGAAAAATCTCCGAAGTCTTAAGAAAGACAAGCTGGAAATCAGGGATATTTGAGCAGTCAGTTTCACACGTCTGCAACTTAAAAAATCATCTCACTCTCTTAAAAAATGCTGAACCCCATGTGTCTCTCCCCAAAGAAGCTCTGCTAACAGTTCTACATCATATGCAGATATTCAACATCATGTCTGTCCTCTCCAAAGATCAGGAGTCACATTGCCTTCTCCATACAAACAGGATGTCAGATCAAGGGTACACTGGTAAATATTTAACCACCAGCTCAGAAGAAGATATACATACATGATATACTTTTAAGTAAAATTGATGTTATCAACACTTTCTCCATCACTTTCTTAAGTCTAGACCAATCTACAAAACAATCAGTCAAGCCCAGATTTGTAGCTTTTGCTACAAGGTCTAAATACGCACATTGAAAACTCAACAATCTGTTCTCCTGAGCTTGTTCCAGCTGGCTCCAGCACACTCCTGGGTCAGAGGTATGCTACTTACTATCTGGACAACCTTTGGCATGTCCCTTCCCTTCTCTTGGCCTCAGTTTCCCCACCTGTAAAATGGCAACATTGGACTAGTGATCTCTAAGGTCCTGTCCAACCCTTATGTCTATGATCCTAGGAGCTCTAATAGCTCTAATAGCCACTTTTATTTACCCTGAGCTGGATATTTGTTATAGGAAGTGATACCTCCAACACAGCAATAGATCCATCCATACACAACTTCCTATCTGCCACCTTTATTCCTTTGCACTGACTGTCCCCCATGCTGAAATGCTTTTCTCACCCACCTCCACCTCTTGGAAGCTCCCTTCCAGGCTCAGCTTAAATGCTACCTCCTTTAAAAAGGGCCTTTCTTGCAAATTAAAACAATTCTGATGAACTACCTCATACCTATTAGATTGGCTAACAGGACAGAAAAGGTAAATGACAACTTTTGGAGGGGATGTGGGAAAAATGAGACATTAATGCATTGTTGGTGGAGTTGTGAACTGATTCAACCATCCTGGAGAGCAATTTGGAACTATGCCCAAAGGACTATAAAAAATGTACATACCCTTTGACCTAGCAATAACACCCCTGGGTCTGTATCCCAAAAAAGATTAAAAACCAAAAAGGAAAAGGACCTACATATTTATAACAGCTCTTTTCTGGGGGCAAAGAATTAGAAATTGAGGGGATGCCCATCAATTAAGGAATGGCTGAACAAATTGTGGTATGTGATTATGATAGAATGCTATTGTACTATAAGAAATGATGAGCAGGATGCTCTCAGAAAAACCTGGAAACACTTGAATAGCCTGATGCAAAACGAAATGTACAAAATAACAGCAATATTATTAAATGATCAGCTGTGAATGGCTTAGTTATTCTCAGCAATACAACAATCCAAGACAACTCTGAAAGACTTGTGATGAAAAATGCTATCCATCCCCAGAGAAAAAACTGATGGTGTCTGAATACAGGTTAATGCATACTTTAAAAGAAAAAAAACTTTCTTTTTTTCCTTGAGTTTTTTTGTCTATGTTTCCTTTCACAAAATGACTATTATGGATATGTTTTGCATGACTACACATGTATAACCTATATCAAATTGTGTGCTTTTTCAACAAGGTGGGGTGGGAAGGGAGGAAGGGAGAGAAATCTGGAACTCAAAGTTTTAAAAATGAATGTTAAAAATACTTTTTACATGTAACTAGGGAAAAATAAAATGCTAAATAGAAAAAAAATAAAAAGGATATTTCTGCTTAGCCTAGTTGTTAGTGCTCCCTATCCAATTACTTTGTATTCATTTGCATAGGTACACACACATATTATATATGTATTATATGTATGTGTGTGTATCTCCTGTATTTCCTTGTCTGTGAACGAGTTATATTCCTCCCCTGACCCTTGTCCCAGCAGAATCTATGTTTCTTGAGGGCAGCAGCTTTCTCTCTTTTCTATCTGTCTCCCTGAAGCTTAGCACAGGTCCTGGCATGGAGTAGACATTTAACAAATGCTCGTTGACTGACTGAACTCTGACTGACTAGCCCCCTTGGTCTACTCTATCCCTCTAACATGTCTTCTACCCAATTAAGTTGGTGCCAAATAAACAGAAGTACAAAGTGTGGGAAAAGCCACTCCTGATTACTAAGGCAGAATGTGAGACCTGGAGACACTACAGGTGGGAGGTGGGGTGCAGAACCCGATCATGGTGAAGACTGTCCATTCAAACCTGAAACACCTCTGAATAGCTTTGACAAAGCTGAACCAATACTAGATTCATTAAGCCCTGTATTCAGTTTTATTTATATTTATCTTCATTCTTTGGGCACCAGGAGGTATGTAAGAATGTAGTAAAAAAAAAAAAAGAAAAAGAAAGAAAGAAAGAAAGAAAAGAAAAGAAAAAAGAAAAAGAAAAAAAATTTTTAAAAAAAGGAATGTAGTAGAATATAAGCTCCTTGAGGTCAATCTGCTTTTCATTTTATCTGCATCCCCAGCACCTAGGACAGGGTTCCCCCCCCCAAAGAAGGTGTTTAATAAATGCTTGTTAGTTTAAATTGGATAGGTTGATGACCTCTCCATAGTTCCCCTGTGGGGGAACTAGTCCCAACAGGCTCTTATGTAGGCTGAGAACTTACTGCCAAATATGGCCATCTTCTTTCGGCTTCCCTCTACGCTTAATTAAACCCAGTTACATATTCTGGCTCTAAAAGGGGGATGGACCCATATCCCGAAGGCTGGTCCATCTACATTCTCTGCTCTCTGTTCTCACCCACCTTAGGCAGCCCGGATGAAAGCGAGGCTCATGTGTCACAATAAACAAACGCACTACCAGCTGACACAGGGCTCTTTAAGATATTACAAATAAAATGTTTTAAATAAACATTTTACATAAACATGTTTTAATGGTGCATTTTGTTTTTATAGCACAATCATTTCTGGAAATGTACCCCTTCTGCCTCATCCTCCCTTATTTAACTCCTGATTGTAACAAAAACAGAAAACAAACAAAAAAAAATTGTAACAAAGAAAAGGTGAGCAAAAGCATCCTATTCAATGACCACAACTGACAATGCATACAATATTCTACCCTAGCAGTGCTTCACCTCTGCCAATTATCTGTTCTCCAGGACTATGATTGGTTTTTATTTGCTTAGAGTTTGGCTTCCTTTTAGTGATCCTTTCACTTCCACTGTTGTAGTAACTATGCATATTTTTCTTTAGGTTCTACTTATTTTACTCTGCATTGGCTCATACAAACCTTTCTGTTTCTCTGAATTAACTCTATCTGTCACTTTTTATTGCACAGTAATATTTCAGGACACTTAAAGCAGTTGTGGTAATGTTTCCAGTAATGTTTCCCAACCGTTTGCTACCAGCTACACTCTTTGGATTCCACACTACCATCATACCTTCTCCTCTTCATTTTATGTGCTGTCATTCTCCCCCATTAGATTGTAAGCTCCTTGTGGACAGGGACTATCTTTCTTTCTTTTTTTTCTTATTTGTATCCTCAGCACCTAGCACAGTGTCTGGCACATAGTAGGTGCTTAATAAATGTTGGGCATTGGGTGGCAAATTGGATAGAGTGTTAGGCCTGAAGTTAGGAAAACTCATCTTCCTGAGTTCAAATCTGGCCTCACGGGGCAGCTAGATGGCACAGTGGATAGAGCATCGACTCTGGAGTCAGGAGGACCTGAGTTCAAATCCAGCCTTAGACAAGATACTCACTAGCTGTGTGACCCTGGGTAAATCACTTAACCCCAATTGCCTCACCATCAAAAAAAAGAGAAGACAACCTGGCCTCAGACACTTACTAGCTGTGTGACCCTGGGCAAGTCACTTAACCCTGTTTGCCTCAGTTTCCTCATCTATAAAATGAACTGGAGAAGAAAATGGCAAACCACTCCAGCATCTTTGCCAAGAAAACCCCAGATGGGGTCACAAAGAGTTGGACACGACTGAACAGCAAAAAAATGTTGATTGAGTTTAATTGTTCATGAAATAGAAGATGAAAGATTGGTGAGCAAAGCTAGTTACGCCTTCTTTTTGGCTCCCAACTTCACTGGGCATCTTCTAGGTCTTCTTTACAGGCATGGGTTTCCCCAAAGCAAAGCCTTTGGCTCCACACCTTGGAAAGGAGATTCACTTTTCTTTTTTTTTTTTTTTTTTTTGAATAGTAATACAAGATTTGACCTGCTCCATTTCCTTATTATTTTAATTAATAAATTTATTTTTAGTTTTCAATATTTACTTCCACAAAATTTTGAGTTCCAAATTATCATCCCATCTCACCCCT
>NW_020954587.1:5946581-5946673 GCF_900497805.2 Vombatus ursinus | reverse complement strand
TCTGAATACCCCTTCCCCTAGTCTGCCTTCCCTTCTGTCTCTCCCCCTCTTCTCTTATCCCTTTCCCCTTCTGTTTTCCTGTAGGGCAGGAC
>NW_020954587.1:5945182-5946485 GCF_900497805.2 Vombatus ursinus | reverse complement strand
CTGTATTTCTTATTTCCCAACTGCATGTGAAAACATTTTTTTAAACATGTGTTTTTAAAACCTTAGGTTCGAATTTTCTCCCTTCCTCCCTCCCCACCCACCCTCATTGAAAAGGCAAGCAACTCAATACGGTTATAATTGTGCAATTGTGCAAAACACTTCCATAGTAGACATGCTGTGAAAAACTAACTCTATTTCCCTTAATCCTATCCCACCCCCCCATTTATTCTATTCTTTCTTTTGACCCTGTCCCTCCTCAAAAGTATTTGCTTCTGATTACCTCCTTTCCCAATCTGCCCTCCTATCATCCCCCTACTCTCTTGTCCCCTTCCCCCCTTATTTTCCTGTAGGGTAAGACAGATTTCCATATCCAATTGAGTGTGTATGTTATTCCCTTCTTAAGTCAAATCCTATGAGAATAAGATTCACTCATTCCCTCTCACCTTCTCTTGTTTCCCCTTCACTATAAGAGCCTTTTTTCTGTTTTTTTTTTGAGAGATAATTTGCCCCATTCTACCTCTCCCTTTCTCCTTCTCCTAGTATAATCCTCTCTCACCCCTTAATTTTATTTTCCAGATATGACCCCTTCATTTTCAACTCACCCTGTGCCCTCTATCTATCTATCTATACATACATACATACAATTTTTTCCCTCCAACTACCCTAATACTGACAAAGGTCTCATGAGTTATAAACATCATCTTTCCATGCAGGAATGTAAATAGTTCAACCATAATAAATCTCTTATGATTTCTCTTTCCTGTTTACCTCCTCATGTTCCACTTGAGTCTTGTATCTGAATGTCAAATTTTCTATTCAGTTCTGGTCTTTTCATCAAGAACGCTTGAAAGTCCTGTATTTCACTGAATGAACATTTTTTTCCCCTGAAGGATTATATTCAGTTTTGTTGGGTAGGTGATTCTTGGTTGTAATCCTATCTCCTTTGTCCTCCAGAATACTGTATTCCATGCCCTGCGATCCCTTAATGTAGAAGCTGCTATATCTTGTGTTATCCTGATTGTGTTTCCACAATACTTGAATTGTTTCTTTCTGGCTGCTTGTAATATTCTCTCCTTGACCTGGGAACTCTGGAATTTGGCTACAATATTCCTAGGAGTTTTCCTTTGGGGATCTCTTTCAGGAGGAGATCTGTGTATTCTTTCAATTTCTATTTTGCCCTTTGGTTCTAAAATGTCAGGGCAGTTTTCCTGGATCATTTCTTGAAAGATAATGTCTAGGCTCTTTTTTTGATCATGGCTTTCAGAGAGTCCAATAATTTTTAAATTCTCTCTCCTGGATCTAT
>NW_020954587.1:5933004-5944782 GCF_900497805.2 Vombatus ursinus | reverse complement strand
ATATTTCACATTGTTTTCTAATTTTTCATTCTTTTGGATTTGTTTTACAGTGTCTTGATTTCTCATAAAGTCACTAGCTTCCAATTGCTCTATTCTAATTTTTAAGGAAGTATTTTCTTCAGTAATCTTTTGGACTTCCTTTTCCATTTGGCCAATTTTGCTTTTTAGGGCATTCTTCTCCTCATTGGCTTTTTGGACCTCTTTTGCCATTTGGGTTAGGCTATTTTTCAAGGTATTAATTTCTTCAGTATTTTTTTGGGTCTCCTTTAGCAAGCTGTTGACTTGTTTTTCATGATTTTCTTGCATCACTCTCATTTCTCTTCCCAGTTTTTCCTCTACTTCTCTTACTTGCTTCTCAAAATCCCTTTTGAGCTTCTTCCAAGGCCTGGGACAGATTCATATTTTTCCTGGAGGCTTTGGATGTAGGAGCTTTGACTTTGTTGTCTTCTTCTGGTTGTATGTTTTGATCTTCTTTGTCACCAAAGTAAGATAATATAATCTGACCCTTTTTGCTCTGCTTACTCATGATCCTGGCCAATTACTTGAGTTTTAAATTCTTTGTTAAGGTAAGAGTCTGCTTCCAATGTGCAGAATGGGGGTTTGTATAGCTATTTTAAGAGATACTTCTAGGGACCTGAAAATTTTCAGTTTTTCCAAGGTGGTATGATAAGGGGTGAGATGTTTCCTCTCTACCACCACAACAAGCTCCACCACAGCAGCGTTCCTCCTTGCCCCAGGACCGCCCTCAGAACTGTGACCCAGATCCAAGCAAGGGCAAAGCAAGAGAATCCTGCACTAGCACTGGCAGAGAGATCCCTGCAATCCCTCTCTGATCAGCAACTCAATTCCCCCTCAGTCTGTGGGCAGGAAGCTCAGGAAGCAGCTGCTGCCCTGGGGGCAAACTAGGGACTTAAGGCTGAAACCTAGCCCCTCTCTCTCACTGAAGAAACAGACTTGTCTCACTGACCTTCTAAGTTGTCTTTGGCGTTAGTGGGTTGAGAAGTCTGGAAAATGCCACAGCTGCCTGCAATTCAGTCCTCGAAGGCCTGCTCCAGGGTCGCTGTGGCCTGTGCACCCACGCCATACCTTTCCAATCAGCCATCTAGGCTGTCTTGGGCTGTAAATTTGTTTTACTCTGTCTTTTTGTGCGTTCTGCTGCTTTAGAATTTGTTTAGAGCCATTTTTTTCTTACAGGCATTTGGAGGGGTTTGGGGGAGAGCTCAAGCAAGTCACTGTTTTTACTCTGCCATCTTGGCTCCACTCCCTAGGAGATTCACTTTTCAAACCAGCTAAGGGGAGAACAAACTGAAAAGAATGTACTTTAAAGCAACTGACTCAGAAGGCTAAGGCAGATAATTTACAAACTCTTCTACAATTAAGGAATTAGTTATTCTCTCCACTTTGGGGAGCTATAAAAATGTGTATGAATAAAATCACTTTTCTTGCACTGAGGCCTCTCTATACGTGCCAGGGGAATGCCTCCTAGCAATACAGTAACAGAATTGAGAGATTGCCCTTCTGTGTGCCTAGCTGACCGTAGCCTCCCTACAGGCTATATTTAATACCCACCCATCCCCCAAGGGATTAAATCACATACACAAATCAGACTTAAAGAAACCAGTTTCTTTTCAAACAATTCTCAAAAGAGAAAGTGAAACAAACACACAAGAAATACATAATAATATGGGGAAACAAACTTGGAATTCTCCCAGGAGATGTTAAGAGTCAGAGTAAAGCAGGGACAGGAAAGGAGAATGTGACAAATTTTGTTCTCTGTGCCAGACACACTGCATCTGTTCCATGGGGTTTCCACATCATTCTGTTACAGACCTTTTCTTACCATCCTGGCATTTTTCCTCCTTCCAGTATGCTCATGGTTACTGCAGTGTCTGAAGAAGTGGCATCATGGGGCAACATTGTTCCCACCTTTTTGAGGGCTCTTTCTCATCATCTCTCATCCTCTCATATCCTCTCACAGCCCCTCTCAACTAGCTTGTCATCCACTGCACTTAGGAAATGGAAGAGTCTGAGTTCTTCAGGGGATCAAGCACACAGATATTGGGGAATTGCTGTCTGCCACGTTCGACTCTGTGACCTCATGGACCCTCATAGCCCACTAGGCCTTCTGTCCTCCACTATTTCCCAAAGTCTGTCCGAGCTCATGTTCATTGCTTCCATGCCATTATCTATCCATCTGATCCTCTGCTGTCTCTTTTTCCTTTTGCCTTCATTCCTTCCCAGCGTCAGAGTCTCATTATGTGGGCAAAGTATTTAAGCTTCAGCTTCAGTATTATGAATAGTCTGAATTAATTATTATTAATTACCCTATTAATATTCAACTATCTCTCAATTTATGGGCACCCACTTAGTTTCCATTTCTTTGCTACCAAAAAATGTCCTGGTATGAATATGTTAGTATATATTATATCTTCATTTCTGCCATTGAACCAGTATGAGATTGCTAAGGGTTTAGTTAACTTTTCTTGAATAATTCTGAATTTGGAATTGATATCCGAAACAATTCAATCAATTCAAGGCTCCATCAACATTGTATTAGTGGGAATATCTTCCCATAGCCCTTCTAACACTGGCAATTCTGATTTTTGTAATCAGTAGTGGAAATGAGCATGTTAACGTAGGATGAACTACTCTATTTTGCTTTAAGCCTCTATTTTGAGATTAAGAAGTAGTTATTCAAGTTGTTTTTCTGTAATAAGAAAAGGCCTTGAGTAGTACAGTTTGGCAATAATGTGTGTGTGTGTGTCCTGACAATCCGGTAAACAACTACTAATGATATTTGTGTCCTCCAAATTTGGTAAATAACTGATGAACATTCGCTAATGATGTTAGGAAATTAAAGTTTTGATAGATAGTTTCCTTTCATTATAAGCTTAGGTAATTGATCACCCATCAGAACTTAGATGTAATTTATAAATGTCATTAGTCAAAACCATTAAAAAAAAAAAAATCAGAGGCCTCAGCTTGAGCAGCCACCAGAACTTACTCCTATACACCCTCTGAACTTGGAGATTTAAGCATCCCATGTTCATTCAAGAGCAGTGCTGATTGATTGAGATTTGCCAGAGCACCAGCTTTGATGGAGATACATGGCCTAACAGAAAGGGAACCTTGTCCTGAGCTCTGGTATGAGTCAGGCCTACCAGGAGGGACCTGTAGGAATCAGGTTGGCAATTTGTTCCTGGAGGGGTTGATGTTTGTATTGTTTGCATGTGTTGATTAATAAATTTTGATTGCATGCATCTGTCTAATTGGTGTTTGTCACACTAGTTAGTATAGTAATGACAAATCAGTTTTAAGCATACTTCATGTATTACATAATCTTTGCAAATTTGCAAGTGGTGAGGTGAAAAATCAAAGCTGTGTTACTTTGCATTTCTCCAACTATTAACCCAACAAACAACATTTGGTAATCTTTTATCTGTCATGACACTAGACAACATCTATATATACATATATATATACACTACATATATACATGTGTTTGTGTATATATACATGCATGCATGCATACATACATAACAAGTAAGAGAGAGAAAGATGTTTTGAGACAAAGAACTCCTTAGGGAAGCTCACTGCTTCATTCATTGCTAACACCCTAACAATTCTCAGGCAGCAGTCTTTCTATAGTTTTCTCTCATCCAAGGGTCAGAATATCAACTTGGTCATTCTGAATACCCTCACAGAAACTTTCTCTCCAATTAGAGACCTTCTCCTTCCCTTAATGTCATTAAGACCACCCATCATTTCCTCTGAGGCATTTTTCAATATTATAGTGTATTTTCACACCTCCTATATATATTCATGAGATTGTTTGGATTTTGATGGCTCAAAGTGAGCATAAATAGCAATTGTTTCTGTTTTGGCCCAAAACCCTAAGGGTCTTCCCCTCTCAGTTTGATTTTTTTTTTTTTGAGGAGGCAAACTATCTTTTGCCTCAGTTCTTACCTAGCCTTAAATCACTGAATGAGTGTTGCCTCTGACAAACTGAGACTTGGGAAAGACCTTAGCTTAAAAAGGTCTTCTACTGCATCTGGGGTCATCTCCAGTCATCCCGATCTATGTCTTGCCATTGAACTCAGATGACCCTGGAGGAAAGAGTGAGGCTGCCTCACTTAAATCCAATTCACTTGCAAGTCAAGACATCACCCTCATGACATCATTGGTCTTCTTCAAGGACAAAAGACAAACAACAGCAACAATCCATGAAGCCTAGTTAATTTTCCACTTTAAGACTGGGCTGTTTATAGCACAAGTGAAGCTTCACCTTTCCACTGCTCGCTACCTCTAGTTAGATGGGCAAGCCAAACACACCCTTCATATCTTCAAATAATATTTGTGCTATTATGTCTCTTTTCACTAGGATGATTATATTAAGCCACATAAGAATTCTGCTAAATTAACTAACCATTCCTCTACTAGGAAACTGACCTTTCTACACAAACTATGTGAAACCCAGTTCTAACCAGTTCCCATTCACAGCCTATTCTCCCATTCAAATGGACAACAACCTTAGAAAGCTGGGAAGATTTCCAGGCCACCATTCAAGAAGCAAAAGGTACACGTAAACAATGGAATGAATAGCATTCAACATCTAGGAAATACCAATAGGTAGAAACCAGAGAGGAGAAGGAAATGGTAAACCACTCTAGTATCTTTGCCAAGAAAACCCCACAGACCATCTTGGCATGCTATGGTCCATGGAGCCAAGAAGAGTTGGACACAACCAAATAACAACAAAGGTAACCAGGGGCAACTCTACCCAGAATCTTTATTCCAATCATCCCTGATAGAAACAAGAAGACTGAACAATATTCCCTTTAACTTAAACCATGAACCTACTGATGTAGAGAAGCAATGATAAAGCAAAGATAAAGTACTGGACAGAGGAGTCAGAAAACCTCAGTTTGAATCTTTGCTCTGACATTATATATCTCAGGACAAGTTGCTTTACCTCTCTAGGTCTTAATATCATCTACAAAATGAAGGGATTAGAATCAGGTGTGGGGAACCTTCAGCCTGGAGGCCACATGTGGCTTTCTAGGTCCTTGAATGCAGCCTTTTGATTTTGAATCCAAGTTTTACAGAATAAATCCTTTTATTAAAGGGATTTGTTCTGTGAAGTTTGGATTCAGTTAAAGGGCTGTACTTGAGGACCTAGAGGGCCACATGTGGCCTCAAGGCACAGGTTCCCCACCCCTAGACTAGATACTATTTATTTCTAACATTCTATATCTGATTTTCAATTATTATAAAATCCCTTTCAGTGCAAAAATTCTTTGACTCTGTCTAGCACTAACATTCCATAATTCTATCTATAACTTCCATCATTTCGCATCCTGTGTATCTTTTACCAATCCCTGTTTCAGTCAGGGACAGATAAAGCCCAAGTGCGTGACCTAGCCCCTTGACTTCCCTTAGTTTTGATTGATAGGAAGAAAGCATTCATGTTTCAGGTGATCTAGGCCTTGAGGCACTGACTGGGACACTTTGAGTATCTAGTCAACCGAAGGGGTTGTGGTCTAGAAAACCTACTTTCACAATCTTGTGATATGTCATAGGTATCCCCACTTAAACTGAAGTTTTAGACCCATGGGAAGGAAATCCTAAATTGCCAATTATTGGTCAGTTCTGGTTTCACTATCTGTAAAACTCTCTCCATGTCTCTCTGTCTCTGTCTGTCTCTCTCTCTCATCTATGCTGGAAGTCCAGTCACTACTCACAGGTGACTCCCATGACTGATTAGCACAGAAGCTTTGACCTGCTTGGTTTCTAACCTGGTTTGGTTTATTCCTTCTTTGGCAGCCCGGTGGCTCTTACTGGGGGGGGGGGGGGGCTTCATCGTATCGATGCCAAATTCAGTGTGGACAACAGATTGAGCCCAAGCAGTCCATCAGGTTCAGCTTCCCCAGTAACAAAGATTACCCAAAATTACATCTTTTCAACTTATCTTTTAACCCTATTCCTTGGTAACAATTCTTGGTAATTTCAATCTATTCCACAATTTAATTTTACAAGTTTTAATTAAATGACCATTTTGTGCAATCTCAATAAGCATAGCTGGGATTTTAAAAAGTCTCTTGCCAGTATGAAGCTTACAATCTACTGGGAGAATACAGTATGTACACAAGTGGAAGGGTATGAGCCAGGGTTGGGGAAGCTATGGCCTTCTAGGTCGTTGGGTGCAGCCTTTTGACTGAGTCCAAGTTTTACAGAATAAATCCCTTTATCGAAGAGATTTGTTCTGTTAAGTTTGGATTCGGTCAAAGGGCCACACTATGGGTTCTAGGTCCTTTCTAATTTTGAAAGACCTATACTATAACTAAAGAATGTTTGAAGACTCTTCTGTATCTTGTAAGAACTGAAGGTTTTGGCCAGTTTCACTTTATGTCATTAGACTCCTAAATGGAACACAATAAAAGAATCAAGGGGAAAAAATAGACCTTTACTCTGCCCCTACAGTAAAGTAAAAGACATTAACTGTGTGACCTTGTTTGCCTCAGTTTCCTCATCTGTAAAATGAGGTGGAGAAGGAAATGGCAAACCACTTCAAATGGGGTCAGGAACAGTTGGACGTGGCTGAAACTACTGAACAGCAACAAAAAAAAAAGTAGGCAAAATTAAAAGAAAAGCAATCTTTTAAAGATAAAGAATCAGGCTAAAGGGAAGATTGGTGCCTGGGGCCAGGAGTTGGCAGCTCAGAAGATGGCAGGCTCCAAAGCCGAGAATCCTGCTAATACTATAGTATAAGATCCAGGTCTCTCCAAAAGTCCACAGCAGCACCCCAGGCCAGAAAGTCAGCTGATTAACAGGCTAGTAGTACCAGCGACTAAGCTAAGCTAAATACTAAAGTACTATCTAATGCAAGATCAAAATCATTAAGAACAGTACCAGAAAAAAAAACAAAAAACAGTAACAGAACTATAAGCTGCTCCTTCTATAACATTCTGTGGCCATATGGGTTCCCTACGTATGTGCCCCTTTATCAGGGTAATTTCCCTCGATAATGTGTGTATTTCTAGGAGAACATGCCCAAAGTTTAGGGAGGAAATATTTTGTCATTACCCTTCTTACCTTGCTATTTCAATAAATGCCTTTGCTTTGAGTTAATTTTGCTAATTCAATGACTATTAAAGGTAAACTCAGTGATGGGGGCTCATGAAATATCATTTTTGGAGTATACAACCAAAGGGTACCCTGAACCAAGAACAGTTGAACCACTGAGTTTGAATTGTGTAAGCGTAGTTCAGAGAGGATGCTACACAAGTGAGTAGATAAAAAGTATACACAAATTATATCAAGGGGGAAGTGTACTAATAGGTGAAGGAAGCAGGGATCAGGAAAGGCCTTTCGTAGAAGATGGCACTTGAGTTGTGTTTTGAAAGCATGTTGCAGATAAACTTGCAAAGAATAAGTTTGGCCCTAGAGATCAGATGTGAGGAAAACACTTTTTTTTACTCTTTGGGGGGAGGGGGGAAGAGGGAAAAGTCCATAGGTGTGGAACATTGAATATAATGTCAGATGTTTTTTAATGTACTACTTGGTTTTACTATTATTCTGTATTTTTTCCTCTACTGTTATTAAAAAAAAAAAACCCTTTGTTATAAAGGATATTTTTCTGGGAGAAGGATTAAAGGAACAGTTTCAGAGAAACCTGGAAAGACTTGTATTAACTGATACAGAGTGAAGCAAATAGAATGAGGAGAACATTTGATACAATAACAACATGGTAAAAACAGCCAGTAAGAGAAGCCAAGATGTCAGAGAGGTAAGAAGCTTTGCAACAAGCTCCACTCCACAGTCTTCTCCAAACAGACCTAGAAAATGTACCAGATGCAAATTTTGATGGGGAAATCAAGAAAAATTCACAGTGAATCATTCGTCCGGACAAATCTGGCATTGGAAGACAGACAGGGAAGTCTGGTGACATTGGGGATGGCTTGAGACAGGTACACACCACTTGAGAAGCGCTGCAGCCCTCAGGGACAGGCAATACATGAAGTCAACAGGAGGCTGAAGATTGGTACAGGGTGGGCACTCTGACAGAGACAGCTGGCAGCGTTGGGTCACAGATCCAGGGCAGACTGAGAAGGAAGCTTGCCCAGAGGAGTGTCATTCCTGGATAGGGAGGCCTTGGGTGGGTGCCAAGAAAGGAAGATGTTCAGAAACAAATAACAGAAGAAATAGCCCTGTGGCTCAGAACCCACGCCAGAGCAGGGTCTCTAGTCTGGTCTACAGAGGAATAACCAAGGCACAAATCGATGGCTAAAAGAACCTGCAGTTCTGCAGCCAACAGAGGGGTCCAGCTGGCTATCAGTTGCAGAGTCCAGTAACAGTCTACTCTCATACAGATTAAACCCAAGTTAGGAATTTGCAGAGATGAGACCAGGGTGGGTTACTTTGACTTATATCAGACTATTTTGGGAGCACTGAAAGCTTGCAGATTCCTAGTCTGAGATTCCCCTAAGATCTCAGAAAAACACAACACTCAATACCCCAAGGAAGCTACAACAGGACTAGTCCAGACCTCTTCTGGGGCCTCAGTTTCCTTAGCTGCAAAAATGAGAGCACTGGACTAGATGTCTTCTAAGGTTTTCTAGCCCTAAATCTCTGATGCTGTAACCATGATGGAATGGTAGTGGAGAAAGTGAAGGACTAAGTCAAGAAATACTAATTAACTTTGTGACCTTGGAACAAATCATTTAACCTTTCTGGGCTTTACTTGGCCCAACTAGAAATGCAAAAGCTACTTTAGATGGCCTCCTAGGTCTCTTCCAACTCCAACACCATGAGATCTACTTCAAATGATCTCTAAGGTCCCTTACAGTTTAAATTGTCTATTTCAGTCTTTCAGGACCCAACCTAAGTCCCACTTTCGCCATAAAGTCTTCCAAAACTACTCTCATGCATGTGGCTATATCTCTTCTTTGACCTCCTAGAGTATGTTCTTGACTATATTTGAAATTTGGCATTCAACTATATACTTATGATGATAGGATCTGAGTCTGGAAAGGATCTTATTGCTCACCTAATATGATTCATAGGGCAGCTAGACAGCACAGCGGACAGTATGCTGGCCCTGGAGTCAGGAAGAGTTCAAATCTGTCCTCAGACACTTATTAGTTGTGTGACCTTGGGCAAGTCCCTTAACCTCCTTTGCCTCAATTTCCTCCTCTGTAAAATGAGTTGGAGAAAGAAATGGCAAACCACCCCAGCATCTTCGCCAGGAAAACCCCAAGTGGGGTCACAAAGAATTGGGTATGCCTGAAAACCACTGAACAACAACAACAAAACTATGATTTATATGCACCTTTTGTTTCACTGTAAACTCCTTGAGGGATTAAACCATATCATATAATTCTATTGTGTCCCCCTCAATGTGCCCATCACTCAAATACCTATTGAATTAAATTCCTAATTTG
This sequence comes from Vombatus ursinus, assembly GCF_900497805.2. Taxonomy (NCBI): domain Eukaryota; kingdom Metazoa; phylum Chordata; class Mammalia; order Diprotodontia; family Vombatidae; genus Vombatus; species Vombatus ursinus. Next base: position 5,935,342 of record NW_020954587.1, on the reverse strand, counting down.
AAGCAAGCCCAGGTGATCCAAAGTTCAGTGATATCTGTGTTAAAGATCTCAGGAATATTAGTACTATTTTGTGTCATTCTATCTACTCCCCAGCCTCTGTCCTTTGGCTTGGGAGTCAACAGCACTGGGAATTCTCTCTATTCCAAAGCTAATCAGAGCTCCACTTGCACACTTATGCTGGTCTAGTCATGCCACTACCTGAACAACACCACCTCCTCTGCCAGCAAGAGTAAAGAGGAAGTCTGATTCTCCTCTCCCTCCAGGGAAAGCACAAAGCAGCTGAAAACAGTAAGAGCAGCCCAGTGTAAAAGGGTAGACTTCTGTCTTTGTAGTTCTTGGTTTCTGTGCTGAGACTTCCTGCAGAGACATTCATCAACCTTGCAGATAAATAACAGAGAGAGAGAGAGAGAGAGAGAGAGAAAGAGAGAAAGAGAGAGACAGAGACAGAGAGACAGAGAGAGAGAGGGAGAGAGAGAGACCAGCTTAAAACATTTTTATAAGCTTCTTCTCCCCAAGCTGTATACATTAAATAAATCAAATTAGCATCCTGAACCTCTACCTCTGGTCTAACATATTTTGTTACTGGTCCCCCACCCTCACACATGAGCAGACAAGTGGTTTTCTGCCAGGCTGTTTTCCATTTATAAACATGATAAAGGTAAGGGATCCAACACTGGGGCTCACATCTTGCTGAATCACAACAGCTTCCCAGGAAATTCTATTCCAATCCCATCTCAGACCCAACTTGGAGGACCTTACCTTTAGGTCCATGGCTTTCTCCTTTCCCACCTCTTTAAACTTTCTATGTTCAATGAACTCCTCAAGTGAAGTGCTGGGTCCTCCTGAACTCATGAGAAATGCAATCAAACTACCAAAATATTATTCATAGAGCTAGAAAAAATAACAAAATTCATCTGGAAGAACAAAAGGTCCAGAATATCAACGGAACTAATGAAAAGAAATACAAGGCAGGGTGGCCTAGCTGTACCAGATCTTAAATTGTATTATAACGCAGCAATCATCAAAACTACTTGGTACTGGGGCGGGTGGAGCCAAGATGGCGGAGGGAAAGCAGTGACTGTCTTGAGCTCTCTCCCAAAGCCCTCCAAATACCTCAAAAAAATGGCTCTAAACAAATTCTAAAGCAGCAGAACCGACAAAAAGATAGACTGAAACAAATATCCAGCGGAAGACAGCCTAAATGGTTGATCAGAAAGGTATATCGCGCCAGGCTGGGAGAGGAGTGCAGTGTGGCGTGGGCGCACAGGCTGCAGCGACCTTGGAACAGGCCTCAGAGGACTGAATCGCAGGCAGCTGTGGTGTTTTCCAGACTTCTCAACCCCTGAACGCCAAAGACAACTTAGAAGGTCAGTGGGAAAAGTCTGTTTCTGTGATGAGAGAGAGGACCTAGGTCTCAGCGGCAAGTCTCCAGTGTGGCCCAGGGCCGCAGCTTTTTCCTGAGCTTCCCGCCCAAAGACTGAGGGGGAATCCAGTAGCTGATCAGAGGGGGATTGCAGGGATCTTTTTGCCAGTGCTGAGGCAGGAATCTCTTGTTTGTCCGTGCTTGGATCTGGGTCACAGTTTTGAGGGGCAGTCCGGGGGCAAGGAGGAACGCTGGTGCAGTGGAGCTTGTCGTTGTGGTGGAGAGAAAACATCTCGCCCCTTATCATACCACCTTGGAAGAACTGAAAATTTACAGGTCCCTAGAAGTACCTCTGAAAAAAGCTGTACAAACTCCTGAAGCTTGGGACAATACACTCTTCACATTGGAAGCAGACTTTTACCTTAACAAAGAGTTTAAAACTCAAGTAATTAGCCAGGATCATGAGTAAGCAGAGCAAAAAGAGTCAGACTATATTATCTTACTTTGGTGACAAAGAAGATCAAAACATACAACCAGAAGAAGACAACAAAGCCAAAGCTCCTACATCCAAAGCCTCCAAGAAAAATATGAATCTGTCCCAGGCCTTGGAAGAAGCTCAAAAGGGATTTCGAGAAGCAAGTAAGAGAAGTAGAGGAAAAACTGAGAGTGATGCAAGAAAATCATGAAAAACAAGTCAACAGCTTGCTAAAGGAGACCCAAAAAAATACTGAAGAAAATAACACCTTAAAAAATAGCCTAACCCAAATGGCAAAAGAGGTCCAAAAAGCCAATGAGGAGAAGAATGCCCTAAAAAGCAAAATTGGCCAAATGGAAAAGGAAATCCAAAAGATTACTGAGGAAAATACTTCCTTAAAAATTAGAATAGAGCAATTGGAAGCTAGTGACTTTATGAGAAATCAAGATACTATAAAACAAATCCAAAAGAATGAAAAATTAGAAAACAATGTGAAATAT
>NW_020954587.1:5915946-5932604 GCF_900497805.2 Vombatus ursinus | reverse complement strand
ATAGATCCAGGAGAGAGAATTTAAAAATTATTGGACTCTCTGAAAGCTATGATAAAAAAAAAGAGCCTAGACATTATCTTTCAAGAAATGATCCAGGAAAACTGCCCTGATATTTTAGAACCAAAGGGCAAAATAGAAATTGAAAGAATACACAGATCTCCTCCTGAAAGAGATCCCCAAAGGAAAACTCCTAGGAATATTGTAGCCAAATTCCAGAGTTCCCAGGTCAAGGAGAGAATATTACAAGCAGCCAGAAAGAAACAATTCAAGTATTGTGGAAACACAATCAGGATAACACAAGATTTAGCAGCTTCTACATTAAGGGATCACAGGGCATGGAATACAATATTCTGGAGGGCAAGGGAGATAGGATTACAATCAAGAATCACCTACCCCGCAAAACTGAGTATGATCCTTCAGGGGAAAAAATGTTCATTCAGTGAAATACAGGACTTTCAAGCGTTCTTGATGAAAAGACCAGAGCTGAATAGAAAATTTGATTTTCAAATATAAGACTCAAGTGGAACATGAAGAGGTAAACAGGAAAGAGAAAATCATAAGAGACTTATTATGGTTGAACTGTTTACATTCCTGCATGGAAAGATGATATTTGTAACACATGAGACCTTTGTCAGTATTAGGGTAGTTGGAGGGGAAAAAAATTATATGTACATATATAGAGATATAGATAGACAGATAGAGGGCATAGGGTGAGTTGAAAATGAAGGGGTCATATCTGGAAAATAAAATTAAGGGGTGAGAGAGGATTATACTAGGAGAAGGAGAAAGGGAGAGGTAGAATGGGGTAAATTATCTCTCAAAAAAAACGAAAAGAAAAGGCTCTTATAGTGGAGGGGAAATGGGGGAAGGTGAGAGGGAATGAGTGAATCTTATTCTCATAGAATTTGACTTAAGGAGGGAATAACATACACACTCAATTGGGTATGGAAATCTGTCTTACCCTACAGGAAAATGGGGGGGGGACAAGGGAGTAGGGGGATGATAGAGAGGAGGGCAGATTGGGAAAGGGGGTAATCAGAAGCAAGTACTTCTGAGGAGGGTTAGGGTCAAAAGAAAGAATAGAATAAATGGGGGGGTGGGATAGGATTAAGGGAAATAGAGTTAGTTTTTCACAGCATGTCTACTATGGAAGTGTTTTGCATAACTGCACATGTATAACCTATATGTAGTTGCTTGCTTTATCAATGAGGGTGGGTGGGGAGGGAGGAAGGGAGAAAATTTGGAACCCAAAGTTTTAAAATCACATGTTTAAAAAAAATGTTTTCACATGCAACTGGGAAATAAGAAATACAGGAAATGGGGTACAGAAATCCATCCTGCCCTACAAGAAAACTGAAGGGGAAAGGGATAAGACAAGGGGGAGAGAGACAGAAGGGAAGGCAGACTAGGGGAAGGGGTATTCAGAATGCATGCCATGTTGGGGTGGGGGCAGAGGTGAGATGGGGTGAAAATTTGGAACTCAAAATCTTGTGGAAGTAAATGTTGAAAACAAAAAAAAATAAAAATTACCATAAAAAATAGAAAAAAAAAAGAGAAGGGCATAGCTGGGGGAAGCGAGGTGGTGCAGTGGAAAGAGCACCGGCTCTGGAGTCAGGAGGACTTGAGTTCAAATCCGGCCTCAGACACATAACACTCATTAGCTGTGTAACTCACTCAACCCCAATTGCCTCACGAAGAAAAAGAAGAAAAAGAAGAAGAAGGAGAAGAAGAAGAAGAAGAAAGGCATAGCTTCTGGAACATCTAAGTGATAGTCTCCCTAAACTAATCCTAATCAGGCGTTGTCTAGAATATTGTGTTCAATTCTGGTCACAACAATTTAAGAAGGATATTGATAAACTAGGGCATGTCCAGAGGAGAGCAACCAGTACAGTGAAGGGCATTGAGTCTATGGTATATGAAGAGAGCTTGAAGAAACTGGGTATATTTAGCCTGAGGAAAAGAAGACTCAGTGGAGACATTGTACTTCTCTTCAAGTATTTGTTCTGTTTGTTCTCATAGGGCTGAATCAGGACCCATGGATAGGATTTATAAAGAGGAAAACTAAAGCGTGATATAAAGGAAAATTCCATCACAATTAAAGCTGTAATGGCCTGTGTCAGACGTGTGGCCATGGAGGTCCCTTCCCATGCTCAAATGCCGTGACTTTGTGGTCCATTTGTTCAATAATTTATGCACCATGGTATGGTAGATAGAGAAGGGCCTCAAATTCAGGAAGACCTTGATTAAGATCCCACCTTTGACATACATTGGTTGTGTCAATAAGTTAGTCAGTTAGCATTTATTAAACTCTTACTACATACCAGACACTTAAAAAAAAACAAAACCCCCAAAAAAACCTACTTGGTACTGGCTAAGAAATAGAGTGGTAGATCAGTGGAATAGGTTACCTAACCTCTTGCAACACACAACAGTCAATGACTATGCTAAGCTACTATTTGATAAATCCAAAGACTCTAGTTTCTGGGATAAGAAATCACTATTTAACAAAAACTGCTGGGAAAACTGGAAAACAGTATGGCAGAAACTGGGCATAGACCAACATCTTACACCCTATACCAAGATAAAATCAAAATGGGTACAGGGTTTAGATTTAAAGACTGATACTATCAGCAAACTAGGAGAGTAAGGAATAGTTTACCTTTCAGATGGAGAAGGGAAGAACTTATGACCAAACAAGAGACAGAAAACATTGTGAAATGCAAAATGGATAATTTTGATTATATTACGTTGAAAAGTTTTTGCACAAACAAAGCCAATGCATCCAAGATTAGGAGGGAAGCAGAAAACTGGGAAAGAATTTTTACAACCAGTGTCTCTGATAAAGGCCTCATTTCTAAAATATACAGAGAACTGAGTCAAATTTATAAGAATACAAGTCATTCCCCAATTGATAAATGCTCAAAAGATTTGAACAGGCAGTTTTCAGAGGAAAAAAATTAAAGCCATCTATAATCATACGAAAAAAATGTTTTAAATCACTATTGATTAGAGAAATGAAAATCAAAACAACTCTGAGGTACCACATCACACCTATCAGATTGGCTAACGTGACAAAACAGGATGATGATAAACACTGGAGAAGATGTGGGAAAATTGGAACACTAATGCATTGTTGGTGGAGTTGTGAACTAATCCAACTATTCTGGAAAGCAATTTGGAACTATGCCCAAAGGGCTATAAAATTGTGCATACCTTTGACCCAGCAATACCACTTCTAGGTCTGTATCCCAAAGAGATCATAAAAATGGGAAAAGGATGCACATGTACAAAAATATTTATAGCAGCTCTATAGTAGTAGCAAAGAATTGGAAACTGAGGGGATGTCCACCAATTGGGGAATAGTTGACCAAGTTGTGGTATATGACTGTAATGGAATACTATTGTGCTATAAGAAATGATGAGCAGGCAGATTTCAAAAAAACCTGGAAAGACTTGTATGGACTGATCTGAGTGAAGAAAGCAGAACCAGGAGAACATTGTACACAGTAACAGCTACATTGTTTGATGACTGACTTTGATAGATTTGGCTCTTCTCAGCAATGCAATGATCTAAGACAACTCCAAAAGACTCATGATGGAAAATGCTATCCACATCCAGAGAAAGAACTATGGAGTCTGAATGCAGATGGAAGCACACTATTTGCTCTCCTTTTCCTTTGTTGTTTTGTTTTATTGCTTCATTCTCGTGGTTCCTCCCATTAGTTGTAATTGTTCTTTACATCATGACTAACAGGAAAATATGCTTAATATGAATGTATAAGTAGAGCCTATATCAGATTGCACACCGTTCTGGTGTGGGCAGAGGAGGAGAGAGAGTGGGGAAGAAAATTTAAAACTCAAAATCTTATGGAAGTGAATGTTGAAAACTAAAAATAAAAAAATTAATTATTTTTAAAAAACAATACTAATTATCCTTTAAAAAAAGAAATGTAATGGAGGTCATTGGGATTGAATGAGTTCTCTACACACACACACACACACACACACACACACACACACAAACAGCTTACACACAAAATCAAGGATTGGAAGGGACCTTAAGAATCACTGAGTCCAACCCTTGAATTTTACAGATGAGGAAACAATCCCAGAGAGGTGAACTGTTAGTGCAAGTAAAAAAAAAAAGGCAGAGCCAGAATTTGAATCCAGTTTGTTTCCATCTAAATCTAGCATTTTTTCTGCTGAACTATATTTCCTACCTTGGTTCATGAGCCTGTTTGGTACCTTGGATCCAGAGATACCTTTATCCCCTCCCCTCCAATGGTGCCATTTGTCAGTCTGATTCTGCAATCTGCTCACTCTTTACTTTTCTACTCTTGCCAACAGACACTTCTGATCAGTGAAGCACATTTCTAGGGTAATTTTATGAGGCTAAAACCAATAACAAAATTCAAAAATAATACATTAAAGTAAGATAATTAGAAGTATGAATAAAAGTACCTCATCCCAGAATAGGAAGGATTAAAACTTCCTAAATTGTTCTATCTCACTACAGCTCCACAAGTCTAGCTTGGTCTATGATCTCTGGGCTAAGACGTCCAATACAAGCACACATACCTCCCTCATGTTTCCTGAAGAGAACATCTTAGATCGAAGTAAGAACTAACAGAACAATTTACTCAATGATCAAAATAACATAAAGGAAAACAACAATGACAGACTTCAGGGCTCTCATTAATGAGGTAATCAATCATGGACCAAAGGGGCTGACTATATAGCATGCCTTCCTCAAATCTTTCAAAAGTGATCTTCAGACATAGCCAAGTACTGATTTGTTTCAAAAAGGGGTTCTGTTTGTGGAAGGGGTGGGGGAAAAGGTAGTCTATGGGAAGTAACGATGATTTTAAAAAAACATCAAGAAAGCATTTGGAAAAGAGGGAATGGCACTTCAGAACAGTTCCAAACCAAATCCATTCTGGGCTGGCTGGATGTCACTCATTCATACCTTCCCTTCCTGCTTTATTTTTAGGCAGTCATGAGGCTCCCTTTCCAAACCAAAGTTAAAACAGTCAATCATTTACCAAGCATTTAAGCAGCAGCTAGCATGTTCCAGATATTGTGCTGGCTGTTGCCCTCAAGGAGCTTACATTCCACTGGGATTCTGTCAAGGACGTACAAAATAGATAGTATCCCCATTATTTAGTACAGTGTCTGGCACACAGTATAATTAGTGCTTAATAAAGTCTTGTTGAATTGAATTACTTTTTAAAAATCATTTCAACCCAACATAAAGGTCACCTCTAAAGTTCACAAAAAACAATCCCTTTCCTTTACAAAGACAATCATCTCCTACTGAAGTAACCTGCAATTTTCATCTCATGCTATAATAAGCTACCCACAAAGGTCACATGGTCCTTTTTGGTCACTCCACACCTGGATTGGAAGTGGGAGGGAAGAAAAATATGTTACTGTTCATACCCCGTTGTAGCTTAAGGGAAAAGGAAACGTTTTCAATACCAGATTAATAAATTTATAGGATCATTTGACAACTGGTGGAGGGTGGGGGTGGAGAGTGGCACGCCAGAAACTTTTAAAGCTAACCAACAACAGACATTCTCTTTATAAGCACAAATTAAAGGAAAAAAAAAAGTTGTTCAGGTTTAGTCCTGAAATGTACCTCTAATTTAAGCAGCAATCTGCACCGAGTGATGCCACACAAGAAATAACTGCTTAAGTTATTAAAAAACAATAGAAATAAGGTACCAATCCTTTTGTTGGGTGAAGTAAAAGTAAAAAAAAAAACTGCAAAAAAAAAATCACATCTTCTGTAAGAGACAGAGACGGGGAGGGGGGAAGGACAGGGAGAGGGAGAAAAGAGAGGGAGAGAGACAGAGAGAGATCGATGTTGCAGTGGAAAGAGTGTTGGATCTTAGAGAAACTCATTTTCAACATCAACTTTGCACGGACCACATGTGTGACTTTAGGCAAGTCACTTCAGTCAACAAGAATGTGTTAAATGCCTAATATGTGCCTGGTACTGTGCTAAGTGCTGAGAATACAAAGAAAGGCAAAGAACAGATCCTGCTCTCAAGAAGCCCACAGTTATTGGAGACAACACTCAAATAACTATGTACAAACTATGTATATATGTGTGTGTGTAATAAATTGGAGATAATCAACAGAGTGAAGGCACTAAGCAGAATCAGGCTACATAAACAGATCTGAGACTGTTCAGATACTTCATTTAAATATGATATCAAGACTATATGGGGCAACTAGGTGGTCAAGTGGATAGAGCACAGGTTCTGGAGTCAGGAGGACTTAAGTACAAATTTGGCCACAGACCTTTACTAACTGTGTGACCCTACGCATGTCATTTAACCTGGACTGACTCAAAAAAAAAAAGACTATATGATCTCAATGCCCCCCTACATACATACATACATATGTGTGTATACATACATATACATATATACACATATTTGATTTAGTCACAGCTCAGTTCAGTCAGTAAACATATATTAAGCACTTACTTATATGCCAGACACTGTGCCAAAGGGGATACAAATAAGAAAAACTGTCCCTGACCTCAAGGAGCTTACAATCAATCTCAGAACGCAACAAACAGAAAGATGAAAAGCTGGAAGGAGGGGAGTGGTACTGATCCGGGGTACATGACGGATAGGTCTAGTGTAGTGCAGCTGGGTGGGAAATGAAGTAATCTTTGCCCTTGGGTACTCTGCTTAAATGGGGGAAGCTCCCACCCTTCAGTCAAAGGACCTGTTGCTGACAGAGTGAGGATGCTAACAGATTCAAAATCACTGCTTAAAGGGTTCCTAGAGGTAGCATAGAAGAGTAGAAACAACACTGAAACTAAAGTTAGAAGGCCTGGGTTGTGAAACCTTGAAAAAGTCATTCATTCTTCTTTGGAACTCAGTTTCTTCATCTGCATGATGAGGTAGTTGGACTACATGATCTTAGGACCCTTGCAGGCTCTTTGATCCTATGACATTTCAGTCTGCATTTAAAAAAAAAACAAAACATTCAGCATTTACCCCCACACAACCAGCTCACCTGTTTAGAGAGTAATGGTTAAGTGTGTTAGGCTGGGAGAGATGCAAACCCTTTTAATCAATAGCCGTTTTTGATAACACTTTCAAAAGCACATATATTTTACCTAACCATGAGGAGAGATCTTTAGCACAATCTTAATCACCAGTTAAAAACATAGGGATGAAATGTGGCTAAGGCCACATGGAATCCACTGTATATGCTCCAGCACGTTCAAACTGTACTAGCTTAAGTTGCTTTTAGGGGAAGGGGTAGAAAGTAAGGCATTTTTAAAATAACAGCTTTCTGGTCCCACGGAGGCCTTTAAAAATTAACTGGGAGGTTTGTTAAGGGGGAATCCTCATTTAGAGAGTAGGTAACCAACATAATGCATTAAAGGCCACCATCTGCCACCAGTTTTTTGCTGCCACCAATGATAGCCAGCATTTACTAAGTGGCCTGTAATTTCTGTAGTGCCCACCCCACCCCATCCCCCAAACTTTATCCGGTACTGTGGCTGCTTCCCATGTGTTTATTTGCCAGGCTGGCTTACTATATATATGAAAATGGCTCAATTCTGTTTAGCACCAGGGCGAATTTCCTTTTACTCAGAATCAGGTCAGCCCAAAGGAATGGAAAATATTTATGGGTGAGCCTTCTTTGTAGGCGGCTGCCTCGGTGTGTGTGGGTACTGCCCAGCCACTGCCTTCAGGAAACTACTGAATGTGGCTGAGTTTCCACCGTGCCCTCTCCCACCTACTCTTACCCTACCTCCCCAAATAAAAATACTCGGAGCCCAACGCACAAGGGAAATCTTATTGCAGCTGTGCTTCATTTGAGTTGAATGATGGTGCCCAGGAAAGCTGAAGCTGGTTTGGCCGCGGGTCAGAGCTGTTCGCTTCCATTCTTTGCTCGGGAAGGGAAGAAGGGGAAGTGAGAGGACGCTGGGGCCAGAGAGACCTAGGTCTCCACAGGACTTGTTTGTGCTCGGAAACAGGCGGCTCGGGCGGAAGCTTAAGTGGGGGCGGGTCACGTGCAGCAGTGGCTGCAGACTGTGCGGCTGCGGTTGGCTACAGCCTAGGCTCCGGACTAGAAATTGACTGGCCCGGCTCCTTTTGGTAGCAAAGCCCAGATCTGGAGTACACTGGGTGTTTGGTGGAAGCCACTGACCCCGCCCCGAGTTGCTTGAGGGAAGAAAGGAGGCGTGGAAATGAGGGCGGGGAGAGATTGAGGTTTGGGAACTGAAGCGCTCTGGGTCTCCTCTCATTCCCTAGAGGACCTCTTGTAAAAAAGGAAATGTCTTTCTAAGCGCCCTCAGGTGCCCAAGAGATTAGTGGGCAGAGAGGATAAGATAGGTTTTCTCACCCTGCTCCCCCCCCCCACTGCCTGGGACTGTGAGGGGTTTTCCCACCCTGTTCTTCACCCCCCCTCCCCCCCAGTGCCTGGGATTGGGAGGAGAAGGGTTGGATAGGGCGGGGTTGGAGGGAAGAGCTGAAGCTATACAGGCTGGGGGGAGGGGGAGACTGGGAGGGCGACCCTAGGAGTTGCGATGGCTAACGGATGTTCATTCCCTTCCTCACCCCCACCTCTTCTTCCTGCTTTTAAATCTCTAAATACTAAATTCCTCAATCCCTCCTTGCTTGTCCCTGGGGCGCCCCATTATACTCAGTGAAGGATGCACACCCCTCCCCGCGGGCGGCCGTGCTCCCCGCTGCGCTCCAGCTGCTTCGCTGGGTTCTGGGCTGCCACAGGGGAGGTTGAGAGTCCCCAGCTGCAGCGACTGTTTCCCGGCCAGCGGGTAGGGTCGTGGCTGCCAGCCTCCAGTCCTTCCTTTAGGGAAGGTACAGATAACACTCGCTGCAGCCCGCCAAGAAGCTCCTTTCCCCCTGTCGTAGGGGTGACAACAGACACAGACAGCATACTCCTCCCAGATGCAGCCGCCGCCGAGTGCAAAGAACACTAGGCTTCAGGCTCGGGCTCGCTACCGCCTCCGCGAATGATCTAGCGAGCGAGAATGCCAGCAATTCCTCCTCCCTCTGCCTGGTGTGGGAGTCTAGGCGGGAGGGGCCGCGGAGGGAAAGAGGGAATACGGGAAAACCGTCTGCTGCTTCTCGGCACGAGGGAGCTGGGATCTGCCGAGACTCACAATCCAGTGTTGTGGGATTTTTTTCTTTCGTGCGGGATGTCTTTGTGAAGGGAGGGGAAGTTGTAAAGCTAGGATGAACGCTCAACGCTTTCTCTTTCGAGGTTTGATAACCTCCGTGCCCACCTTGTCAATCTCTTTACAAACCTCGTCAATCTCTTTACAAACCTCGGATGGGGAACGAGTGTTACGCTCCCCTTCTCCCACTTAAAAGCTTGGGGAACAAGGGGGGGGGTTTGCCCAATAACCGCGTAAGGTCTCCAGCATTGGGAGCCCACCAGCCTATGAATAGGATAGGAGAGGAAAAAAGAGAGAAAGCTTTGCTTCTCCCAAGTCGGGGGCTTCGGGGGGCCAGGCGAACGTGTCCCAGACTGAAATGTACACACATACTTTATTTTGCTTCGCAGTTTGGGAGACTGGGGCAATAACCAACCGCTCAAACTTTTCCTTCCCCAGAGGGGGGCTCTGAACACACAAGTCTCTTCCGGATGAATACGGGGGCGAGAAGCACTGTCCTTTAGGCGAGGCTGGGAGAGCGATTGGGGGGAAGGGAGAGAGGGGGAAACCTCGTGCAATTTCCTTCCTTGGCGAAGCTGGGAGGAGGGGAGAGGGGAGGGGGCCGAGACCACATGCACTTTCGTTTCTCACGGGCGGCGGCGCGTGTCACGTTGCGGCTGCAAATCTGCGTTTGGCAGCAGCGGCAGCCGCGGTAGCTCTGTGTGGAGTCTGGCTAGGGGTGAAGCGAGACGCCATTTGCATCCACAACACACTTCGCTCTCCGATCAGGTTCATGCGGGAAACTGGGGCGGAGGGAAGGGAGGAGGGGGAAGGGGGATTGTCGCCCGCTGCGGAAGCTTATTACGACAGTGACACTGATTAGATGCCTTGTTTGTACGTGCATAGAATAGGGGTGGGTCTTTTTTCTCCCCTCATCTTTTTTCTGGATATACTTTCTGTTTGGAAAGTTGCGGGGATTTTAAAAAAAATACTACACAGCTGCTGGCTTTAGGGCTGAATTATGCGAGCACGTTTGCTTACCCTGGGGGAGTAACGCATATAAGCCAACTCAGGGATTATAGCCGAGGCCCAGCGCCATAGAAATCCAGCCCTCAGTTTTTAATGAGCTTTTGAATCGGAGAGCGCTTCAAGGCGCTCATAAAGCCAAGACTCGATTTCCATCTGCCCCCGTTGCCTCCGTGTTCAGTTTGTCGGTGGAAACCTAGCGATCCGTGCAGAACTCCATGAGGGAGGGCTTGTTGCCAAGGGTGATCCGAAGCCAATTTTCCTGTCCGACCCTGACCAATGGAAAAAATGACGGTGTAGCTCCAATCAAACACCCCACTATCGTAAATGCGCCCAACCCGGAGTCTAGTGCACGAACCCCGGCGCCTTTCAAATTAACCACAGGGGGAGGGGTGGGGGAAGAGAGAAGCAGTAAGGTTTGCCTTCGCCAGAGAGGCATGTTGGTGAGTAAGAAAGGTGAATTCTCAATAGGATGAGAGGGGTCTGTTCAAATAGTTGCATTAACTTCGTCCACCGAAATCCATGTTTATCCCAAGTGTGTTTCAAACACGATCAACATTCTTAATATTTACATCAGGCAGAGACGATAGTTCAGTCACGATTACTGTAAGGATGCTTTGTTTATCAGTAAATCAAAAACATAGGGTATCAGACTGGTACCAACGTGTAACTACTGTTTATATACAACTGAGGATGGAAAACACTGGGCTACTCATTGGAGGGATCATCCTGACTTACTCTGTCTCTGTACCGATACTGTTCTTCCTCCTTTGCTCTCACCTCTGGGACCTTTAAATTCAATGGAGCCGAATAGACGCTTTTAAAAATTGCAGCTTTTAATTTTCGGTTTGCGTTCCCTCTTGTAGCCAACCCCCTTTACGATTACAGTATTCTCGGGTTCATCTCATCTGCTCCTGTTTGCTTTTACTTCAGAGGGAACGATAATAGATTATTTTACGTTCCTCTTCTCTCCCCCCCCCTTCGCACGTGCCTGAGGGGCCTTGGAGCCGGTGACTAGACAATGTGTTTCCGATCATTCCCTCCGCGCTCTCTCTAGCACGTCACACCGAGTTGAAAAGGAGGAATTTGAACTCTTCTGATAATACCCGAAAACTGGAACTGTGACTAACTACTGTGGGGCAGTGTTTTTATTCTGAATGTGAAGGGCAAGAGGAATCAATCTGAAGGTTGGCAACCGCCGCTTTAGGTTTTAAAGAGAACTCTTAGGTCTGAAAGACCGCGAGGAGAGCAGGCAGCCCTCGGAAGCAGCCTGCGTCTTTGGTCTTTGTCTTTAGACAGAGAGGGCTCCAGTGTTCAGTACCGATAAAGATCTACAGAGAGCACACTTGACCAACACATTTCCGTAAAATGTAGCATTGTTTAGTTGGATAGCACCATGACCGGACCACAAAAGTACTGACTTTACCAGAAAAAAAAAGGCCACTCAACCTCGAAATACAGAGACTTTAATTTTCTTTTTTTTTGGCGGCCTCTTTGGAGTAGTGCAGCAATTACCTTCACTCTGGCCCAAAGTTGCTCCCCCCTCCTCCAAAACAAACAGCATTGTGTTTCTTAAGATTAAACTAAAAGTTATTAGAATAATAAAGCAAGAGGCTAAAGCACAAAGTTGGACCTTAGAGTTGGAAGGGAGCCCAGTCCAACCCCTCATTTTACAGATGAGGATACTGAGGCCCGAAAAGATTAGGTAGTTTGCCCAACATTACCATGATAGGGGCAGAACTTGGACCAAAAGAACCAGATCTGATTCACAGCCTAGTCTTCTTTCCTCTAGACCTGCAAATAAGAAACTTTTTTAAATTGGAAAAGAGAAATTTCTTTTTATTATACAAACACTAACTCAGACTTTCGTTTGAATAGGAGAGTAAGAAAACATGAGAAAAATCACGATTTAAAAGTTTTTAATTTCAAGAATCTGATAGCTACACTTGATCATTTATTTGAACTTAGATTAAACTGTTATTGTGGGTCTTCTAGAACTTAAAATATCTATCTTGAATGTACTGATATGTTTAGTTTGAACACAGCAGATATTTTCCAACAAAGCCAAATTCTCCAAATTTTTTTTTAGGGAGCCAGGTGCCCTGGAGAAGTATCAAGAAATGCATTCAAAAAGAGCTTTCCACTCTTGACCTTTTCAGACCACTATTACCGAATGGACTAGTGGTTAAAAATTGATCAGTGCTGTCCAGACCCTCATTTCTCCATCTGCTAACCTTCAGTTTCACCAAATGGTTAGGATTAAGGCCCTTTCTACCCATTTCCAAACCTGCAAAAGTCCAAAGTCAATCGGAAAGAATGCCAGGTGCCACTATCAGTCTGCATGAGAATACTACTTCCCACCTTTTAAGCACACTCACACACAATATGCTGTCCTTCGCATAGGCCTTCCCCAATCTTAACCTAGAAATTACACTTAAAAAAAAAAAGTGAGATAGGTACCTGGAAGAGGGAGGGAAGTCCTCCTGTTTGTGGGCAGTTATATTCCCCCTCTGCTCCATCCCTGTCCATCTCCAGCCAAAAAGCCTCACTCATATGGAAACAACGGTAGAAAACATTATTAAGTAATTCTGGTTTCTCGGCTTAAAATAAGTTTCCGCTTCTCTAAAGGTACAGTAGTTTAGCCACCTAAGAAGGTTATGTGAGAACTGAATTGTAAGGAGTACAGGGTAGTTCCCCTCGCTCCCAGAAAGCATACTACGGGCCTATACCCAATAACTCCCAAATGCAGTGTCAGTGAACCTTGGCGTAGAATCCTAAACGTCAGTAACTTTGCTTGCTAGCTGGTGTCATTAATGCAGAGCAATATGGGGCTCCTCCCGCTTTCCCCCTCCCCAGCTCCAGACTCCACCGAAACTGCTAGCTGTGGGCCAGAGACAAGGGGAGGACGGCGAGGCAGCTTCCTGACTGTCGGGTTCTGTAGTCCTGGGCTTTCCCCTTCGCCAGAGCTAGCAAACCTTAGAGGCGGGTTGGGACCCGGCAGCTGCAAGCACGGGAGCCCTTTTACCTCAATTACGATTCGAGATGGTTGGTATAGGGTTAGCAACACCACTCCCCCTTTAAAAAAAATGCACGAAGATAGACAGAGCTTGTCAGCTGATATGACTGCCTTTCCTATGAAGACCTTTGGGGAGTCCCCGAGGCACAGCCGGTGCCCCAGTTTCCTCTCTCCCCGGGCTGTGCCTTGCACCGCCTGGCTGTCGGGCGTAGCGGCGGGAGCGCGGAGCAATTGACTTATGAGCGCAGCTGGTGTTAGGGGAGGGGGGTGGGGGTGGATTCCCCGGGGTGAGGAGGGGAAGTGAGTCAGGCCGGAGCGGCCCAGCATATCTTGACACCCTCCATAAACAGGACCCTGCACCAACTCCCGTAAGAATACACCCACATCCCGTCGGTCCTTTTCCATTAACACACCATAGCTCTTGAGCTACAGTGGGGTGTAGGAGAGAAGGGGACTTCTCTCTAGGGCCTGAGCACTCTGGTCTCTCAGGATCGAGACGCTTTGGAGGAAAGGGCCGGAGGGTAGAGTCTCCGAGGGGGAAGAGATGGCTGGTGGAGGCAGAGAGAGGGGTGGTTCGGCAGAAGGCAACACTCCAGTTGGGTTGCTCTGCTCTTCGCCACCCCTAGCGGGAGCCTCGTTACCCTGCACTTATTACATTGACAAGATCGCGGCTCCCGAGTCCCGAGGGCCGGCAGTGTTATACTTCTAAGGAACTCGTTCCGCTCGCCGCCGAAGCCGGTGCAGTGGCGGTAGCGGCTGCTGCTGCAGCTGCTGCAGCCGCCGCCGCCTCTGCTACCGTCTGCAGACCCAGAAGTAAAACTCTTCGGGTTTAGATAGGGCAAAACCCCTTTTTCTCTACCCTGAGACCTTATTTTTAGGAGGGGAGTCTATTTTGGAGGACTGCTAGGCAGGAGCCTGGGGGGCGGGGGGACAGAGCAACCTCAGATTCCTCTTTCTCCCCTATACTCTCACGTCCCCTCTCTCCCGCAGTCACCCAGCCAGCCTACGGCCTCACAAAGCATGGCAGAACTGTACATTTCTGCAGACTCATGCCGAGGTGGCGGGCGGCGCAGCCTGGAACCGTTTCAAAATGCCCTGGCGTCCCATGGAGAGCGAGTGAGCCCGCGCCTCTCCGGCCGCCAGCTAAGTAGCAGAGAGAGAAACCCCGGGAGGCTCCGGCCCCAGCGGCGCGTTAAGCACACCCGAGACATCGAGAAAAAGAAAAAAGCAAGCGCATAAGCTAGCGCCTTTTCCCGGAACCTCCAAACCCCAGGGAGCAGCTGCCATCTTCGTATGACAAGCAGCTAGAGGCTTCCTGTTAAATGTTTCTATCTTACTCCCTCCCCAACTTACAGCTTTCTTGCTTTTTTTTTCTGGGGAAAGATTAATTATATATATATTTTAGGCAACCGTTACACGCCATTAGATAAAGGCGGGAATTCTCGACCTTCGAGTGAACAACCACTACATATACTGGCTAAGTCACCGTCTTCATAACGGTTTGAATGTGACCCGTCTACAAGAAGGGTTAGTCACATACCCAGGCTTAACTCCCAGCGTTTCGGTTCTCAAAGGGAAGAGGCAAAGACACCTACCCCTGACCCAACTAAAGACACATTTCCTAGACTCCCCCCCCTCCCCCAAACCTTTATCTACGTTAAATGAAGATTAAATGTGGTACATCTGATTAGTCATCTTCTTTCTCCTCGTTTAAGCATCGCGGGCCTTGTGAGTTTCGCTCTTTCTGGGAGAAGTATTTAGCCTGAGTTTTAAAGGGGAGGTGGGGGAACTCTTGTAAAACTTGATTTTTCTCAGAGACTGGAGTTGTATTGGTAGAAAGAAAAATGATTGGGGTGGGGGTGGCCTAATAAACGTAACTGCCTAAATGTTAAGCTGTCTGACCTGTGCAGTGATCAAGGAGCTGGATTTCCAGCTGAGAAACAAACACGAGGGAGACAGAAAGACAGACACAAAGACTGGGGGATGGGGGGGAAGAGGATAAGAGAAGGAAACAATGGAGTGTGAGAAACAGACAATTAGAGTTAAGGAGTCGATGGGGGTTGGGAGTACAAAAAAGGAAAGGAAGAGGTAGAATGTTTTCTGCCTTCGCTCAGAAAAGGCTGTACTCACTGGGGAAAGCTTAAGAAACCACAATTTCTGTATCCGGGTCTCGAGAACCAGGGGAAAAGAAGCCTATTCAGAACTACAGGATCCTCTGCTGTGAAGTGTCTCTTCTCCCATCCCCCCATAAAGAATAGATGATTTTTAAATACGTAAAAGTCCCTTCATTTGCAAAAAAAAAAAAAAAAAATCCCAAGGGAGATGATGATAAGAAAAGGGAAGACGTAGGTAGGGGGGTGGGCTTCGAAGGGAAGAAGACCTAGTTCCAGTTCTGACTTTGCCACACCCTTACTAGTGTGCAAGTCCCCTAACCTGTCACGAGACCCACCCCGATCCCTTCTTGTTGGGATATGGAATGATTTGAAGTGGAAAATATTGAGGAATTGGGAAGGAAAATCAGAGTTAGTTCATACATCACATAATATCAGGAAGAAAAAAGGTGAGAAAGTATGAAGTAAAATATAACTTAATTATCTTGTATTTTCAGTAATAATCACTGACAATTGCACAATGCTTTTGGATTTGCAAAAGCACTTTACATACATGGGCCCATTTGAACTTCAGACTATTTCATCACCATTTTAAAGACAAGGAAAGTGAAATTTATACAAGATAATGTCAGATTTGGAATTTGAACTCAGGTCTTCCTGAAATCAAGTCCACTACACTCCACACTGCTTTCCCTTGTGATAGAAGTAAGACAGTCTAAAAGAACAAAAGTTGGAAAGGAGAGTAACAGTATGAAAAGCCCTGGATTCTCTTAAAAGACCTGAATCCTGTTTGACATCATCCCATGATATTGTACAAATCAACCTCTCTGAGCCAGTTTGCTCATTAGTAAATTTCATAAAATAGTACCTACCTATTATAACTAAAAGGCTCCTATAAAGGAAAGCTATTCTTAATGGAACTTCTGAGTTTCAAATGTAGTGGGGAAGTTGGTTTTTTCCCTTTTCTCCCAATCGCTTATCATTGAAAGTAAGGGGCAGATAACTAAGGAAATGAGGAGTTAATGTGTTAAACTAATTCCAAGAAAATGCCTAAACACTCTTATCCCTTCCAAAGTGTGAAAAAGTTTTTCTAGTTGGATTGGAAGAGAAGCTTAGCTTTGGCCAGCCGAAATTAGCCACTGTCCTGGTGGTCTTTAAAAAGCTGAGCTTGCTATCCTGAGAGCTTTAGAATCAGGTAGCAACTTTTTGGAGGGTGGTCCCTCTACCAGGTGCGGGGGGGGGGGGGGGGGGGGTTGTCTTGCGGGGGCCCCCCCCCTCCGCCCGCGGGCCCTGGCCCGGGTGGCAAGACAGGCAAAAGAAAAAAACATGGGAAGGGAGAGCACAGCTAGAAGAA
>NW_020954587.1:5912308-5915846 GCF_900497805.2 Vombatus ursinus | reverse complement strand
GGGGGGGGGGGGGGGGGGGGGGGGGGGGGGGGGTTCTTTCTCCTGCTGGCCCCTCCCAGAAGCCCAGGGCATCTTGCAGCATCTGAACAAATTGGCCAGTAGGAGACATTACATCCTGCAGAAAGTAGAAAGAAACACCAAGAAGACGGTTGAGGACAAGAAGCAGCTTCAAGGATCTAAACTTCTGGCGGCAGAGTGGAGAGCTTATTGTGGATTCAAGAGAAAACTAGTCCTAAGAGTTGAAAGTCAAGCTGTGGAGATAAACTGATTCTGGCGACCCAGATGAGCAAGCTATCTAGTTCCCTGGGAGGAACATCATAGGGGGTGGGAGGAGGTAATTAAACATTTTATATAACACCTACTATGTGCCAGGCACTTTACAAATATTATCTCACATTTGATTCTCACAACTATCTTTATAGGTGGGTGTTGTTATTATCCCCGTTTTATAGCTTAGTAAATTGAATCAAACAAAGGCTAAGTGACTTGCCCAGGGTCACACACCTAATAAAGTCTGAGGCTGGATTTGAACTCAGTCTTCCTGACTCCAGGCCCAGAACTCCATCCATTTCACCACCTAGTTGCGTTATGATGACACTATGGGAAAAGAAATCTGAGATCTTTCACTGTTGGAGTTTCCTTGATCACATGTGTTTCCAATATGTGTCCTTTACTAAGAAGTCAAACTTTTTTTTATTAAATGCTTTCAACATGCATGGCCCAGTGCTAATCACTGAGGATACAAGGAAAGACAAAAAACACAGTCTCTGCCCTCAAGGAACTTACATGCTAATGGAGAAGACTAGAAGTAAACAAATAGGTTTTAGTTCAAGAATTAATTGAAAGTACTTAGAAAAAGAAAGGCATCTGCCCTTGGAGGGGGTGAAATAGGTGTGTCCAGGAAAGGCTTTCTGAAGTAGATGGAATTTGAGTTGGTCTGGGAAACTAAGAGAAAATGGGTGGGGGGAGTCTTCCAAGCATGGGGGTCAGCTAACACGAAGGCACTGAGGTGGGATATTCAGTGTTGTGCTGATGGAACTGTAAGTAGGCCCTTGTTGGAATAAACAATGCATGACAGAAAGTAAAATTTAAGAAGACTGAAAGGGTAAAAAGGGCTAGGGCTAGAGCTAGGAAGAACTTTAAATACCAGAGAAATTTCTTTCGATCCCAGAGATAATAGGGAGTCACTGGAACTCACTGAAAAGAGTGAGGAAGGGCGTCATACCTATACTTTAGAAAAGCACCTTGGCAGCTGATTGGAGGGTGTATTGGAGTGGGGAGAGACCTATTAGAAAGCTGTTGCAGTAGTCCAGGTGAGAGATGAGTAGAGAAAAAGGGATGAACGTGAAAGATGTTGAAAAAGTAGAAATGACATGACTTAGCAGAGGATTATAAATTTGTGGTGAGAGTGAGGAGTCAAGAATAGCACCAGCTTGGCAAGCCTGGGTGACAAGGGAGATGGTGAGGCTCTGAAGATAATATGGGAGGGTTTGGGGAAGGATAGATGATGAGTTTTGTTTTGTATATGTTGAATTTGAGAGGCTTAAGGAACAACAAATTTGAACTGGCCAAAAGGCTTTTGGTAATTTGGGACTGGTGGAAGACTAGACCTCTCTCTTTCTCTCTCCCCCTCCCTCACCCCCCCCTCCAGGTTTATGGAAGGGAGAGATGTTTTGTCGGTATTGTCTTTGCTATGCCATCTTAGTAAATGCTGTTGCTTCGAGCCAATTGGATCTACTGGCTGATTAGTAAAGATGAGTTCACTGCTGAGCACTTGTCAGCTGTAAGTAGATTTAGAAGTTTGGACCCACAGAGTACCCTTTGAACCTGAGTCATCTCTTCAGTGAACCCAACCTATGAATGCAAATTGGGTCTAATTGGGGGCTTTATACAAGGAAATTGAGAAGGACCTCAAGTGCGGAGCTGACATTCAGAAAAAATGGAGTGAGGAGAAAACACATACTTTACTTCCCCTACTTGAAACAAATGCTTGCAAGTAAAGAATAAGCTTCCTGACTGTGACATTTTCTCCCTATCCACAATTCAGATAGCACTGTGCTTGGCACATAGTAAGTACTCAATAAATGCTTTTTCATTTATTCAGATATATAAACTCTTAAGGTGCTGAGCTCCAGAGCCTTGGCAGTCCTAGCTAGCAAATGTTTCAACTTTAGATCAAAATTGTCAATTTCCTGCTGTGCCTCAGGCAGGGCCTTGTAACTTATTCACCCCTAGAGCCTGATTGAATTCATTTCTCAGAGGCCTCTCTCCTTTCCTAATTCTCTGTGAACTTCTGGTCCTTTTCCACACCTTCCCCCACTCCTTAGCCTTCTTTTTAATTCAGTCTAGGCTGGATCCCCATTCCCAGATGGCAAAGAGAAGTCTTAAATAGTACAATGTCTACTCGGAGGAGAATTCTCTGGTCTAGCATCCCAGGAATCAGTCCTTGGGCCCTATGCTGTTGAACCCTTTTCATCGATGACTTGTATGATAGTATGCTTATCAAACTTTTTTTTGGAAAATACAGAGCTGGATGTATGAGCTATCACATTAGATCTAAGGAGATCTTGAAGAGCCAACTCCCAATACTCCAATGGTTCTCTGGTCTCACTGGTTGAGATATTTCTTTATTACCTTTAATGACCTAGACTCCAATCTGTGTATGGACATTCTTACAACTCTGGTCTGTGCCCTTCCATCAGTCCCCTACAGAAAGGATACTAGTCAATCTCCGGAGCTGTCCATTTGTTATTATCCTTCAAACTCACCAATGACCAGACCAGGGGTGGGGAACCTTTGGCCTTGAGGTTCCCCACCCCTGGACCAGACTATCTTCATTTTCCATGTTACTTTTCATTTGATGACAACTTTTACACTATTTGGGTAACTCTTGAATAAAATCTAATGAAATCAAATTTTTAATATAGATAAATGTAAAGACATACACTTTGTTCCAAAAATCACCTTCACATGAACAAGATGAGCAAAGTAGCTTACTATGAATATATATACACATATATATTTAGTAGACTCAATGAGTCAGTAGTACAATATAGCCAATGTAATGTTAGTTTACACTTAGGAGGGATGGTGTCCAGAACAGTGGAGTTTTATCTCTGTCCTGTTTTCCTCTACCCTGGTCAGACCTCATATGAAATATTGTGCTCAAACTAGAGAGAATCCAGAGAAGCATAATCAGGATGGGGAGGATCCTAAAGGCCAGCCATGTCTGACTCTTCTTGGCAAAGGCACTGGAGTGGTTTGCCATTTTCTTCTCCAGTTCATTTTGCAGATGTGGAACTGAGGCAAACAGGGTTAAGTGACTTGCCCAGGGTCACACTGCTTGTAAGTATGTGGTCAGATTTGAAGTCAGGAAGATGAGTCAGCCTGATTCAAAGCCTAGTGCTCTATCTGCTTCACCACCTAGCTGCCTCCCTCTGACAGCATGACACCAGGTAATTAATTAATGGAAGGAATTGGTCAAGTTTTATTCTAGAGCAGGAGTGGGGAACTTGCAGCCTCGAGGCCACATGTGGCC
>NW_020954587.1:5805435-5907308 GCF_900497805.2 Vombatus ursinus | reverse complement strand
AGTACTCTTTCTCTTTCCCACCCCGCTCCCCAATATCCTCCCTCCCACAAACACGCAGACATAGATTTGGTGTGGAAAGCGATGAGAGTGGTAGAGCCGGAAGCCAGGAGAATGGATAAGAGTACAAACTCTCTCACTCTCACTGAAGCTGGAAATCATCGCTCAGTGCTGGGACAGCGTCCAGACCAGAGGGAAAACAGACCGGGGTGGGGTAGGCGGGGCGCCAAGGGGGGGGGGGCGAGTTGATAGAGGTGGGGAGAGAGGAAGGTGTCTCCTGAAGCAGCAGAGAGGATGGAATGGAGAGAGCCTTCAGGTTTGGCCAACTGACCAGAAGGAGAATGAGGCAGAGAGTCTCCAAAATGTTCAAGAATGTCTCAGGTTAATCCTTCCAGAGTTCAGGTTAAAGGAGCATGGTGAAGTAGCAGCTGGGCTTGGGTAGAAGGGGAAGTCTGACCAAGATTCCCTCTGCTCTTCTGTGCAAGTTTTCT
Organism: Vombatus ursinus; assembly: GCF_900497805.2. Classification (NCBI taxonomy): domain Eukaryota; kingdom Metazoa; phylum Chordata; class Mammalia; order Diprotodontia; family Vombatidae; genus Vombatus; species Vombatus ursinus. Next base: position 5,906,820 of record NW_020954587.1, on the reverse strand, counting down.
TCTACCAACTTGAATAATGAAGGGGACAGCAGACAGGGTCACTCCAACCTTGTCCTTAAATTGGGGATGGGGAATTTTAACCAAGGAGAAGGCCTATTACTTATTGATCCTTTTGGTATTACAGGAAGCAGGATTTCCTGTCGCTCCCAAATAGACGGCAAATTTGGTGATGGCAAGAAAATTTACTGGCTTCTCCTATACTTAAAACAGTACATACTTAAGCCTCTTCTGTAGAGGTGGCGAAATTAATTTAAAAAAAAAAGTTTTCCCTTCTAAGCAAAGTAAAAGTACTGTTCTAGTAACTGAATGAATTTCACAAACTCCTTGGGGTAGTATGGATCTTGGAGATATTCTAGCCCAGCCCTTTTAGTTTATTTCTAATCCCTCTTTCTCTTCTCCTCAGCAAGTAGTATAGGTAAGGACTCCTTCTAGTTCATTCAGAGCTTCTGCTGCATAACATGAATCTTTCCCTGGGAATAGGGATGCTTCTCTTCCTGAAACTCCTCCTGGTGAGAACCAAGAAAACCTTCTGAAGGAAACCTATTCCCTGCACTCCTGAGACCCAGGCTTAATTAGCAGTGTCTCAAAATGGAATGGTCCATGCCAGAATAGAAACTGGTTCCCTAAAGGGGAACATGTACATAAGGGAAACAGAACTAAAATTAGGCCAGGTCTAAAAAGAAACAGGGCAATACAGCAAATAAAACAGGGTTAAAAATAGGAAATAACGTCTTCAAAGATGGATGATTCGAGAGTGCAGTATGCCATAGTAGAAACAGAAAAGGAGTGGGGAATCTGTCAATATACCTGAGTTCTAATCTGAGCTCTGACATAGGCCATGGGACTTTGGTCAACATTAAATAAATAAATAAATAGATAGATAGATAGACAGAGAAATAAATAAATCAACCATTTGTGCCAGCTAAAAGTTGTTGTGATGAAAGTTCAAAATTTAAAGTGTTCTAGAAATGTGAGCTATTTGGAATATTCATCCATCATAATGAGTTTTGGCAATCTTCTTGCCAATATGGCCCCACAAGCCATTCACCCTTCTCCTTGCTCTGGAAATAGTAATCAAATCAACCCTACCAATTAACAACAGATTTGTCCATCCATTGTCCTGTGATTCCACTTACCATCCCTGTGATTTCCCAGATCAAAACACCCTCTCCAGCCCACCGTCCTTGTATAGAAGTTATCTTCGCTATTAGAATGTAAGTTCTCTGAGGTCAGTGAGTGCTCTTCCCTCTAACTCATCTTCACCTCCCCTTCTTTAGTCCTTTTGCTCTGTTTTCTAGAGTTGGGCTTAACTTCTTTGGGCTCCAGTTTCCTCAAACATAAAGTAAGTAGGTTGGCCCACAGTATCTCTGAGGTCCCTATTAACACTAGAATTTGGGGCAGCTAGGTAGCTCAGCAGATAGAGCACTGGGCCTGGAGTCAGGAGGACCTGAGTTCAAATGTGACCTGACACTTGACACTTACCAGCTGTGTGACTCTGGGCAAGTCATTTAACCCCATTGCCTAGCAAAAAAACAAAACACTAGGATTTGGGTCAGAAAACCTGTGTTTTGAGAATCAATTAAATCTTTTCCTAACCTTTGTCACTTAAACTCCCCTAGTCTGTTTCCTCATCTGCAAAATGGAAATAATAATACATGCATTTTATACTTGATCAAGGATCCTTGCACAGAATTGCTGTGAGAGACAAGTGAGATAATGTATGTAAATCACTTTGTAACTATGAAAAGCTTTATGTAGCAGTTATCATCATCACTGTTACTTTTAGAGGTGGGAGAAAGACATGACAAGTGGAGTATAGTGGGTGTAAAGACTGATAGATATTAAACCTTTATCCCTAAAAGGGAAAGGTAGGGATTGAGCATGTAAATTTATTTATAATGCTCCTTCCTTGGCTATGGCAATAGCCCTAGAATAATAGGTCAAAGTTCTTCAATAGATTTCCAAACAGAGCTGTACATGTTAGAGACCTAGGGAGTTTTCTAATTCAACACCCTCATTTTGCAGGTGAAGTAACTGAGGGCTAGAGAGCATTTCAGAATTCTTTTCTGAGTGCAGTGGATAGAGCACCAGCCCTGGATTCAGGAGGAGTTGAATTCAAATCCGGCCTCAGACACATAACACTCACTAGCTGTGTGACTCTGGGCAAGTCACTTAACCCCAATTGCCTCACCAAAAAAAACCCCAAAAAAACATTTTTGAGAACATAATGAATCTCTCCCCTAAACCTCCACTTTCATTTCACCCCAATCTATATCAAAGTAACTTTTTTTTTTAAGAGAATTAAAATGTGAAGGGTTGCTAGGTGATATAGTGGATAGAGCATCAACCCTGGAGTCAGGAGGACCAGAGTTCAAATGTGGCCTGACCCTGGAAAAGTCACTTAACCCCAATTGCCTCCAAAAAAGAAAAAAAAAGAATTGAACTGTGATTGATTAAGTTTAATGACCAATATCAGTCCTATGTGAGTGATGAAACACCTCTCTCTGGAGTGGGGAAATACAGATGTGTAAAGTGGCATACGTTGTTAGAAGTAGCAGCTGTTCCCCTCCATTTGTTACATGGGAGAATTCAGTTTGAGGAAGTGATTTTAAGAGGAAACTAGTGTGGTGTAAATGCAAAAGTTAGGTGATACAATGGATAGAGCCCTGAAGACTCACCCTCCTGAGTTCAAATGTGGCCTTACATGGGTGTGTGACTCTAAGCAAGTCACTTAATCCTATTTGCCTTTTTCCTCATATGTAAAATCTTTGCCAGGAAAACCCCAAATGTGGGTCACAAAGACTTAGGCATCAACAAAAAGGTTTTGTTTTTTTTTTGGTGAGGCAATTGGGGTTAAGTGACTTGCCCCAAGTCACACAGCTAGTGAGTGTTAGTGTCTGAGGCCAAATTTGAACTCAGGTCTTCCTGACTCCAAAGTGGGAGCTCTATCCACCGTGCCACCAAGCTGCCCCAAGGATTTTTTTTGGTATGCCAGTATGCCCCCCCCCCCAAACTCCAAATGTCTAAGAAATAATACAACTGAGTCTGATTTTGCTTTCCATATTAGAAGGCTTTTCCAGATTAACTGGACAATTGCCCTGAATATCCAAATGCATAACATCATCTTCTCTTATGGCCATTACATTGTACCTTAAAAATTAGCTACATTTAATTTTTACTGTAGCTTCTGGCTCTCTTCTGTTCAAGCTCTGGTTGGACTTCTAGGGCTTCACAAGCAGCATGATTATATTTGCATCTGCCTTTGATCTACTCTTTGACCTGTTATTTAATTGTGACTCTACAAAGAGAGAAAGAAAAAAGTATTGTAGGGGCTGGAGGTGGACAAGGAATTGTTTTACTTTGAGCTTGAAGGTTACTATTTCCTGGGTTATCCCTGATTATAATCCCTTTACTTAAATTTGGCTGGTTTTGCCTTTAGAAATCTCAAAATGCATGTGTGAATACCAGGGAGACTTCCATTTGTTTTTTTTTTTTTATGAAAGATATGCTATCCAGTAAAGCTATAGCCACAGAAGTTTGTAAAATTCCAAGTCCCAAATTAGTTTGATTCCATGATGATAGCTTCCTGGTGAACTTTAAATTACCTCCCTTACATTATTAATATATTTGGGTTTGCAAGGCATTTTGCATCTCATTTTATCCTCACAACTACTCTTGGAAGTAGGTGCAATTAGTGCCATTTTTACAGTTGAAGAAACTGAAGCATGGGGCATCTAGGTGGCAAAGTGGATAGAGCACTGGCCCTGAAGTCAGGAGGACCTGAGTTCAAATGTGACCTCAGGCTAAACACTTGACACTTCCTAGCTGTGTGACCCTGGGCAAGTCATTTAACCCCAACTGCCTAAAAAAAAAAAGAAAGAAAGAAACTGAAGCAGACAAAGATTGTGTAACTTGCCCAGGATCACAAAGCTAGTAAAATTCTAAGGGTAGTTTTGAACCCAGTCCTTCCTGACCCCAGTCCCTGAATTGTATCCAAACACTTTACAACATTTTACCGTGTACAATGGACACATAGTTTGTAGAATTTACAAAACAAGATTCTCACAACTCTATGAGGTAGGTAATACAAATATCATTCCCATTTTACAGATGAGGAAAGAAACTGAGGTTGAGTTATCCAAGGAAATAGAAGATAGTATGTATTGGCAAGTTCAGTTCAATCCAATAAGCATTTATTAAGCATCTACTATGTGGAAGGCAAAAGAACCTCCTGGGTACCGGAGCTACAAAGATAAAAATGAAAACACTTCCTGCCCTCCAGCTGCTGACATTTTATGGGGAGTAGAGCCAGGAATCTAAGACCAGTGAACTTTTTGCCACCTTCAGAAGTCTGTCAGTTCTCCTTCATCCTCAATGAACCAGAAGGAGCCCAGATACACTCTTTTTTTTTTTTTTGGCAAGGTAGTTGGGGATAAGTGACTTGCCCAGGGTCACACAGCTAGTAAGTGTCAAGTAACTGGTCTGAGATCACATTTGAACTCAGGTCCTCCTGACTCCATGGCCGATGCTCTAGCCACTTCAATACCTAGCTGCCCCTCAGATACATTCTCTTATTCTAGGTACTTTAGGTCTATTAGGTAAGTTTGCTTTGTTTCTAGGACAGATATGAAGGTTCTAGATCTTAGATACAAGCACATCCCAAACTTAATGGGTCCCCAGTGAATTACGCTCTGTCCACTCTAAGGACCAAATTCTCAAATTGTCCCTAGGACCAAGACAGCTTCTAGGGGTTAATTCTCTAAATCAGAGGATGTAATGAGGGCAAGTTAGCCCTTCGCCCTTGAGGATATGTCTATAAGTAAAGTAGATGGATTTATCAGCCTTCCTTAAAATTGACCCACAACCCAAGACTAGATGATAAATGAATGGAGATGGAGATGAGAAATTCTGTGGGAGTTGGGCTAAGGTAGAACAAGCAATTCAACTCTAGGCAAAACTCTGAGGTGGGCAAAAATCTATCTCTAGTATCGCCAACCCTTAACCTCCCCTCCTTTTGACCCCAGGAATCCAATGCTTTTAAACTACAGGATCTATTCAGACAGTGTTATCCTTCCTGTTTTGAAAAGTAATCCTACATTTCAAGAAGACCAGTGAGCAAAGAACTGGATCCTCTCATAACATGGAAGGAAAGTGGAATAGGACTGAAGAATTCTCCCTAGTGGTTAACTAATCTCACCTGCAGAAAGTAAAGATGGATTCTGGATTTATCAGCAACTAACCAGATGGAGTATGAACAAATGACCTGAGGCAGGAAGGAGACCAGAATTTGCTGCAGTATCCTATACCCAATCCTATAGGAATTGGGTCTTCTCCGAACCCTACCCCCCCAAGCCCCCTCCCGGCCCCTACTCTTTAGTCTCTTTGGAAATGTGGACCTCTCTACTATATAGAAGAGTAAAGGAAATTCTCTGGTTGGATTGGGTCTGGGTTGTTTCTTTCTGTGCTTTTTGCCTCCGGTCCTGTCTTTATGAAATGGGATATTTGCATTTTAAAAGAGGACTACAGGGAGAGGACAATACATAATGTAAAGGAAGGAATCCCTAATGCTAGGATTTTAGGTTTGAGCCACAGGCCAGTGGGAAAAAACGTTGTAGAACCTGCCCAGTAACTCTCAAATAACAAGTAGGAGATCACTTACTCTGCTTACCCATAAGGCTAGTCCTGCTATTATTACCATATGTCAAGAAAGATATTTTCCCATTCCATTTATAAGAAGCTGTACTCCTAAGTAATAGGAATTCAGATCATTCACTTTATCCTTAGACTGAAGCCATAAATCAGGAAGGAGGGAATAAGCATTTATTAAGCATCTAATATGAGCCAGGCATTGAACTAGGCACTTTACAAATAGTATCTCATTTGATCCCCAGAACAACCTTGTGAGGTAGGTTCCATTTTTATCCCCATTTTACAGTGAGGAAACTGAGGTAGACTGAGGATAAGGGAGTTGCCCCGGATCACACGTGTATTAAGTGTCTGAAGCTGGATTCAACACTCAGTTCTGGACTCCAGGCATAGGCCACCTAGCCTACCATTGAATAAATTAATTCAGCTTCATATGTATATGTTTACATATAGGTGCATATATAAGTTTATGCATACACATGTATTTCTACTCTAAAACTAATGAAATTTAAGTTGGAGAGTATTCAAGGGAGTATAGTAAAGAGGGAGGGACAGTTGTCTAAATACGTTATTTAGTTAAGACAGGAGGGTGAGTAGTTCTGTTCATTTTCCTAAGAAGGCTCTATAACAATTATAGACTCTCTTTTCATGCATCTGTAATCTCATCTTTTTGGGTACTTCTTCCAAAAGTGCAGATTGCAACCTATCCAAGTTTTCTCATCCTATGCAATTCTACTCCATATGAGCTCAAAAATCTTTCTGAAGAAGTCCACCCAACATTCTAAAGACCTTTCTATAATATTGCATGAATGCAAGTAAAAAAATAAGGGCTATCTATCTGTTATCATCATTCTTGATACATGATTGACCTGCCTTCTCTTCTAGTCATACTTTTTTGGGATTATCTTTTACACAGCTTCCTTTTTATAGGTCTTCATTGGTAACGTGTTGCAACCTACACACTCCTAGCATACATCTCTTCCTTGCCCTTTGGGTGACTTGCAACTTTACTTCTTAGGAGACTGTATTATTCCATTCTTCAAACCTATATTTCATCAGAAGAAAATATTTCAAAAAAATCTCATATGATCCTACATATGCATGGGAAACGTGGTTGGAGGTGAGCATATTAAGAGAGCATTTTGCTCTACCAAATTCAATGGGCTTTAAAAAATAGTAATAAATAATAAGTTCAGTAAGATCTTGCATTTTCTGTACCTTTCTTCCAATTATGTGACTAAAGATTTGGTGTACTATGCAACAGTTTTTAAAAAGTTCTCATACTTTTTTTTATGAATGTCATTGATATGTATATAGAAAACATTCCCATAAAGATTGTATAACTATTTGAGTACTATTTTTAAAAATCTATTTTAATTTCCTAAGCTATATAGTATTCTATTAAATGGTTTTTTTTCTGTTGAAGAATGCAGACTTATACTGCTGATATCTATTTTGTTCATCTTGAAAATTGTACCTATACCACCTAATGTCAAGAGCTGAAAAAAAAAGAATCCAAAATTTGTGATTCTAATAATTTGATAGTTTTCAATAAACTATTAGGATGCCTCCTAAATGGTAACTTGTCAGAAGAAACAAGGGATGTCTACTCTTCCTGAAACAGACTAGTGACTGACTTCACAACTACCTACATTCCCCAAGGACTTGCTTATTCTATACTTGAACTAGTAGTCAAAGATTAGGCTGGTGCAAGGAAAAAGCCTATAAATGGCTATGTTTTAAGTTGAATCTTTTCTGTTTAGAGAAAGATTCATAAATACATTTGAATCATTTTCTGTTTGAAAGCAGCACTGATAAGCTCGTTCCATAGATGGATGAGATATACTTACAGCCAATCAGGACCTGAGATGAGTTATAAAAGGATGCCATTATCATACCACCTGAAAAGTTTGGGTTCTGGGGGGGTAGGATGGGGTGGGATTTTTTCCTTTTTTATTGGTCATCAAAAAAATAATAATGAAAACCACCTTTTAACATATTGATTTAGTGTTTACAAAGTGCTTATAATATGTTATTTCAGTTACGCCTTACAACAACTCTTTGACATGGTTATTATTACTACAGCTATTATTTTCCCTACTTTGTATATAAGGAAACTGAAGCACAGATTTGTCCATGTCACATTGCTAGTGTCCAGTACAGAATTCGAACCCACACTTTCCTGACTCCACATCCAAGTATAGGAATTTGGGAAGGAAATGGAGTTTTGTTGTTTTTGTTTTTTTTTAAAGTATTACTACTGACATTTAGAGATAATTTACTACAGTTGTAACTAGGCACATTTTAATTATAGGCAATTACCTCTTTCCATTGACCATCAACACCTCCCTACAGACAGTGAGGTCTACTACCCAAATCTACAAAGGGCTGTGAATCTCCAGAAATCCTGGTGCATGCTCCTGCCAGGTCTTTTGTACCATCAGAAACCCAAGTACCCAACTATTTATACTAGGAATTGACTAACTGCTTTTCTGTGGTTCCACCACTGGGGGCAACACAGTTAATTCTTTCTGTGTAGCTTTCTGTGAAATGGAACAAAAGCAAATCCCCACGGCCAAGATGGCTGTTGCAAAGACATTTTAATAGAACTTGATAAGCTTCTGCTTGAAGTCCCCAATACAGCCACCTTGACAACCACAACATAACCTACCTTTCTCTTAATCTTGCTTGTAGAGCTACTTAGGCAGCAGAAGCAGGGTGGGGATAGGGATAGCGAGGCTGATTTGGTTAGTTAGTATAGACCTACCACCATCAACTTAAACTCATATAAGGTTATCTGTCCTTTCAATATTTGGAGGCCTTGTCTATTTCTGGATGGGAGGCTACCCCCACTATGTATAGATAAGTATCCTAGACAGCTTAGGATGATTATTTGCTGTAAAGAGATGTCTGTTCTTTATATGACAACTGAGGAGCACTGGAGATCATGGGTTCCTGAGAATCCCAGCACCTTGGTAGGAAGCCGACCCACACTTTCACGGTGCCAACAGTCCAGCACAACCTACATTGTGAATCTGGTTTGCTTTATTCCTCTAATACCATGATCTTTACAATTGGCATTGCCCAGTGGAGACATCTATGATTTTTACTCTAGGGAATCACATAATCTTAGAGTTTGAAGGAATGTAGAAGACATCTGGTTCAACTTCCTACCTCATTCAGGACTTACCTCTACGACATTCCTGACAAGTAACGGTTATCCATCCTCTGTTTGAACACTTGGAGCAGACATCTGTATGCTCCATGTGTAAGCTTTCTCCTAGGATCCAATTAACTAGCTATGGCATTGATGAATACTGTTCATCCTGAGTGGTCTTCTGCTGTGTTTTCACAGTCATGATCCCCATAACAGGTATAGATGTCAGAATTAGCCCTCAGGGAGAATGGTACCCACTGTAGGTAAGACTCACAATGACTAGAAAAAGAAATATTAAAAATGCTTCCATTATCCACCATTATGTTTTCTGAGCTACTCCCTAATCCCCCCTCCCCACCCTGCTACTGAATATTCTCTAGATAACTAAGTTTTGAATTTTACTGAAGAACTCTAAATGAAATCTGAATATAAAGCTGAAAATTATTTGGGACAAAAAAGAAGAAATTAATCACTCTGAATAAAAGATCTATTTGTTTATCCCTTATTCCTATGAATTCCTGTGGTAACTCCCACTCAGCGCTTGGACCAGACTTCATTCTGTAGCTCCTTTTAATTATCTCTCTCTTGCCCCATTTTAGACAGCCTTACAGTGCTTTGTTCAAGTACAGCAATAAACCCAAGTCTGTTCCTAATCCTTTTTGGTCCTGACCTTCTGAGGGAGCTGTGTATTTGGAGCCTGTCTTGATCTTCTGGCCCGTGGAAGTTATTAGTCTGAATAGGGCTGCTGCTGCTGCTGCTGCTAAGCATTTGGGGGGTAGGGGGAATGTTTTCTTCCCCTTGAACACTCCTTAGCAACATCTTAATAAAAAACTTCCATAATTGTTAACCAAAACTTGTTCTAGCTTCAACCTAACCCATTATCTCCAAAACAAGCATAAGTATCCACCACTTTCCCGGTATGCAAACTTGCCCAGATGCCCATAAGATTTCCAAAAAGTGACTCCTTCAGAATCAGTAACTCTCAGGCCCTTTGTTTTCCAAAACTTTTAAAGCTGGGTGAACAGGAGTTGTTGGAATTCTTCTGTAGCCCAACACACACACACACACACACACACACACACACACACACACACACACTCCTCAGAAGATGCACTGTGACTGTAACCTTATTGACAGGCGTCAGGGCCGGTTACGTGACAGCTGTCCCGAGACACTCATGGGCCCAGAACCAACCCAGCCCCATCTGGAGTGCAACAGAACCAGTTAAGCAGCCCTGGAGACCACAGCTGCCCCTGGGCGCGGCCTCAGGAGGACGATCTGGGTTGCGGAGCTTTGAAGTGGCAGAGGATTTCCCTAGGCAGCTTCTGGCCTGGGCGCCTTAGGTTCCTATAAGGTAGATCTAAACCCCCCACTGGCCCCCTAGGGGGTTCAGTGAAAACCCTCTAGGAAGAAGAGGGCAGCAATGATCGCACAACCTGGGGCCTGGAAGCCCGAGGGAGTCCGCGTTGTTTCTACTGCAGTCCAAGCTCCGTGAGAAGGAAATAACACAGCTTTCTCTCTTAGCTACAAGGGGGCGGGGAGCTAGAAGCGGCGTTTGGCAAGGAATTCATCAAAGCGTAGGACAGGGACCAGGAGTGGGAGGGAAGGGGGAATGTAGGGAGAAGGACGAAACGTTCGTATCTGGGGCTGAGGCAGGAAGGTTTTTAGAGCGCGAGTGAGCAGCTGAGAGCATGCTGTGTGCGTTTTCCTCCCCCCCCCTTTTTTTTCCTCCTGCTGCCGCTGCAGAGATAGAGCCACGATAAGGGGCAAGCAGCTGCGGCGGCTTTCGGGCGCCGGGCTTAGCCCCAGGTGCGCTGAGGTCCAGCAGCAGGCCTCCCACTCCCATGATCCCTCCCTCCCTTCTGTTTTCCTGGCTGCACCCCCTACTAGGCCTTGTTCCTCTTAGCCCTCCGCCCACCCAAGCTCCTCCAGCTCCGACACCTCTCTCAAGCACCCGGTACACAACTGAGCCTGGAAAGGGCTGTGTCCCTTTTTTCCTCAGACTTCGGGGAGATGGCAGGGATCCAGATCTAGGAAATGAGGTGGAGGTTGCCTACACTCTCCCACCCACGGTGCTGCATCTCGGATTGTAGAGAGTAAGAACCACCTAGAAACAGCTTTTTTACCGGTCTCCACCCTGGCTACCCTCACCAGTCCTCGGCTGCTAGCAGTTCAGACCCCCGCTCTTCACAAAGCCTCCGTAGGGCAGGGACAGGGAAGGGGGAACATCGTGGTTCTCAGATCTTTAATTATACTCCCAGCCTCTAACCTTCCTCTCCACGCCCCCGCCCCCCTCCCACTACCCTGTAGTCGCCGCTGTCTCGCAGCCCTTTAATCAATTTCACGATATTAAATATTAATTTTCCGCCAGCCAGGCTTTCTCCAAGGAGAGGGAGACGGGCGGTCGAGCAATACAGAGAGGACGAAGTAGGTGCTTTCGTCTCCTTTCCGGAGATGAGGAAAGACTGGATTCACGATCTGGAGGAAAAGAGAGTGGAGCACGCCGGGCTACAATGCTAGAAACCCGGCTGCGGGAGAGCTCTCAGGGAGAAACTGGTCTCTCGCTCCTCTGTTGGATAACTTTGAAAGTACTTAGGGGCTCAGCTCCTAGGCCGTTTGGGAGAAGAGAAGAAACGATGTTGTAATTGGAATTCCGGGGTACAGTGTGCGTGTGAGCGACTGCAGCCACTGCCTCTTCTCTTTCCCCAACTCTTCTCTTGCTTCAGTCCCCCTCACCCCACCCCAAGCATAGACACATCCCTGCGCGTACCCGTTGCTTTGCAGGGATGATGGATCGTGCCTGGCGGGGGTGATTTGGTGTTGATCGCACATTATCACTGGCAGGTTGGACTGGTTGCTGATGGACGACTTCTAGCGGCTGCAGCTCCTTCAGACAGTGCGCAAAGGAATCGCGCTCGCTAGCTCGTTTTTCTCCAGCCAGGGTCTCTTAGCTCCTTTTCCCGTCTCCCTGAATGTATAACTCTGTAACCCAAACTCGCCTTCCTTTACCCCCTTCCACAGGAGTTAGGCTTAGGGGACAAAGCAGCACTCTCATTTCCATCCCACACATACTCACTTCCCTCATAGGTCATTCACACTCCATTCTGCACCAGCCTCTGTGGCCGCTACCACAACTAGTACGTGCTGTTTGGGCTTCGGGCCAAGGAGAGGAAGTAAAGCTTTTGACACTTATCTATCTGTCCCCTTCTCCCGCCCCTCCCTTCCATATTTTCCACCCAGACCAGGAGATCCTCGGATTTATTTTAGCACCTCTGTTTTCCCACAGAATTAATGAGAAACAAAACGAGTCTGGGGAAAGGGAAGAAGGAGAGTAACCGTGATTCAATAATTTAGAATTCCCCTCTATTCCTGTCCCTCTCCGAAACCCACATCTCCCTCGCTCTCCCGCTTGTTCTGAGTCGCCTCGGCGGCGCTGCAGTTCCTTTCTTTCTCGGGCCCCCCCCCCCCTTTCTAAAGTGCCTGCAGATACAAAAGCGGTTTCGTAATGCCTTCCGTCTGCGAGAGCTGGAGGACCTTGGCTAACCTTTCGAAAACTGATTGCAACTGCCTGTTAACAGCCTGTACTGACCGCACAGGGTACAGAGTAGAGGGTAATAATTTAAGTGACAGACTGCGAGGTGGCCCGGGATCAGCGGAGCGGCCTGGTTAAATGCTGCCAGTCTGCTCCCCTCCCCCTACTTCGCCTCTGCTGCCCCACCCCCACCCTCCGGAGCCTAAACTGGGCTGCTTCACTTAGACCCTTGCGGAAGAGACGTGTGTCTGTCAGTAGGTCTGAGTCTCTGTAATTAAGGGCTGGGGGAGGGGGTAAATTACCCCCTCCCTCGCTGTTTGTGTTTGTTGGCGCTACGCGACCCTTTGAGCCTTAGGAACAGCCAGAATTTATCTTCCTCGGCAAAACAGAAATAAACAAGCTACCTCTACTGACATTGGCTAATGGGAAACTACCACTGAGTCTGGGTTATTGTGATGTATGGAAAAGGGGAAAGATTCAGACCCTGCTTTAAGTCTGGGTCCTCCTTCCCTTCTGCCTTCACTCTCCACCTAACATACACACACAGGACAACCTGCTTAGCCCGGGGTTCCTAAAGCTCAGAGAAAAATACCAGAGAGATCATGTTGTGGGTATTGAGGGCTTTGGATTTTTTCTGGTTGTTTTTGTAAATCAGACAGAAGTGGGGTCTGTGTAAAGCTGGGACATGGTGGCCGGGGGGGAGACGTGACAGGGAACCTCGGGTACAGCTTCGTTCTTCTCTCTCTCTCTCTCTGGAGAGCTCACCAGCTGCTCTCCAACAGGCAGCGCCTTGAAATCTATTTAAAGAGAGAGAAAGGGGAGGAGAACAAAGGGGGGGGGGAGGGGAAAGGGGCGGGGAGCCTGAATCTCCGGGAGGGGGAGAGAGCGCGGGAGAGAGAGAAGGGTGGATCCACCGGTTCGCAGCGCACATCGAGCTCTCACATCTGTATATGTTCCGATCGATGGGGAGAATGGATAATATTTGTCAGCTGCAGCCCTTTCTCTTTCCCTTCCTCAGGAAGGGGGTGGGGGGGGGGTGGGTGTAAAGAAGAAGAGAACTGGGCAGGCAAAAGAGGCCGCTTCAAGGGCAGCACATTTCCTAATACAGCCACATGAAATCTATAGAAATGAAAGCCCAGGAGTTTTTTTCTTATTATCATTATTAATTATTTTTTATTATTCCACAGTAGCCAGAGAGCTCTTAGTAGCTGCCCCCTCTTCCTCTCCCAGTTGCTCATCTCCCATTCCCTGACTCTTCTCTCTCCCGTCTCCCTTTGTTGATATTCAAGCTGCTATAACCTCCTAGCCTCTGAGCTGTCGAAAAGAGGGCCTTTTGCTCTTTCACCCTAGGCCGCTGCCTCAGCTCAGTAAGCTGGAGCTTATCCCTTAGCTGCTGATGTTACTTCGGCCGCCTCCACAGCCGCCACCGGAGAAAGGATTCTTAACGAAAATGGGGACGGGGGTGGGGGCGAGTTTAACGTTTGCCCACCCGGAAGAATAAAAGTCTGCCTACTGCGCTGCGGCTCCCACCGACGCCCCTCTCCCCAAATCAGCTCCCGGACCCACCCTTCCAACACTCTGAGCCAGTCTCCCCTCCCCGCCCCACCCCCACACAACTGCCCCTGGCTGGCAGTTGCACTTTGACTGGATCGTTCCCACACATGGTCCGCATTTCGCACAGCGGCAGCGTGTTTCCTCTCGGTTTCCCCTCCTCTGTGCTTTTCTGAGCAAGAAGGGAGATTTAGAGGAAGTTAGAAACCCAGCGAGTTAAGCGGGGCGGGGGCCGGAGGATCTTGTTCTCAGTCTGAGCTACCCTTGAGTCAGAGGGGAGAGCCCCTTCATGGAAAACACTTTGGTCTCTCCTGCTCTCCCCCGCATGGATATAGCCTGGAACCTGGGCCTTGGTCAGGGTCAAAGTTCTCAGAAAGGCAGAGCCCTGGAAAAGTGGGTTTTGACAATCTAGCAGGGGGACCAGGGAGTAGAGGAATGAGGGAAAGTGAGTCGGAGCAAGCTGCTGCTCTAGCCCCCAGTTAAATACTTCATTTGCACTCCCAGAGGCCAGTATTGTGAACATTTCAGCCATCAATGGAAAAATAAGTAAATATATATTAACATTTGCCGGAGGATTCACTTACAGCAGGATCATCTTTCTGAACCACCTCAACTCTAGGAGCTTCTTCCCCTTTTGCTCCTCTGGGAGGCAGAGCACCCTCCCCTCAACCTCCAACACTAAGTGGATGCAAGGGATCAAGCCTAGAAAAACTAAGGCGGGATCCAGGTGTCCTATGAAGAAGAGACAACAGCTTTTGCCTTTCATTTTACCAGTGATTGGGCCTGGGGGAGGAGAAGCGTCGGGGAGTGGGGGTGAGCCAGAGTGCAGCGGCAACAGGGTGTGATGCTGGCTATTGAGGAATGGGGAATGCTGGAGCTGGCGAAGGTGTCCTTGGCTTCATAGTTTTTAGGCCTGGTTTAGCGAGGCTGCTTCTATCACGGGGATGGCAAAATGCCACTCTTCGGTGAATGCTCGTGGCTTCCCGGCCTCCCAGCGATTCCGGGCGGGCCTGCGGCGTCTCAGGCTGCTCCTCAGCTCTGGGCAGGGCAGGAAGCTGGCGCGCATACACTGCTGGGTAGCAGCCACTTGGCCAGGGCCGGTTCCTCGGCAGAACAGCACCTTTATGCCGAATTCGAGATAGCTGGAGACTAGTTTCTCTCCCCTACCCCTTTGTGTCCTTTCGTCAGACTTGGCCTCTCCCTTTTTTTCGATGTCACGGCCGAGGTCTCACAAGTATCCCTTCCACGTCATTCTCCTCTAGTCTCTCCTCCGTGTCTCACTCGTTATTTCTTCTCCGACTCACTCTCCTTTGTTTCTTTCTCTCTCTCTGTCTCTCTCTCCTTTCAGTGTCTCCCTGTCTCTTCTCTTCTTCACTCTTTCCCCTTCTAGATCTCTGTCTTGTCTCGGCCTCTTCCCTGGAGCCCCGTAGCGTAGTCAGCCGTCCTGCCAGAGATTCAAAAAGAAGTTTTGTGTTTCCCCCGGGGGCAGCAGCCTAATGCTTCCCTTGTTTTCCTGAACAAAGCTGACATTCAACTAGGAGGGGGTGGGGTGGGGGGGCGGTAGCTTGCCCTCCCCTTCTCACAGCACCCCGCGCCTCTCCTTCGGAACACCAATTCCAGGGGCCAAGTCAGCAGTGGGGGTAGAGTAGTTCGAGGGGGGGGGTGGGGCGGGGAAGGGAGGAGAGCTGTTTCCAGAGCAGAGGCCCTGCCACAATAGTCTCGTTGCAGTTCCCTTCTCCCGTCGCGGCCCGGGAGCCTGAGAGAGGGCGGGATATGTTGGTGTCTGGGTGAGGTTCCCAGCCAGCACAGGGAGAATGAAGGGGGTGGGGGGTGGAACTGGGGGCGCACGAGGCTATTTACTGATTGACTTTACTGCTGGAAACTCACCAACCGCAGCTTGAGAGCACTGGGTAAAGTTAGCACGCTGCAGTCCCTGCCAGCTTGGATAAGAAGCAAAGCGGTTAGATACTACCATTTCTCGGCTCCGGACCTAGACAAGGGAGGCTGCCCACGGGCACTGGGAAACACCGGGTGGGCGGGGGTGGGGGTGGAGGAGAAAGCCTCTCTGAAGAAGATCGCTTCTGACACTCTATTCCAGCTCCTTCTCCCCACTCTCTTCCCCTCCTCTCCCAGAGACCAGAGGCCCCCCCCATCCTCCCCTTTCACTCTCTCCACAGCGAGAAATGACAAGGGTCAGGCAGCCGAGAGTGGAGTGGGTCAAAGGGCGCTGCCCCCTGGGGTGAAGGCTGCTAAAGCTAGCGTCGTGGACTCTCCCAGCGAGCTAAGGTCTAAACGAAGTCTTTAGAATCGCAGGCGTGTCGTCCCAAGAATGCACACCACTCTCACCCGCTACTGAAACGAGCTTTTACGAAAAATGGACTTGATACCATAACCCTAACCTTTACATCCTCTTCATTCTGGACTACTCCGGACGTCCAGAACGATTTCCCCCCTCCCCCTACTCTCTATAGCTTCCCCCCCACCTTTTCTTTAGTTGGAAAGGAGAATGGAATTATTATTAAACCCAAGCTACTGCGGGCTGCTCTGTAACCTTTTCTCCTATACGCTTTTGCTCCTGGCCACCAGCAGCCATGCCTCATTCTCGTCCTTTACTCTCTCTCTCTTTCCCCCCCCCTTTCCTGTGGTCTTTCCAACCCTTTCCTCCACCCGGCCGCCGGCCCGCCCCGGGCTCCCCGCAGGCGGGCCTGAAATATGATCCTGCATCGGAAAGACTGTATGTAAACACCAGGAGTGCTCTGGTCCCCAGCCGGAGTAGCTCGGACCCCGGAGCTCACTGCCCTCGGCAGCTTGGAGGTCCAGGGGCCCTCCCCGCTGCCTGCTCCCATTCCTCCCCAGCAGCTTTTCACCAGGCTCCCTCACTCAGCCGTTTCCCCCCACCCCCACCCCCCGCAGGATTGGCGGTGGCCTGCCGAGTCGCTCTCTTGTTTCCCAGTTGGCGCGGCTAATTGGATCCGCCGCCGCTGCCTCTTGTTGAATTTTCTAGCTTGAGACCGTTCAATCGTGTCTGCCCCAGCCCTCCCCCATCCCCCACCCCAGCTGTTATCTCTGCCCGGCAACTTGTTGGCTTCAAGGAACCGTCCCTTCGCTGACCTCTGCTACAGGCTCCCCCTTCATCCCTGGTCTCCCTTTCTCACCCGGGCTGTTCCTGAGCTTTACTTGGGAGATGGGGTAATATTCTGTCCCTGAGCCCCTTATGCTAAAATTTCAACAGGAATAAACGAAGAGGAGAAACAATTCCTAGCTCAAGTGCACTTCCCATCCCCCCCACCCCCAACTCCCTCCACCTAGCAGGCCAGTGCCTAGTAGGAAAAAACGCAGGCCTAGGAATCGTCACACTGTCTTTGTTGGAACAGGGCGTCTGGAAAAACCTCTGGGAAGGAGCTATCTACATAGCACCTTTAGAAGTTCCAGTGGTCCCAATAAGGGTGGGGAGCCTCTGTTCCGGGAGCCTCTCTCTATTCTTTATATGTTAGCATTCTTTATTGTCATACAACTACATAAACCTCTATCCTTTCTCTTCCTAGATAGTACCAACCGCCTTGAGCGAAAATGCAGTGAGTTTAGCTTTCTTTCGCAGCAACTACACTGGCTGGGGTGTAGGATACATACCAAGCAACCCCGCTAGTTGCTCTTCCCAAGTGTCTCTTTTTCAATGTGGAAAGGGTAGGCAATGCAGCCTAGGAGGCCGCTTGGCAGCCGATTTCAAAATCCTCACCCCCCCGCCCCCCGCGCCTGCGCACTGTGGTTCTCAAGGAACTTGGGTGCCGGAATCCCGTGGCTTTTCTGAGCCCGATCTTCTCAGATCTCCAGTACAGAGTCTAGATGTCGCCTTTTCCCAGTTCCCTTCTGTCGTCTCACACCTTGTCCATGGCGCGATGCCTTGCCACATTAAGACAGTGGAAAATGATTGCCATGCTTGCTGATGCGGCCATAAAACTGGAAGATCAAGAAAAAACCGGGGAAGATTCCCTGAGAGTCCTGGCCCTGGCAGTTGCATCCAGAGGCGTTGTCGTGGGGATTGCCTTGATTAAAGAGGGAGGTGATGACAGTGTGGTCCTTTGGTGATGACACACATCCAACATATTCCAATATAAGCCCTGGAATTTCCCTTTCTTTGAGGAGGACTTTTGTGCAGTTGGTCTTGCTTGTTCAGTATCATTACTCTGCATGGTAACGTTTCCACACGTTCTCTCAGGCCTCAAATCTTAAAGAGCATCCTGGTATCCCATGACCCAACCATAGATCTATGACTGAAGCAACATGACAACTTCAGCTTTTCAGGTGACTGATTTTCTGGTGATGAGCTTAAAAAGTGCTTTCTTTGATGCATCTCTGACAACTGTTAGGTAACAAAGAATTGTGACTACCAGTGCATTAACTGTCATTTTCTAACAATTCTTCCCTTCATTTCTGACTTTTAAGCAAATCAAGGCTATGAGGATTTTCCAGAAGAGTCTTATTGAACGAACCAAATTATTACCAAAGTAAGATTTCCAGGTCAATCTATGTTAATTTTTATGACTATTATGACAAAAAGTGAGACTGTAAAAATTAATAGTATAACTTGGAAGCCTAGCTCATAGGTTTATATATATATATATATATATATATATATATATATATATATATATATACACACAGAGAGAGAGAGAGAGAGAGAGAGAGAGAGAGTGCAGTTGCTTTAGTACTATATGGTTTGTCTACCTGTGAGATACCCTGTCTGAAATACACTCTCTTCTCACTTACACCTTGTAAAATCCCTAATTTCCTTCAAAGCACAGCTCAGGTACTACTTCCAACAGAAAGCCTTTTCTGACGTCCCCAGATATTGGCATGCTCTCCTTGAAATTACTTTATATATACTTTGCATCTAGTTTCTTCTGTATGTGCTATATTTCAAAAAGGTTGGGAGAAGAATGTAAGGTCTTTGAGGGCAAGGATTATTTCAGTTTCCTCTTTGTGTACCCATTATTTAGTACAGAAATTTCAATATAGTAAGTACTTCATAAATATTTGTTGAGTTGGAATTTTTGATCACTCATATATTACTTGTTGTAGAATCAGGTAATTTCAATATGTCCCTCTTTTCCAGCTTCTTTTCCTCTATGCTCACTGAAAAGAAAATTTATCCTCCAAAAGGTGTTTTTAGTTCCCCAGATTGCAGGACAATATCACTTGCTTCTTTTTAAACACTGGATAAAGTATATTTCTCTGTTTTGATAAAGAAGTCAGTTATGTGTGTTCCTTTCTGATCCAGAAAAGTATCACTGAAAAGCTCATTATGCATCCCAGGAATTCATTCTTCCTCTGGGTGATAATAGTGCTCTCTTTTTCAATTTAGATTCTTCTTCTCTGTACATACTTGCTTAGTACAGTGCCTGGCACATAGTAGGCTCTTAATAAATATTACTTTGATTGGCTAAAGATAATTAGAATCTTAGTCTCTATCTCAGTCCATCCCCCATATCCAAATGAGCTTGAGGGTTAAGCACTTCTTTCTCTAAGGCAGTGTTATTGCTTGAAATATTCTGAATCCAGTTCTGGGGATAATTATTCTGATTTCCTTTCTCTTGCAAAGGATATATTAAGCTTTTAAGATTCCTGGTCCTCTGTAAGCTTATGCCAAGAGCCTCCAATGCCTGTGGTGATCTAACAAGTCCGTTAAAAAGTGTCATCCAGAGAAGGTTCATTGGGAAGCAGAGGAGAGTATCAGAGAGTTGAATATTAGGGAAAGGGGCTTAGGGAGTAAAGAACCAAAGCTAAACAAAAGTAGAGTCTGTAATAATGCTTCTTAAGGACCTGTTATTTTTTGGTCTTTTTTCAGTACCTTTGGGTAAATGCATTTTTAGCAGAATGGGAAATAAGATTTATAAACTAATATTTATTCCTAAGACACATTTATCCTAGTTTCTGTTGTATCTGGATTCTTTGCTCAGCTTGGCTCAAGTAAGCATTCCTTTATTTTCCTGGCGAGTTGATTACTTTCCTGTGCCATATGCTGGCTGAGCTATTTCCCAAGTGATGTTCAACTATTGATTTTTAATATCTATATTTAATATTGACTATTAAATAGTTTTACATAATAGAAGATGTGCTGAGCATCACAAGTCATGCATGAGACTTTAACAGTGATTTTATTGCTCAGGAACCTTAGATAAATACAAGGCACAGGAGGTATGGGGGAGGAGGGGGTGATTTGGACAAAGGTGACTGGTGAGGAGAGGGAATGGTCCTGGGAAAATCAAAGGTATTGCTGAAAGAAAACAAAAAAGACACAAGACTTGTGAAAGCACTCAGCTAGGCACTAACAACTGCTCCTCTGGCGCTGCTCTTCAGGTTGTTGGGGCCTGTTAACAAGATGCCTGTGGAAAATGATGAGGTCTGTTATGTTGCAAGCTGGGCCTTGGGAGGATAGAGGGAAGGAAAGGGGAATGAGGATATGTTTGCCCTTGCTAGTGTTTCCTAACTGGATTATTCATTCTATTCCTCCAACTTCTTTCTCTTGTTCCTCCTTCTGTACTCACATATCCCAGGCCTATCTCTCTCCATCCCTTTCTCTCAAGTGTATGTGGGGGGGGAACAGGGTAAGTGATCACTTGTACTAAGTTGCTGTTTCTTGCTTCTCAATCTCCTCAATACCACCATGATTTTAGACGCCCCCCTCCTACTCTAGTCTCTGGGTTTTTCTTTTCCCTTCGCAGCCTCTCTCCTATCCATTCATATCCCTTTACATTCTATGTCTAAGCCTCTGTCAGATTTCCTCATGTTCAGGTGAGGGGCAGGAAGGGTGTATGTAGGGATTGTAAGTGGGGGCAGAAGCAGACCAAAAAAGACTGTAGAAGGGGAGAAGTGCTTTGGCCCTGTGACTTGCCTATGGGATCTGGGTCCCAGAGGGTTTCACTGTGTGTCCAAAGGAGGGAGCCCAGCAGAGCCAAGGAGTCAAGAGATACAAATCATGGGAGTAAGAAATTAGGGAGCCAGAAGCTTTCTAGGAGCTGGGGGTGGGGGTTGGAGGAGAGAGTCAATGAGAATACAGTTCAGATCTTCAAGTCAAGAAAGGGTTTCACCCTGGATTTAACTGCTTAGCACTCTGGAGAAGTTCACCACTTATTCTTGAATTCAAGAGGGTCAGGAAATCAGCATAATTCCAGCAAATGAAAACCTTGCAGTCAGAAAACTTAGAGGGTTGATCTTCAATTGAGGATAGTGCTTAGGCTTTTATGCATTTTGCCCGTCAAATAAATACTTGATTGAGGTCCTCAGTGGAGAAATTAGCTTTATTTGTGCTGTAAATGCATACTAGGAAAAGTGCTGAGGCATCTTTATTTCGTAGTTATCCCTGATCCCTCTAGGCTAGCTTCACTAGCTGGGCTCTTTCCCTTTCCCTTTGCAACCCATCTCAGTTTTTAAGAGTGGAGGAAAGTAAAGGCGCCCAGTTCAATTAATGAAAGTGAGGGATCCCCTTCATTTGGCTGCTAGTTGAACAGAGCCAGAGTTATTGGGGTCTAAAAAGGACAGGCAATTGGGATCAGAAGGTGAACAGATAGGAAGGTTAGTTAGAAAAAAAACCAACCTTCAGATCTCTTTTTATTCTAATGTTCAGTCTGTATTTGTGTCTGCCTGAGTGTTTATGCCTATTTCTGAATGTTGCTTATGTTTTCTTTCTGATGCTCTCTTGGTCTCATTCACTGTTTCTGTTTCTCAGTCTCCCTGTTACTCTGCTTCATTTCTCTCTCCATTCTTTGTTTCAATGCAAGTCTACAGTGTCTTTCTCGGAGAGAGGCTACCTCTGCTTCTCTCTCAGAGAGTCTGTTTTTAGGTCAGCTTCTCTTGCCCTCTTTTTTCACATGCCTATCTCTGCCCAGTGTTTGCCTTCTACTTCTTTCTGCATATTCGAATCCCTACCTTGTCTCAGTATCTCCTTCTATGTATGCTCCATCCATCTTTCCTGATTATGCAGTCTGTCTCTGTGTCTACCTGTCTCTGTCTCTGTCCCTTCAGAATAATATTCTCAAAGAGTCTATTTAACTTAACCAAAGATAAAGGAAACTGAAGGACCCTCCCTCCTTTCCTCACTGACCGCCCTCCTTTCACACCCAGTCAGAGTTAGGCACTACTGAACCATCCCAGCTCAGGGCCTCTGAATGCCGGGGCATTTACTAGTTCTATTTTTCAGGGTTAAAGAGAAACTTCTGAGAGACAGAGGATCGGAGGAGGGAGTGCGCTTTAAGTTACAGGGTATCTTGATTTTTCTGGCTTTGGGAATTGTATGTAGCTCTGGGTGGCAGAGAGCTAGAAGGTGCGTGGGAGGAGGGAGTGGGGGAGACCTTAGTGAGAGAGTTTGTGTGCGTCTTCCGCAGGGTCTCCCAGGCGGATTAGCAGCAACAAAGGCAGTGGGGGTGGGTTGGTGACTCCGGAGCGTTTGCTGGCTCTCTGCCTGGAGTCTGCGAATTCCCATTGGCCAGTATGCTGGCTAAATACACACCTCACACCCCAGCCCCTGCCCCTCCCAGCCGCCCTGTGCAGGGCCCGCCTCTCCGGTGGAAACACGGTACAACTCCTTGAAAGTAAACTTGACAACTGGGAGGTGGGGTGGGGGGGTTACCTAGGGAAGGGAGAGAAGAAAGGGAGGGAGAGGGAAGGGCCTCTGAGGGGAGAGTCTTGGGTCAAGTTTCAACCCTTAATGACACTTGGTGGCAGGGTGCCAAGGCCCTGGGATTGGGAAAACAGGGGAGGGGAGAGGTGGAGGTGAGGGAAGCCGTGTTGGGGGCGGTATATGTGTACTTATGAGAGGGGTCCAAACACTCAGGTCGAGAGTAGCTCTTGCGGCCCCCGAAGAAGTTTGGTTTTAGGGGTGGGAGGCTGGTGCAAAAGGCGGGGGAAGGTGAGTGCAGGAGAGGAGGGGGCAAATCAGAAAGCCATCTGAGCGGAGCACAGGCATCTTCCGCAATCCATTCATCCACTGAAGCGCGTGAAAAGCTGCTGATCGCTGCCATTGTTACTCACAGGCGAAGTGGGAAACGAAGCCTCCACTCTGGCGAGAGATAAATAGTCTCTGACAGCGCCTCCTCGCCAAGAGATCTCATCAAATTTCACCAGGCGGGCGGTCGCAGGTCTGTGTTGCTCTTTCATGCAAAAATCTTTAAATCGGCCTCCTTTTTCTGCTGCCTCCTCCTCTTACGCATCCTCGGTCCCTATCCTCTCCCCCCCACCCCCGCCTCCCCGTTTCCATTTCTGCCCCTACGCGGGTCTGGGCGTGCTGCAAACCGGCTTCACCTTCTTTGCTCCCTTGCCGCGCTGTCTCGCTCACTGTGCAGAATGCCGCGTGGCGATCTGGCCCAGGCAGGGGGTGGGGGACCGAAGAAAGGTGCAGGCTTCGGGACGAGGGGAAAAACTGTGTGTGTGTGTGTGTGTGTGTGTGTGTCCATGTGTGAGGGAGGGGGCAGGGGGAAGGTTGGTTAATGGGTGCAGTAGGTGAGTCTGCAGCGGTTTCTGCCCCCCGAACATTTAAAATACAATGTCCCCCCTCAACCTACGCCTCCCCGTCCTCCTGCAACTCCCCCCTCCCTCCTCACGCCCCCGCCGGTCTCTGCACATCGCTCCCAGCAGCAAGATGGATCTGGCTACTGTGGAGAGAGCGGGGCTGTAAATATTTAAAAAGTCTCTCGCGCGGCGGCGGTAATGGCTTTCGCAGTCTGGCTGTGTGTGCGGGAGAGGAATGGAGGGTTGTGGGGGGTGGGTGGGGACGTTCCCCCACCCTCTGGCCTCCTGCGTCCGGTCGGCGGGGCCGGGATCCCCACCTCTCGGCCGCGGTCTGCCCCACGCCTGCTCCCTCCGGCTGCCCCGAGGCAGAGGCTGTGCAAGAGTAGACACGGAATGCAAATCAATAGGAAACTTGAGGAGCCGGGGTCGAGCCCGGGACAAGGTCGAGTCAGGGCGGGACTCGAGACCCCGAACTGGCCGCGGCAGCCTCGGGGCTGAGGACCCGGCTGGACGTGGCCGCAGCACCCTGGCTCTGTCCCTTGCTCTCTCCCCAGGCAGGAACTTTGGCCGTGGCCGGACTGCTCCCCGAGTCCTAAAGGGCCACTGAGCAGGGGGCGAAAAGAAAAAAGGAGAAATCGGCGGCCCGGCTTCCCTTTCCTCTCCCATGAGGGTCTTCTCAGGGGTGGCTTGGTTTGGAAAACACGAAGATAGTCGTTCAGTAACCTCATTTCTGCAGGTTGGGGGACTCGCCTGTCTGCAGCAGGGAACCATTCTGGCCATTAAGGCCTGGGCTGGCTTCCCTCGCTAAAGGCCATCTCGCAGCGCTCGGCCTAATGGGACGAATTTCTTCCCTTGGCCTTAATTGAGGAATGTAGGGCTGTGGAATGTTGGCTCCCAGAGGAAGTTTGGGGGGAACCCTAAAACCCTAGTCATGGAACACCGTAGTTGAGAGGGAGAGCAGATGAAAGCAATTGAGGCCCCAAGGTTGGGCCATTGGTGTGCTGGGGGCTTCTGGGTGGGGGCGGGGTGGGGTGTGAAGGCCGAGGGAGAAGTGGAAAAAACTGATTTTCGCCCCAGGAAGGGGGTGTTAACTTTAGTCTGGACTATCTGGAGTGTGCCTGGGGAGTTTATAGGTTTCTGCCAAAGCAGCTGTATCCCCCTGCCAAAGGAGGGTGGTGGAGATTGGGTGGTGTCTGTGGTGGAAGAAGGGGTGGGGCTGGAGGTGGCTAGGGTGGGGCTCAGCTGGGCCTGGGCTCTCTGAGTTTAAGCCTGAGGGCTTTGGTGGTTAATGAGTTTGAAGCCCTGACCCTACCAGGCCTGGCTGGTTGCTCAGGATTTCCTTTAGGACCCGAAGCACATGGTGGCACGGGGACAGGAGAAAGTGTGTGTGTCTTGGCAGCCTATCAGGAGGCTCTGGGTTTGCTCTTCTTGTGAGAATCCCAGGGGAGTTCCAAACTCGTCCTCTCCTCTGCACTTATTCTCCTTTCAGGGGATTGTGTTTTGCCCTTTTCGGCTTGTTTGTCTCGTGTAAGCCTTGTAAACTGCTCCTGATTTATTACCTAGACTAAATGCTTAATTTGTGAATATGAAACAGATTAAAAGGGGGAGGGGGGAGGGGGAAGGGGGGGAGGGAGGGAAGAAGTCGGCATATTTTAGCAATCAGACCCAAGCAAGCCAGGCAGCTGTTTCAAATTTGTAGACATTTTCAGGCTCATGTGGAAATCCAGCCAAAGTGGTCAAGAGGTCCTTTCCCCTTCCTTCAACCTGAAAACTTGGGTATGATCAAAAGGACACAATTAGTAAGGTACAAAGAAAATGCTCTGGCAAGCTAGGGGTTAATAAAAGCAAAATCCATTCACCCAAGGACTGTATGGGATGGGGGTGGGTAGAAGAGAGGTAAATAGTCAAAGGTGAGAGCCCTGATGCGGGCGGGGAGGGGAAGGTGATGGAAAAGTCCTATGAGCAACTTTGAAGAACAAAGTAGACTTCCTATTAAAGGTTGATTCTGTAAATAAACTTCACCAGGGACAAATCAAACAAAAACCAATGGAAACTCCAACTTAAAATAGCAAAAAAATTACAAAAAATAGCTTTGATGTGGCCTCAACATATGCTTGTTTCTGTAATTTTTTTACCCTGAACTGAAACAGAGTACTCTGCTAGTGCAGCTTCTCCCTTTGAAAAGACCCCATGTGTATAGAATATTTTTTTATTTTTGTCATTTTTCAGCAACTTCACACATCAAAGCTGAGCAGTAATGCTCTTTTTAGCTTCTTTAACTGCCCAGTGAGGCATATACAATTTCTATAAATTGGCCTTCTCTTCTGGGTTTGGATTGATCATCACAATAGGAGATTATTGGAAGTCTAATGTCTTATATTACTTTTTCAGAGGGATTAGGAGGGATACTCTGGGAGAAGTGGGGGTGGAGGCCTCAAGTGTTATTGGAAGTCTGGCCAGAATTTGAAGGCCCCAGTGTTAAGGAAACCATCCTTGGCTTGAATTTCTCCAAGCTCTGGAGCTCTTTTGAATCCCCTCCCCCCCACTGTAAGCTCATTCTCTCTTGCCTTCTGATGTTAACAGGTACAAACTTGGGAGTTGGAGGCAGGAAGGGAAAGGGTAGCACTGTTTTCTAAAAACAAGGAAACAAAGGAGATGCTGCTACCTTTATTATAGCACTGGAGGTCTGCACTTTGGCCTTTGTTTTCCCATACTACTTTCGATTAAGGTTTCTCCCTGATATCATCTTTCATTTTATTTAAGTTTATTATTGGTCCTCTGTCTTGTCCTCAACCAGACAAAAGGTTCAGGGAATGGGAAGAACATGTTAATTATATGTTTCTTGTAAACTGACTTTTCATCTTCCTCTTGGTGTTTAGTTTTAACATTCAATTGTTGCAAATATGCTGCTTTAAAATTCTACCTGTACTGCTTTTGCTTAATTGTTTTTTGAGGCAATGTATTTTTGTCTGGTTTGTTTGTGTATTTGTTGAGAAGTGTCTATTGTGTCAAAACAGAACACATATTCTTGGAGTCAGAGCATCTGGGTTCAAGTGTTAGCTCTGACACTTTACTGACTTTGTGACCCTAAGCAAGTCACATGACCCCTTTGGGCCTTAGGGGTTGTTTTTTTTCTATCCATAAAATTGGGGTGGGGGGGCAGGACTAGAGGATCTCCAAGTTCCTGTCCAGATCTAAATCTATGACCTATGAATAAACATTTTAATAATATATTAAAATGAATGGATTTAAAACCTCTTTCCCATTCCAGACTAATGAGCATTAAATGCTAAGAAACATAAGGGGAGAAAGCTGAAAAAAGGACGGAGAGAAAAAGAGAAAGGGGGGAGAGAAAAGAGACATACAAATACATATACATATATTATCTATACATATATGTGTGTGTATATGTGCATATACATGTATGTATGCCCTACACTTCCTTCCAAAATCCCCGTGTTAAACTGGTCAATACAATTATCCTGGGCTGCACACTACTGCTCAGCAGACTTCCTGGATCTTCTATCAGTCAGTGCCTGAGGCGATCATTAGCTGTGAATGGACAACATTCTCTACCTGCCAGGCAACCCATCAGTTACCAAGCTAGGGAGGGAGGACAGCAGTACTACCTCACTGGGGAAAGGCCATTTTCTAAGCCAGGGAGGGATTCTTTAGTACTGTATGGATTCATTGGTGCCCAATTAAACACCATTTAGGGCAATAAACACAGTCCATGCCGAAGCTGATGTGGGTGAGGGGCAAGGGAGAAATGGGGCGGAGATGAACACACAAGAAAAAAGTCATTAGTTAAAGAGTGAAAATCTTAGATATGAGCAAAGGGAATGAACTCTTCTGTTCTCACCTTCTTTTTACCCTAGCACATGGTAACACATGTGGAGGTAGGAGAAAAAAGAGAAAATGTAACCCACCCCTACCTTCCAATCTATTACCTGCACATCTCTGGATACAGGGCCCATGGCCCCAGGAAGGATTAGTTCTGAACAGACATTGCTGGCTAAGAGAAAAATTACTTAAGTGCCTTGTTGCCCCCAAAGTTATTGCTCTTTTCCCTCTGACATGCCTCATGCAAGAACAGTATAAATAGCTGTAGTGAGAGAGGGGGACTGAATTGGTGCAAAGCATAAGGATCAGGTGTACTATGGAGCCAAATCCAATTAGAAAAACTATGAATTCTCCATTTTTTCCTGCCAATTAGCAGGAAAAGGGAAGATTGCATATTTCATCTACAAATGTCTTTTAAGCGCCTACTATGTTCAGAATGTTGTGCTGGCTGTTGGAAGTGCTACAAAATTTAGTGAGATACCCTGCCCTCATGAAACTTAATATCTAAGTAAGATACCAATAGCACTAATATAAAATAAGACAAGTATGTCAGAAAGGTGAGAATGAAATGCTGCATGAGATTAGGAAAGGTTTAAGAAATCTTTCAACAGAGGGAAGTTTTGATGCAATCTGATCTGGTTTGAAATGTAGTGTAAGCCATAATAGGGACATAAAAACTAATGAAACAGGGCAGCTAGGTGGTACAGCAGATAGAGCTCCAGCCTTGGAGTCAGGAGGACCTGAGTTCAAATCCGGCCTTAGACATATAACACTTACTAGCTGTGTGACCCTGGGCAAGTCACTTAACTCTAATTGCCTCAAAAAAAAAGAATGAAACAAAAGTTATAATGTTTAGAGTTGGGTCATTTCATTCGTTCTTTATTTTTGTTGTTGTTCAGTCACGTCCAACTCTATGACCCCATTTGGGATTTCCTTGGCAGAGGTACTGGAATGGTTTGACATTTTCTTCTCCAGCTCATTTTACAGATGAGGAAACTGAGGCAAACTAGGTGAAGTGACTTGCCCCCAGGGTTCCACAGCTAGTATCTGAAGCCAGATTTGAACTCAGGAAGATGAGTCTTCCTGACTCTAGCAGTCTATACACTTCCACGCCTAGCTGCCCTGAGGAATTTGAAGCCAATTGAGCTTGTCACTTAAAATCATAGGATTTAGGAATTTTAGGACCCCCCCAAACTACCACAAGAAGGAAAGAGTCTTTCTGGCTCACCCCTGCCACCCCAATTTTATGTTAGCTCAGAGTTTCTGAGAATACCAAGTAGTTGAAGTAGGCTTCTCTACCTTACCAGCAGGGTACCATGACCACCATAAGGTACATCTAACACACTGTACTAAGCTTAGCATATAATAGGCACTTGATTGACTACTATGTTGAATTGTTGGTTAGGGTTTGTTTCTACTTGGCTAAATTGTCGGGATGTTTTCCCGTGATCTGAAGTCAGTCGTCTAATTTCCAGGAGTAGCAGGCCACTGCTGTTACTCCCCTGCCCCCTCCCTTTTTTTTTTTTTCAAATTCTTTTTTCAGAGTCCAAATGTTTTCCATAAAAATATGAGGTGAAAGAGCATTGAAGTTCTCTTTCATTTTAAAGCATAAATGCCTATTTTCTCAGCCTTTCAGAGTAAAGTGAGTTATTATTTATTTAAAATATTTAATAAGCATGTATTATTTATGTACAACATCATTCTAGGCTATTTGGGAGATGAAGTTTATGATGGGATCCCTGTCCTCAAGGACCTTACAGTCTAGCTGGGAAAGCAAGGCATATATATGTACCTGGAGAGTTCTCATCAGACTCAGGATAAGGCAAGGAGAAAGACCAGAAGAAGATTCCATTCCTTTAGTACTTGGTGGAAGATTTCCAGGGAGCTTCTGCCTACTTTCCTGTTACTAGTGGTGACTCAGTCCCCACTACCCTTCTGCAGTGGCTGAAAAACCCATCTGGAATTTGGGTTCCTATCTCTATCCTATCTGGTAACCAAACCTGGGTCTATACCAAGGCTCAGAAGAAAAGAGGAAGAATATTTAATACTTATTCAAGATCCTCGTAAGTTGGTCCAGTCCCATTTATTTTATTTATTTTTGTTACATTTTGAATTCCAAGTTGTCTCCCTCTCTCTCTCTCCCAACCCCATATTAGAGAAGGCCAACATTTGATATCTATATCTATAGATATAGATATAGATATGGAATCATATACTTAATTCCATTCGTTACAATTATAATGTATAATTATATATGTATATGTATAATGTATAATTATAAAAAATACAATTATAATACTTAATTCCATACATCAGTCCTTTCTCTGCAGTTGGATAGCGTCTTCCTTCATAAGTCCTTCATTGTTGATTTCAATGTTCATATTACTCAGAATAGTTTAGTTATTGTTACTGTTTGAATGATATTGCTGTTACTGTATATAACATTCTCTTGGTTCTGCTCATTTCACTCTGCATTATTTTCTTGCAAATCTTTCCAGGTTTTTCTAAAATTAACTTGCTCATCATTTCTTATACCATAGTAGTATTCCACCAATCCCCCTGAAAGAGGTGAATTAATTTAATATCTTGTTGTGTCATTGGCTAAGGCTTACATTTATGTATCAGTTACTCTCTTTGTGTATGTGTGTGTGCCACATACATACATACCTATATATATATATATATATATATATAGTATATAGTATCTCAAAAGTCTCTGTGTAGTTTTAAGCTTTAATGGTTTCACATATTCAAATGGATATTGATCTCATCAGTACCTCCTCATCCAATATTAATCCATGATCCAATGTTCTGGAAGCCTTCCCCAATTTCTCCTGACATTTGAGGATACTAATGGAGCACTCTGGACGTTTACCTGTCATCCCTCAACATCAAGACACTATCAACACATCTTTACTTCTTATCGTATAATTCATCGATTCCATCTATATCTATCGCTCAGATTATTTATAACATAGATGGACAGCCAACAGAGCTTGCCTTTCTTGGTCTCTCATTTTCTTCATCACACATACATATACATGCATGTACACATATATTTGTATATATACATACATATTACATATACAGGACAGACTATAGAGATAAATAACCTTTTGGGCCCAAATTGAATAGATGGCCTTCAAAAAATTGGAAAGCTCCTTTAATGACTCCAAGCTTCCCAAGAAAACAAAGGCCCATCTTTTTAATACCAATATTCTACCTATATTGCTATATGTCTTCAAGACAGAATACAATGGTTTCTGAAGAATTAAAAATGAGTATCACTCAAGGGGCAATGGAGATCAACCCTGGACATAGAAATAACATCAGGTTAAGTTGTTTATTCTTGGCTAGACTTTGCTTCCTTGAATTCAGGTAAGCCCACAGGCCTCCCAAGTTCATTGTTTTGGTTTCTTCATTGGCAACAGAGGAAAGGCTCAATCAAATCATGAGTGTGACATCTTAATTTTACTTTTTTTTGTTTTAAAGATTAAACTTTATTTGTTTAAATTAATAACCATTTATTTTCTCTCCCTCAGTGACCACAAAATCTTGTAACAAATATGCATAATTGAGCATAATGTAACAAAAATGCACGATCGATATGCAAAACAAATTCCCATACTGACTGTGTCCAAAAATGTTTTTCCTTCTGCATATCTGGTCCTTCACCTCTCTGTGAGAAGATGGGTAGCATGCTTCATCATCAGTCCTCTTGAATCATGGTTGGTCATTCTGTTGATCAGAGTTTTCAAGTCTTTCAAAAGTTGACTGTTTTTTACAATGTTGTTTTTGAAGAATATTCCAAAAGTCTTAATGAGGTTTTCAGCTTGGGACACCTTATATAGTCTAGAGTTTCTCCTAGTTCTTCTCACTTCACTATGCATCAGATGATACAAATCTTCTGAGGTTTCTCTTAAATCACTCCAAGTTATTTCTTCTTTTTACTGTTACCTATTGGTGGCCAACAATCACTGACTCAGGTGTGTGTCTCAGCTTGCAGTTCAAGTGTGAACATCCAGTCAGTATCTGTGCTTAGGATACACTGTTCAAGCAGTGCTTTATTTCAAAAGGATTTAGAGAAAACCTCATTTTTTATACTTCACCCTGACTGACTGCTGCCCTGTTGATACTAGAGTATTTGGAGAGCAGAATGGCAGATGCTTTAGATGACAGAAGCTGGGACTTGACCTTGTGAGACCATTTTTTCTAGTTCACTGATCTCTTATCCTTCAAGTTTCACAAAGCCCATATTTCAGGCTTGAACCCATTGTCAGACAGAGCAAGCACAGCACTGATCACAGGAGTCATCACTGTCCTTTTGAGCACCTGGCAGATGTAAAACATCGGATGAAATGCCCTGTAAAGAGAAAAAATGGCTTAAGTCCCTCTTCCTACTTTCAGTAATCAGGAAGAACCGGGCAGTGGGGAAGTGTAGGAGGTAATGTAGGGAGAGGATGAAAAGGATAGTATCTGGCTAAATAAATTCAGTCTGTCATAAAATAACCATGCTATGAGGCTTGGGCTTTTATTATGTTTGATTGTGCCACTAGGGTGTTTACTTCCTATAATTTCATGAATATGTGATGATAATGCATCACCGAGCTACAAATTATAACACTCCGGACCCAAGGAGTCACCCTCAGGAACTCAGGAGTTCCTCAGGATTAAACTGTCAACAAATAATCCTTCTACAGTTGTAGATCCTGATGCAGGTGTGCAGAAATTAAATTGTCATTCTAGCTAATGGTGTTTTTTACTTTTTTTAAAATAAATTTTATTGATGCCTTTTTGGATATAATACCTAAAGCCTTAACCCTAAACCTCTCTCCAAAGAAAGAAAAACGGTTAATAAAGAGCAAGTGACACAGCATCCTGGTCTGACAGGACAATATAGAAAGTGGCTTGATTTTAAGAGTCTAGGTTTCAACACCAGTGGTGCCATTTGCTACTTGTGTAACCTTGAACAAGTAATAGAACCTCTGTAGGCCTCAGTTTCCTCATCTGTAAATAGAAGGGATCACACTGAATGACCTGTAATAATCCCTTTCAGCTCTCAATCTTGAATTTTCTGTGATCCAGTGCCAGTGTATGCTATATTCCTCACCATTAGTCCCCCACCTCTCTACCAAGAGAGCTGTTTCATCATCTTTCTTTTCTCTAGGACTCAAATTGGTCATTATAATTACTTGTAATTACAATTTCCTTGTAGCCTTCATAATATCACAACACCATAGATTTAGAGCTGGGAAAGACATACATTCTTGTCATTGACCGTATTCTCTTTTTTCTGCTCATTTTATTTTGCAACCTTCCCCTAGGATCATAGAAAGACATGGAAAGAACTTTAGAGGATGCGTAGTACAACTTTTTCCTTTAACAGATAAGGAAATGGGCCCAGAGAAATTAAGTGACTTGTCCAGAGTCACATAGGTAGGTAGTAGGTAAAAGAGGTGAGACTCGAACCCAAGTCATCTGACTCCAGATCCAGCCCTCGTTCTACAGCACCACATTGTGTCTCTATGGAAATGACTGTTAGTAACCTCAGCAAACTGTTAAAGAATGAACATTGCGGGGCAGCTAGGTGGCACAGTGGATAGAGCACTGGCCCTGAAGTCAGGAGGACCTGAGTTCAAATCTGGTTTTAGACCAAACACGTGACACTTACTAGCTGTGTGACCCTGGGCAGGTCACTTAACCCCAATTGCCTAAAAAAAAAAAAAAAGAATGAACATTGCCTTAATCACATAGGACTCAATAAGTGATACATTTTCACTGTCCTCAAGGATACCTATTCTGAGGGCCATGATGACTCAAAACATCGTGTGTGCCTTAGAGAAAAGCAAACATCTTTCACTGGCAACTTAAAAAAAAATTATTAAGTGCTTACTGTGTACGAGGCACAGTGTTAAGTGTTTTACTAACATCTCATTTGATTTTGGCCATGGCCCTGGGAAGTAGGTGCAGTTATTGTTTAAGGAAACTGAGGCAGACAGATCCAGGGTCACACAGCTAATAAAAACCAGGTAGGTGGTGCAATAGATTGAGTGCTGAGCCTGGAGTCAGGAAGACCTGAATTCAAATTAGGTCTCAGATATTTCCTAGCTGTGTGACCCTGGGCAAGTCACTAAACCCTGTTTGCCTCAGTTTTCTTATCTGGAAAACGAGATGGAGAAAGAAATGGCAAACCACTCCAGTGTCCTTCCCAAGAAATCTCCAAATGGGGTCACGAAGAGTCAGATACAACTGAACAATAAAAATACAACTAATAAATGTCAGAGGCAGGATTTGAGCTGAGGTCTTCCTGATTCCAGGCCCAGCACTCTATTCACTTCACCACCTGGTTACCTCTAGATAAAAGGAATCAACATAGTTTTCACATCACCATTTCTTCTCCTCTTCCCCTCAACTATGCAAATCTTTATATCCTTTCGTGAGCACAGGAATTGAGGCCACCAATTGGAAGTTCTGAGTGTCAGCAATAACAGAGTAGATTTTCTTACTATGGGATCACTGGTTCAGAGAACCATCCAATAGAATCAGAAGTGTTAGAGCAGAGTGACTTCCCTTCTTACAGATGAGGAAGGTGAGGCATGAAGAAGTCTGCCCAAGGTCACACATCTAAGAAGTCAAGAACCCATGACAAGAACCAAGGTTTTCTCTCTCTTTAGTTCTAGTCTGGTACTTTTTCAGTCGCAGAATTGCTTTACTATGCTCTTTACCTGTAACATGAAGGGAGGCTGGACTAGATTTTAGCTTTCCTCTACAGATTTTTTCTAATCATACCTTTTTTTTTTTGTCCCCTCCTTCAATAATGTGGGAATGACCCTCAAGGGTCTCTTGAAATCATATATATATATATATATGATTTTATATATATATATATATATATATATACATATAATTTTCAAACCAGGGCTTCTCCCAGTTAATCCTTTAGGGACTTTGAAGTCAAGCCAACAATGAAGAACTCAGACTCTCTACTTTTAAAAAACAGAATATCCTTTTAATTAAATCTGGTGGCTAAGAGACTTAAAGAACGATTGCCTAAAGTGATTCCTATCTAAGAAATCCACAGAATATACATGGTGATATTACCTCTAACCATGAAATGGGTTGAAGCATCCATCCTATTTACAAGACAAACAACGTGCTATTTTGTATATGTTTTCAATCAAGGCTTGCATCTGGATTTAAATAACTCTTCTTTGGGAGGTTTCTGGCACACATCTTTAGAAGCTGTCAAGTGGAGGTCACCTGTGCTCCCTCGATTTTCCATGGACTAGAAATGGAAGTAGGTCACTCTGTACATTTCATTGATAACTTTGTTGAATTCTATTTGGTCAGTCTTGAGTAACTCATCCTTTGCAGCCTGAGGGCTTCTGCTCTGTTATTTTGGTTTTGGCACTCCTCTGGATGTATATATATAGTCATTGTCATCTGTGTTTTGGTTATGTTTTCCCTTCCCTTCCCAACTGGACTTTGGCCTCCTGAATGATAAAAACCATGTTACCTTTTTTCCTCTGAATTTCTCCACAGTATCCAGTACACAGCTAGTATTTAATATTTAATATTTAATAGTTATTAATGGGCCAAATGAGGACTCAAAAGCCATCACCTGATGGCTTTTCAGATATATCATCTGAAAACTAGTTTGTTCTGGATTTTGAATAGAATCTGAGATTTGGCCTGATTTTAATGATGGAGCAAGCTTCTGGAAAACTCTCTCCATTAGCAGAATGTGCAAAACTGAGAAATTAAAAATTAGATTTAAATCAAAGTTCATCTTACACTTTAAGTTTGATAATGGCAGGCAGATTTCACTGTGGTCAAAGGGAAGTTATCAATGCCTGTACTCCCTCAGTTCAGTTCAATTTAATGAATAAAAGAGGCTACTATGTGGGAGGTACTCTGCTAAGAACTGGGAGACGCAAGGGAAAAAAAGTGTATTCTCAAGGAGTTTATATTCTAATAGTGGAATATAAATGTATACAAGTAGGAAAAGAAAGACCATGTTTCTAACAGGGACTCTTGACCTGGGATCAATGAATTTTTAAAAATATGTGTGTATATTTCAAAATAATTGGTTTCTTTTGTAAGCACATATATTTTATTATGTGTTTAAAAACAATCTGTTGAGGAGTTCATAGGCTTCCAGATACACATAAAGGTTAAATAATTCCCTGTTCTAGAGGGAAAGAGTTCTAGTAATTGGGGGGATCCAGAAACGTGTAGCAAGTAGCAGCTGTGCTGGGTTTCAAAGAAGTTGGGGATTCTAAGGAGAGGAGGTGAAAAGGAAGCGGATTCTGAACTTGGGATACTCCTTGCACTTAAGACATCATTACTGAGGCAGAATGTCATATGTGGCGAACAGTGAGCAGTCCAGCTTGACTGGGAAGTAATATAATGACAAGTAATACAAGATGGAAAGTAATGTGGAACAATACTGGAAAGACAGGCAGGAATCTGATTGTGGAGAGCTTTAAATACTAGGCCAAGAAGCGTTTGGATTTTATTCTATGGGAAGTAGGGAGCCATGAAAGATTCTGAAGTAGTAAGGGGTGATGTGGCCAAATTTGTGTTTTATGAATTTGCCACTTTGTAACTATGCAGAGAAGAGATTAAAGAAAGAAGAGATCGGAGGTATGAAGATTAATTAGGATAATTTTGCAGTAGTCTTTTGATAAGAGGTGATTAGGGCTCCAAACTGGAGAAGAGACATATGATTGGAAAGATGGGGACAGATGCAAAAGCATCAGGGATGGATCAAGCAAAGTTGGCACTTGATTGGATGCATTGGTTGAATGACAGCAAAGTGTCAAGGGTCACTCCTGTGACTGAGAGGACAGTGGTACCCTTGAACAGAAATAAGGAAGTCTACAGAAGGGTGACGAGCAGGGTGGTCTTTTGGACATATGGAGTTTGAGATGCCATACAACATCCAGGAGATAACTGGCCATAGAAGACTGATTCAGGAGAAAAATCACAGCTGGAAACACACATACACACACACACACACACACACACACGTACATATACATAGATATGTCATCTGCATAAAGATCATAATCAAACCCATGGGAACTGGTGAGATTACCAAGGGAAAGAATACAGAGACATAAGCTCTGCTTAGGGCAGAATTTTGTCTCACCTGAAAACTTGATAAATAGGAGAATAATGATCAGGAAAAGGGAATTGAGAATGATCTGTCTTACAGGTAGGAGAACCATAGTGTAACAGAAACAAAGAAAGAGAGATTTCATGAGGAGGGGGTGGTCAATAGTGTCAGATGATGCAGAGGGATCAAAAAGGAAGAGTACCAAGAAAAGGCCACTGGATTTAACAGTTTAGAAATCTAAACAAATTGTGGGACATGTATATAATGGGATATCACTAGGCTATAAGAACTAATACAACAAATACAGAGAAGCACAGAAAGAGTCATATGAACTGATGCAAAGTGAAGTAAGCAAAGTCAGGAAAACAACATATACAATGACTACAACAATGTAAGAAAGAAGTACCCCCCCCAAAAAAAAAGGCAACTCAAAAACCTACATACAAAGAAGAAATATATGATTAGTCCCCCTCCCCCAATTTCATTGAAGGTCTGGGAGGTTCACAGGTGTGAAATATTGCATATGATGTCAGAATTTTTTGACATTGATCAGTTTTGTTAAAAATATAATTCTTTTTAAAAAATATTCTTTTATAAAAGATGATTATCTGGGATGCGGGAGGGAGAACAGGGATACAGAAGGAAATCTAGGTGATATAAAACTAACAGTTCACCTTTACATTATTGGTCATTACAGCCCAACCTCACTGAACCCCTTCCTTGTCACAAAGCAAGCAATTAATTACACAAAAAGTATTGATACAGTGACTATTATCTAACAATGTATACACTATTCTGTCCTGGTTGTTCCCAGACCTTCAGTGGTGAGGATGGAGCTTCATTTCATTTTGTCTTCCAGGACATCACTGGTTTTACTATTACTCAATTCAACTTCTTTGTCAGGATCCCTAATTCATTTACATCATTGTAGTCACTATGCTTTGAACTCTTGGTTCTACTTATTTTCCTGTTATCAGTTCCTACAGATCTACCCCATCTGTTCACAGTCCTCTTACCCCTCTATTTAGTCTTGACTGACTATTCCACTCAATATTGATTTCTCCCATCTTCAAATGACTAACATGTCCTAGAACTTAACACATGATTTTGTTGTTTCAGGTATGAAAGTCTTGTCTCCCCAATTTTATTGTAAGCTCTTTGAGGACAAGCATCATATCAAAAAAATTTATATTTATTTCATTAAATATTTCCCAATTACATATAAAATATTTTAACAATTAATTTTTAAAGATTGAATTACAAATTCCCTCCCTTCTCCCCCCTCCCCCTTGAGAAGGCAAGATTTGCCTTCTGATTTTGATTTTGATCATATGTGTGAAGTCATGCCAAACATTTCCATATTAGCCAGGTGCAAAAGAAAACAAACAAAACAATAAAAATAAAGAAAGTTTTTAAAAAGTATGCTTCAATCTACATTCAGAGTTCATTAGTTCTCTCTCTGGAGGTAGATAGTGTTTTTCATCTTGGGTTCTTTGGAATTGCCTTGGTTCTTTCTTTTGATAAGAGTAACTAATTTTTTCAGAGTTGATCATCCTTACATTAATGCTATTACTGTGTATGATGTTCTCCTGGTTCTGCTCACTTCATTTTGCATGAGTTCATATAAGTCTTCCCAGGTTTTTCTGAAACCATCCTGCTTGTCATTTTTTTAAAAAAATTAATATTTTATCCCCCACTCCCACATTACAGGTAAAAAGTAATTTATAACATTCGTTTTTAAAACTTGGAATTCCAAATTCTCTCCTTTCCTCCCTCCCCACCCCCCTAATTGAGAAGGCAAACAATTCTTTATAGGTTATACATGTGTAGTCATGCAAAACACATTTCCATATTAGTCATGTTGTAAAAAGAAAACACAGACAAAAGAAAAAGCTCACTGCTTGTCATTTCTTATAGCACAATTGTACTCCATCACAACCATATACCACAGCTTGTTCTGCTGTTCCACAATTGATGGGCATCCCCTTGATTTCCAATTCTTTGACACCACAAAAAGAGCTACTATAAATACTTCTGTACAAATAGGTCCTTTTTTCTTTTCTTTGATTTCTTTGGGATACTGACCTAGTAGTGATATTGCTGGGTCAGAGGGTATGCAGTGGGTATGCAGTTTTATAGCCGTTGGGGCATAGTTCCAAATTATTCTCCAGAATGGTTGGACTAGTTCACAACTCCACTAACATTGTATTAGTGTCCCAATTTTTCCATATCCCTTCTAGCATCTGTCATTTTCTTTTTCTGTCATGTTAGCCAGACTAATAGGTGTGAGGTTATAATTTGCATTTCTCTAATCAGTAGCGATTTAGAGTGTTTTTTCATGTGACTATTTATTGATAGTTTTGATTTCTTCTGAAAATTGCCTGTTCATATCCTTTGATTACTTATCAACTGGGGAATGGCTTCTGTTTTTATAAAGTTGCCTCATTTCCCTGTGAAATTGAGGAATGAGGCCTTTATCAGAAATACTTGTTGCAAATTTTCCCCCCAGTTTTTCTGTTTTCCATAAGCATCACATCTTAGTAGTAGTCCTCTAGAACACCTAGCACACCACTAGGTATATGATAACCTTAAATTTATATACGGTTTTTAAGTTTTGTAAGCATTTTCAATTCGTCAACAAATATTTATTGTAGACTTGATATAGATAATGCACTGTGTGAGAGCTTTTCAAAAAAATATGATCTCGTTTGATATTCACAGCCACTAGATGATACAGGCAAAAGAGATTTTTAATATCCCCGTTTTATAGATGAGAAAACTGGCTAAGAAAGATGAAAGGGTTATATCAATCAATAAACATTCATCAGGTACCTACTATGTGCCAGGCACTGTATGGGGACACAATGGCTGAAAAGTAGCAGAAGGGGGACCAGAACCCAAGTCCCCAGTCTAATATTCTTTCCAATTATAATGTGTAAGTTAGTTGCTCAAGTGGATGCCCAATAAGTATTTATTGATTGCATAGTAAGACTAGAGCATTTAAAGCTATATGAGAACTCAGCAGTCTTAGTCCAATTCCCTCATTTAGGAGTCAAAGACTCAGACAGGTTAAGTGATTTGCCCATGATTTGTCCCAGACAGTAAATGCCAGACATGTAATTACTTCTAATCCAAGTCCTTTGATTTCCAAAGCTACGTCGAACAAATGGCAACTATTTTGGATTTTAGAGCTACAGGTGGGCACATGGTAGAATAACTTTATGACAGTTGGAGATAATAAGCAAAATTTAGCATTGAATGAATAAATATATTGGTATATGTTATAAATTATTTCCTAATATTAGATATATTTCAAAAAGAATTATACTGTTCTCCTCTGACTACTTAAAGATCTGTTGGACCTATTGTGGTAAGAAAATTCTTTAATAAAGTAATAAACGAGTGCTAATTTGGGAAACCATTGGGAAAATTCTTGCTGGGTTCTGAATTCCTAATTGCTATCTCTTCTGTTTTTCCTGGGCAGTGGGTACAAGAAAGAACTATCTGATAAATCTTTGCCTATTTTAGGCAACATAAACAACAACACCATCCTCTCCTCCCATCTTGAGAGTCTAGATGGTTGTGTACAAGGAGTAATCAGGGATCACAAGGCCTGTAGGTTCCTAATTAACTGAACCTAATTAGAACTTTTTGACATCCAGGTAAACTTGACTGGAGTGGGTGGCCACCCAGGTTCAGTATAATAGCACTGTAGCGCTCTAGACCAGAGGTGGGGAACCTGTGACCATGAGGGCCACATGTGGCCTTGAGGCCACAGGTTCTCCATCCCTGTTCTAGGCTCAACAGTCAGGCCTATGCATTGAGTAATGTGGAAGATTTAGTGGATGTCAAAATAAAGGTAGCACAGTATATGACATTATAGGAGGCTTTCATAGTGAGGCACCCCCCAGATCTCGTCGGTCCTGGAGTCAGGAGGACCCAAATTCAAATCTGTTTTCAGATACTTGCTATGTGACCCTGGGTAAGTCACTTAACCCCAATTGCCTCCAAAAAAGGAAGAGAGCTGTGTGACCCCGGGCAAGTCATTTATCCCCATTGCCTAACCAAGAAAAAAAAAAAGAGGAAGAGATTCTAGGAACGCTCCTCAACACTTCAACAGAAGTCAGTTCTGATCTGAAGAAAGGTCAACAAGACAACATTCAACTGGGGGGGGTGGGGTTGTGAATTTTTTGAAAAGTGAATTGCAGTCTAGATTTTACTGAAGTCATACTCCATCTAAGAGAAGAACTGGGGGAATAAAAGGACCACAGAACTAAAAATGGGATGGACCTCATCTAGGCCAACTTCCTCATTTTACTAATGAAAAATAGTTCCCAGGAGGTTAAATGACGTATCCATAGTTACAAATAGTATGCATCAGAAGCTGGATTTTAATCAATATCCTCTGATTCTAAAGCCAGTATTTATTCCACTGTAACAAAAAATTTAAAGGAATACTTGGTCCAAAGCTTGAGGTAGGATGGTTTGAGCAGTATCTTTTTTTTTTTAACTTTGCAAAATAGTTTTTTTAAATTAACATTCATTTAAAAAATTAGTCTGTCATTTCTACTACTCCATTGAGTAAATTTAAAAAACAAGGAAAATTCTCAATACAGAGTCAATAAACATTTATTAAGCACCTACTATATACCAGGCATCATTCTAAGCACTGGAGATACAAAAGAAGGGCAAAAAACAGTTCATGCTCTCAAGGAGCTCACAGTCTATTAGAAGAAGCAACATGTTAACAAGATATATACAGGATAAATTGGAGATATTTAGTAGAGGCAAAGCACTAGAGGGAATCAGGAAAAGCTTTTTGTAGCAGGATTTTAACTGGGACTTCAAGGAAGCCAGAGTTTGAAGCCAGGAGACAAAGATGAGGAAGGAGAAATTTCCAAGCATGAGAAGACAGCTTGTGAAGATCCCTGAGGATGGATATGGAATGTTATAGCTGCTCAGTTTAGCAAAATAAATTCCCACATTAGCCATTTAATTTATGTACATATACATACATACATTCACACACACATACACACACACATATCTGTCTTTTAAGTTCATCACTTCTTTGTCAGGAGGTGATTGGACCTTCATTCCTTTACATCTGTGGTTTACCACTGTGTTGAGCAGAACTGTAAAGTTTTTCAAAGTTGTTTTTCCCTATAATGTTATTGTATAAATTGTTCTCTAGTTCTGCTCACTTCCCTCTACATCAGTTCATAGAGATCTCTTTCCAGTTTCCTCTGAGATTGTCTATTTCATCATTTATTATGGCATGATATTATTCATTTACACTCATATCACAGTTGGTTTAATCGTTCCTCAATAGGATAGCCCCAATAGTTTCTTTTTTTGGTTAGGCAATGGGGTTTAGTGACTTGCCCAGGGTCATACAGCTAGTAAGTATGTGTCTGAGGTCGGATTTGAACTCGGTTCCTCCTGAATCCAGGGCTGGTGCTCTATCCACTGTACCACCTAGCTGTCCCCTCCAATATTTCTTTTCCAGGAAAAGTGCTATGACAAATATTTTTGTACACACAAATCCTTTTCCTCTTTCTTTCATTTCTTTGGGAGTACTTGTCTAGTAGTTGTTTAGGTGAGTCAAAGTGTATACACAGTTGGGTAACTTTCTGGGCATAGTTCCAAATGAGTGTATCCTTTCTGCAGTGAGACATGATGAAAAGAACACTGGACTGGAAAGGGAATGAAAGTGACTTGTCTAGGGTCACACAGATAATAAGCATCTGACCATGCATTTATACTCAGCTCTTCCTGGCTCTAGGCCCAACTTTCCAATCATTGAATCAATTTCAATATGGCCTCAGCCCAGTTGCCTCACCATTTTCAGACTGTTTCCCTATATGAAAAATGAAAGGGTTGGTTAGAAGATGTCCAAAGTCTCTTCCAGCTCCAAAAAGCTATCGTAATATAATTTCTTGGAGGTCCAATATGATAGGACTAGGTTTCCTGTTGTAGCTTCCCTGACCCTGACACAGCTGTCCTCCTCCCATCTGACTGGTCCCTGCTTCCTTGTTTCAGCTTCCAGGTCCGGGAGGCATAAAAGGTCCCAACCTCATATAGTCTTAGCTTCTCAGACTTGGTGGGGTCCTAAGACCACTTGAGTTGCTATACCCTGATAACTGCCTGACCAGCTGAATTTCCAGATGGAGACAAGTCCAGAGAAGCTAATGGTCCATTTCCTTGCGAAGATTCTGAGAGAAAAGCAAATTAGCTTCTCTTTAGTTAAATGTTCAGTGACTTAACATGTATGTTATTTCATCTCAACATAGGATCGGAGCTGAGAGGCCACTGGGCTTTAGAATTGCGCCTCCATCCAGAGACAATTTCTGCGTAAGAAATGCTACTCCCTATTCTGAGTCTCCTCCCCCTTTACCCCTACACACACACATTTCAAAGTATTATATAATTATAGCTCTCGTTTATATAGCCCTTCAAGGTTTACAAAGCTCTTTCTTCACAGTAGCACTAGGTAGTTGGAAGTGCAAGTGTTCTTACTCTCATTTTACAGATGAGGAAAATGAACCCCAGGGACAGTAAGGGACTTGCTAAGGGTCATACAGCTGGTATGGAGGATCATGGAATTTTAGAATTTTTGCTTTAGAATGGATCTAGTTCAAGTCTTTTATTTTAAAAATGAGGAAACCTAAGTATGGGCAAGTGACTTACCATTAGAATGAAAACCTAGATCTCTTACCCTTATACTATCCTGCCTCCATATAAGACTGGGGAAAGAGGTATAATAGTGATGAGTATAGGACTTGAGGTGGGAGGACCTGGGCTCCAAGCT
The DNA here is from genome assembly GCF_900497805.2 of Vombatus ursinus. NCBI lineage: Eukaryota > Metazoa > Chordata > Mammalia > Diprotodontia > Vombatidae > Vombatus > Vombatus ursinus. The sequence continues at coordinate 5,863,655 of NW_020954587.1, read as the reverse complement.
GGGCTTCACCACTTATTAGCCGTGGGACTCTGAGTAATTAATTCATTATCACTCTTTTAGGTTAAGTTTCCTCATCTGTAAAATGGGGATAATTCAATTCAGCAAAGATTGATTGAGCACCTACTATGAGCAAGAAACTCTGCTAGGCAGTGGAAAAGGGTCTAAAATGTATTATTATTATTATTAACTTGACAAATAACAACTAAATTAAATATGCTTGATATTCAGGCCACTCTAGAGTCCCTCTCTACTTAGCATCAAGAATGAAAACAGAGAGAGGAAGTTCCTTTCAGAGGCTCAGTGCCGGAGGGGTCAAAGACTCAATCTGAGTTATCTGGAAAAAATAAAGGTATTCCTGGGCCAAGAGGGAAGCACCAGGTCTTCTGCATTAAGTTTCTTTGGAGTACTGATTATAAACTGACCTAGCACTGCTTCCAAGGATACCAGTCATGATGCAAAAATGACAAGGTGGGATACCCTATTACACTGTGGCATAGTAGAAGGAGTACAGATTAAGAATCAGAGATTGGATTCAAATTCTGGCTCTTTCGGAACTTTTGGCTTCATTTTTTTGAGACTGGGTCTCTCTATCTTGCCCATACTGAAAGTGCATTGGTTACTCAACAGGCCCAATCCCATTATAGATGACTATGGGGGCTTTTGACCTGCTCCATTTTGACCTTTCTTAGGTCGTGTTGATGGTTCCCTTCTCCCAGGGCCTCCCCATACTGGTTCCAGACTTAGTGTGGGACATCAGATCTTCTCTAGCTCACTACAATTCAGAATTCCTGAATTCAAAGTTATCCACCACCTTTAGCCTCCCCAGGAACTGGATTACAGGCATTAAGGTCCCTTCAGGTTCTAAATCTATGAAAGTGTGATGTTTAGAGAAATAACAGGAATGAAGGCTAGTCAAGCCAACTAAATGATACTAAAGTTGATAAATTCAAAAAAGCTTTTTTAAGCTTATAAGGGGACCTGAAGAAACGTGGCTAGAAATTACAGCTGTTTAAATAATGTACAAGCTACAATGAACTCTGCTTTTCCTAGACTCAGAGATGAAGACCCAAGTTTGAACTCCATTTCCGACACTAGCTGTGTAAGTTCCTATGAACAAGTCACTTAAACGTGTCTCAGCTTCGCTTTCATTTCTAAGCCTTAGTCTCAGAAGGAGCATCGTGATGCTCGTACTCCCCTTATCACAGGGTTTTTGTAAGTGAGTCAAGCTTTTTAGTTGCTCCATAAATGCATGCTGAATGGAACTGAATGGGAGCCAAGTTCAGAGGGGAAAGTCCCTGTGTGACAGGACTGAGGTCCTAGTTTAGGGTTGAGTGTCGGTTATTTCCTCCAATTTGCTTTTCTCTCAGAATCTTCCAACCAGGACTGCAGAACATGGGAGGAATTTCTGTTGTGTTTCATATTTCCTTCCCATCCAGCTGCATTTCTATAATAGGAACAATGGAGCACTGACCGATGGTGCATAGAGAGGGAGACGAGTCCTGTTCTATTGGCTTATCTGCTCCCAATTCTGGTGCCTTAGCCCCACCTGATCTATAACTTCGAGTGTCCCCTTAGCTGTCCACACATATGTAGCTGTCTCTTCTCCCCTCCCCTATGTCTGTCTCTCTTTTTCTCTTGGAAAGAATCCAGAACCCTGGCCCTAGTGGGTTCTTAACATTTTCACAACATTTAACATCTCAACCTAAAAATTATAGAGGCCTCCCATGCAGTGTGAAAAATCAGGAATCAGACTATTTACTTTTTTCATTTGTTCCTACACAGCTTCCATTACCCCAAATCAGAATAGAGAATATCTCATGTTGGCAGGGCTTGATACAAAAGCTCTCCTGTGGGGTGAGGAGGGAAGTTTTGGGTCCTAAATGTGTCCTTCCTGATCAGGTACACCTTTAGAAGGAACAAGGCCTGCTGTCAGACCCCCAGAATTTCACACCTAGGACTAATGCTGATGACGATGAGTTGCCTTTTTCCATTTCCCAAAATTTCAAAGGACCCCCAGAATAGAAGGCGACTCAGTGACAACTCCCTACCTTCCCCGTTTCTCATTGGTTGCTTCCATTTTGGAGGGCATCTGGGATAGTTTAAGACATCTCTCTCTGTTCCTTTCCTCCTTTATGTTGGGCTGTTCACTTAATCTCAGTTTCACTACCAAGACTGACTCCGACTTCTATAAATTTGCTTGTACCAAACACATGATCTAGGACATAGTAAGTGCTTGATAATTATTTGTCAAATTGAATTGAATTGAATTGATTACATATTGAGGCCAACAGAATAGGGATTATTTTTTATAATGCTGTGTCCATCTCTCCCTCTCTGTCCTTCATATCTTATTCCTTTTCCCCCTTACCACTCCCAGCTCCACCCCAGAAGCTATTTTCCTGCACAGCTGTGTCATTTACACATGTGGTTGTATCACTCTGATAAAGGCCACCCATGACAGTCCTCAGGAAATTGAAGAGCTATGTTTTCTCCCAGTAGTAAATCTCTTACTTTGCTCATGCAGTTACTTAGACAAGTGGAAGACACAGCTGCAAATACACCCAACTTGGGACAGCAGAGTGGGTGTGAATAGGAATAAATGGCATCTAACCAGAGATGTTGGAAGAGGTCAACTACCATATTGTTTGCAGTCTCTGAAGTATATGCAGGCACAGCTTGAAGGAGGTGTCACTGATGGAAGGGGGACAGCAAAAGGTTAGCAAAGCCAACACCAGTTTCCCTGAGTTTTAAAGCTTATGGGAAATCTGGCTTCGTTTCCATCTCTGAAAACTCTTGTTTGTGTGTGCATATAAATAAAAGGATGAACATGTAGTGTATATGTACATCTTTCTATCCCAAGAATTCCAGTGGGGTTTACTGATGTAAACTCATCTCCCAGCTCTCTGAGTCAGCACTCTCCCTTATAAGCATTTGCAGAAGGAACACTGAAATCATTCTCAATGGCCCTTCCCCAGACAGCAGGGAAGCAGGTCAAACATGCTGTTTTCCATTTTATAGATTTATGCAGAATAAGAATTTGCCCAGTGACTTCAGGGAGGCGTAACAATGAGGTATGAGTATTTCCAGTCTATACCATATTCCCTGTCTCTTGCTGAGTCCCCAGAAGACAGTTTTTTAAGTCTTTAAAGAGAAAGTTAGCAAGTGTTTACAGAATCACATAATGACCAAGTTGGAAGGGACACACTAAAGGTTTTCCGGCTTGTCTGTACCTGCATAAAACAACATCTCCTGCAAATCCACCCTTTCTTTGCCTGAAGACCTCTGATGGGGCAGGAGGGAGCCTCATTACCTCCCAATGCACTCCTTTCGATTTTTGGTTTGCTATAATTGTTAGGATATAGTTCCTTATACTGAACAGAACTTACACCCGCTGCTTCTAGTTCTGTTCACTCACGTGATCACCCGTCAGGTGCTTGAAGGGTAGTTATCTAGTTCTATCTAAATCTTCTCTTCTCCAAGCTAGTCTTCTTTTCACCCCCAGATCCTTCAACTGAACCTCCTGTGGAATGATCTTGAGCATATTCTCCTCATCCTATTGGGATTCTCTCTAACCCAGCAATGTGCTGTGCTCCACGGAATGGCTGCAGCTTAGGACTGGGGGTGAGTAAGGTTGGAGAGCACAGATCAGATACAATAATCATTATATTCTTAACCATAATAACATACAGCAGAGTGGTTTTCAGTAATCAGTATGATGTTCCCCAAACTAAGATTGGATCACAAATCCAGGATTTGTGGGTGGTTAAGTGTGAAGCTGCGAATTTGTCTGAAAGCTTTGAGCATGCTTATTCTGAGGTACAAATTGCTTGACTGAAAATAGTTTTAAATCCCCCTACTCTAGGGGTAAAGATCTAGGTATTAGTAGTTGTGAACTGAATACTGGGGGTACAGGACTAAATGCCACAAAGGGAGGGAACCAAAGTATGGCTCGGACCACAATCCAGGGTTAACTACGTGTTCATCCGCTTGAAAGCCTCCCAACACCTTAGGAAACATTCAATACCTACTATGTATGAGGAACTTGTTGAGGTGCTTTGTGGAGTGATAGAAGGATGCATGAGCCTTACCCTCAAAAAATATGCCTTCCAGCTCAGAAGAGGAAAAATAAATAAGAAATTAAATAACTCCCCCCAAAACAATGAGATACCACAAAGCAGTCCATTTTTAGTTGCCAAATGAGTAATGCAATAAACACTAAGAGTTTTCAGGCAGTCTTTTAAATCAACAGGTATTTATTAAATGCCATATTCAGCATTACATTATCTTGCTGGGAATACAAAAGGAAGTATTTTATTCAACAAATATTTATAAGAATGTGAGCTCCACAAGGGTTTAAATTTTTCTTTGCATCCCAGGTGTTTAGCACAGTACATGACATAGGGGGTGTTTAATAAATAAAATAAATAAAATGCTAGTTGATAGGTATCAAATGTGCAAAGCAGAGACACAGCATGTCGTAATAGATATTGGTTTGGCTTTGGAATCAGGAATTTGTGGGTTAAAGTCTTAACTCTGACCCAAACTGGTTATGTGACCCCTGGGCAACTCATGTAACCAGTTCCTCCACAAAATTCTCTCTAAGAGATTATCTTAATCTAGGGTCTGTGGATAGATTTCAGAGTGTCTGTGAATTTTTTCTTTTATTCTGATAATTTCTTTCATATAGGTGGTGTTCTTAGCAATCCTATGCATTTTATTTTATACATTTAAAAACACTATTCTGAAAGGGGTCCAAGATACAAAAAAGGTGCTCTATGATTATAGTTACAGTCAAGGTTGCAGTAGTTTCTCTATATGCCAGGAGTTCCTCAAACTAATGAAATCACAGATCGGGACATCCTCTCCCCACTAGAATGTTCAGAGCACTGTGCTAGGTAGTGATGACAGATAAGAAATGACACAAATCTCTGCCCTCAAGGAGGTTACATCATAAGAGGAAAGATGGGCAATGTACACAGACAAGTTTAACAGAAAGCAGTGTCAGAGGAGAAACGGAGAGATATTGACAATGTGCTCTAGGAACATCTGAGGGAGAGAGAGAGAACGTTTCCAGGGGCCAGAATCAGGGAAGCTATCACAGCAGAAATGAGGTATAAACTGAGCTTTGAAGAAGAAAAGACTTTGTAAAGTAAAAGGAGAGGAAAGAGTGTATTTCTAGGTATCAGGGATGACCTCAAATGCACAAAGACCCAAAACAGGGCCCATCCCCCTAGGAAGTTTAGCACTCATTCCACATGGAATTTGGGGCAAAGCAGGCCCGTTGGGCTTCATAGAATTTATGCCCAAGAAAAGAAACCACAAGGATGAGATCCTAAGGGTGCCAATGTAGAGATGAGTACACTGCACAGAGAAACAAACCAGCTCATATTGGTAAGACAAGGTGCAGACACAACAGTCACCATGGTAAGGAAGCGTACCCTCTTCACCCCTTCCCTTTACCCCCTTACCCCCTCCCGACATACCATGTTAGGATCCTGTGTCGAAACCCTGTTAAACTGCACTAGTTACAACTTTGTTGAATGGGGAAGACCATATAATTCTGCATTAGTAAAAATATTCTGGTAGCTATATAAAGAATGGATTGGAGGAAAGAGACAAAAGGGACCGGTGGCAAGACCAGCTGGGAGACAATTACAGTAGCATAAGTAATGATAACATGAGTGGAAAAGAAGAAACAAATGAGAGATATTCTTGAGACAACTGCTAGATTGAATTTGGGAAGAGAGGTCCTGGGAGGAAGATGGAACAGTCAAAGATGACTTCAGAGTTTCCCCAGACTAGGTTCTGGTACCACAAGTAGATAAAAGAAAAGGAAGGAGAAGTTGATATAAAGGAGAAGATATAACATTCTGTTTCAGATCTGTTGAGTTTGAGGTTGGTTTGGTGGGATGTACAGCAGATGTTCCTAGTAAGTTGGAAAAGTAGACTTGGCAAGGTTTATGGACTTGGCAAACCATGCTTAGAGAGGGATGGTTATTAAGGTTTGGATAGATAGGGTTTAGCCAAATTCCTGAAGGCCTTGAAAACCAAGAAGGGATATAGCAGTCCAGAAGACAACCATTCCTCCTTACTGAGACCCATCAATGTAGGCTTGTAAAATTTCCCCCAGAATTCCCCACTTCATTTTCTAAAGACAGAGGCAATGGAGATTATGGGCTAATATATTACCTCTAGGATGGGTGCTTAAGGTCCACTTACCTGCTACACTGTGTGTGTTCTTTTCCCTTCCCCTTCCTGTCTCCACTTAGGATTTTCACGTGAGCGAAAAAAAATTAAAAGGAATATCAAGGCTAACTTGGAAGGGGAAGGAAAGTCATTATGGGATATCAGGCAGCTTGAGGCTGGAGACAGGAAGGGGCATGTGGAGACAGGGAAATGACAGTCCCACCTAATGTGCCTTGTAACTTATGTATATGGGTGTCTCTGAATTTTTTTCTTTTAGCACAAATTGACAGAATGACTGCTTTCCTCCCTTTTTGCCATTCTCTCAACGCCCTATAGAAGATCTGCTGAGGAGGCTCCTGCTCAGAGCTAACACTGAGAAACAGAGGCATTTTCAAAGTCGCAATCATACTTCCTGCCACCCTTTATTAAATACCTGAGTTATCATTTGGCCTCCTGGGTCCTTGCTATACTTTTCCCCTTTCTTTTTAATCCCTTTAATCCTTTTTTATTAAGAATAGGAACTCACTTCTAAAATAAGGTGAGGTTTACAAAGTGCTTTTCCCACAATGCATTTGTAGGGTAAGTAGTGAAACAATACTTGCTTCCATTTTACAGACAGGGAGAACTGAGGGTCAGAAAGAAGAATGGTTTGCACAAGGCTGAAAATCTAGTAAGCACGAGAGCTGGGACTCAAGCCCAGATCCTCTGACTCCAAACCCACAGCTCTTTCCACCAGACCCTTCAGATTCAGGAGCTGCTTTTGCTTGGCCTTTGGGAAAGTAACCAAATACGCATTTGAACTGCTGTCAAATACCTTCTAGGCTTCTCTCCAGTGGCTGAGTATCATTCATAACAGGGGAGAAAAGGAGAATGAATCAGTGTAGAAAGAAGACTTGAGGATAAGGTGAGGGTGGAGGGAAGGACAGAAGAGAGAGGCGAAACCTTGTGCATACTAGTTCAATAAATATTTGTTGATTAGATTGATTGGCCTCCCCCCTGTATACATTGGTAGGTGGAAACTCAAGCCTTCCTCAGGACCACCAAGTATTCTCTGCTCAATATTGTTACTGGAGTGGTGAGGATAACAAGAAACAGTTGTTTGTGTGTCTCTCTCTTAGAAGAATCCCTTATCATTGTATTACTACATTGGTCTTCTCTCCTTACCTCTCAATGAAAAGTTGAGAAGACACAAAGAGAGGTTGCAAAGTTATCATCATTCCCTCTAAAAACTGAGGGCAATAATAACTATTCACATTTATATGTGCTTTCCTTACCACAAACCTGTGAGGTAGGTAGTGGGAGGTATTATTATCTCCATTTTACACACAAGGAACACTGAGGCTCTGAGAGATTTGCTGATATATACCCACAGAGCTAGAAAGTGCATGAAGCAGGACCAGAACTCAGGTTTCTTGATGCAAGGTTAAGTATTCCACCTATTAGGCCATCTTGCCTCTCACAATAAGTCTATGGCCAGGGTTGAAGAGTTCTAAAGATTATTAGAAAGATGGTCAGAGTAGAAATGAAGTACTAGCAAATCTCAATCCTGCTCAATTGTCAAGTAGTAACAAATAAATAATACCTAATCCCCCTTCTGAGGTCTGAAACAGCTTTGGTGGCTAACCTAAGACAAGCCCCTTTACTATGTGGTGAAAAGAAAATGTTTATGTGATTAAAAAAGAGCAATTCTAGTTTTGAGACTTAGATTAAAACTTGACCATGGTCCTACTTGTCAAGAGTAATGAAATATTTGTTTATTGATTACCAGTTTATTATTGTCTGGCCCCAGGCAAAATTCCCAAGGTGTTATTTTTATTTTTTCCCCTTCAGTGCCCTTCTATTGCCCTTCCCTACCCAAGAGTGTATTTATTCCATTCACATCTGGCCTTATCCAAGGCACTCCATGCTTCACAATTTTCTCCAGACCTTTGAGGTCAGGGCTAACAGAAATGAGTAGAAATTGCAGAAGAGCAAGTTCAGGCTTGATTATAAGGAGAAACTTTATAACAGAGCTGTCCAAAAGCGGAGTGAGCTTCCTCCAGAAATAGTGGGTTTCTTTTAACTAGAAATCTTTACTTAAAACTTGTATGGCCACTTGTTAAGGATATCATAGAATGGATTCTGGATTGGGTAAGATTTGGATTTGGCCTCTGAGCTTTGAGACTCCGTGAGTTTCTGTATCTTCTTATCAAAATTTACCTATCCTAAGACTCACTCACACAGAGCCCAGCTCTCTCTGGCTCTTTAATCTGATAACCTAATCCCTGCCAAAACATCTGGTGCTAGGTTAAGGAAGGAGTTGAATGAAGGTTAGATTAATGTGTCATCACTCGTTTAATGTATCTTTAATTTAACAATGACCTCTAGAAAACATTATACCATAAACCAAATTCTAGATAGTAGGGTATTGCAAGAGTCACCAAGGTAGCCTCTTAGTAAAGTTCTGATGCCTCTGATGATGATGGTTTCTTCAAAGGAACAAGTGTGGCACAAATTCTGAAAAGTCCTATCAAGTTGGAAAATACAGATTTGGATCTGTTGTTCAAGGTCATGCTCATCACCAAAAGTTTATTGATTAGGCGATTTTGGGGGGAAAAATATTACACCAAATCAGGAAAATGAGGGCCAAAAGGACTGCAACCTGTGTCAGTGGACAGAGTGCCTACACTGATGAAGTAACAAATCTTTGATTAGACCTATACTCCAAAGAGATACAAGAAGGGAGGAAAAGTATTCATACATACAAAAATATTTATAGTTCTTTTTGTGGTGGCAAAGTATTGAAAACTAAGGGAGTGGCCATCAATTAAAGAATGGCTGAACAAATCATGGTATATAAATATAAAGGTATACTATGGTGCCATTAGAAAAGATGTTGAACGGAGAAATTTCAGAGAAACCTAGGAACATTTATATGAACTGATGCAGAGTGAAGTAAGCAGAACCGAGAAAAAGGTTTATGTGATAACAACATTGTGAAGGCAAACACTTTTGAAAGACTTATCTCAGTGACCACTGATTCCAGAGGACTGATGATAACGATGATAATCTGTGCTACCTACCTCTTAACAGATAGGTGATGGACTAAATAATGTATAATAAGACACATTTGGGGACATGGCCAATTGGGAATTGTCTTGTTTTACTTTTCTCTGGGGGAGGGGAGAAGGGAGAGAAAATAAATTCTTGTTAATTTAAAAGCTAAAATTTCCTTTTTAAAAATTCACATATCTTTCAAGTAGGTAGGTAGTGTTGGCAAAAGTCTGAACAACAGTATCATTTAAAGAGAATAATAAAGTATCTAGTCTAATCCATTCATTTTACAAGAAACTGAAGACAATGGAGTTTAGGTGACTTGCCCAAAATTACATGGCTAATTAGTGGAAATAAAGATTAGAACTTAGTTCTCCTGGCCACTAGTCCAGGCTCTCTCCAGTATAACAGGCCCCTCTCCAGTCTTTTAAAAGGCTAGAGTTGTCACTGAAGGAACTCAATTTGCATCTTTTGGGGGAAAAAAATCTATATTCAGTTTTATTGAATTGTACATAGGACAGAGACTGTAAGCATGTAAGGATCATTTTTATATTTCTAATTCATGATAACTTAGCCTAAAACACCATGCTTTCTGTGCTTTTAGAATATTTAATAAATAATAATAGCTGGTTTTATATTCCAAACAGTAGACCATTTCAAGGGTCATCTGGCTAGGACATCAGGCTTTTACTCAAGTCCAATTCTGATGCTTTTATATAGTACAAAAATGCCATATTACAAAGTATTTTCTATATACTATCAAATCTGGTCCTTGCAATAACCTGTAACATAGGTGCTGTTAGCCCTGGATTTGGGATCCAAGGACTTAAGTTTGAATCCTTACAACTTGTGTGTCTTTGGCTCAATTGCTTCCTCTTTGGGCCTCAGTTTCCTCAACTGTAGAATGAAATGCTTGTACTAGGTGTCATCTAAATTTCTTCCCAGCTGTAAACGAAAGATCCTATGTGTATTATTCATGTTAGAGAAACTGAGGCTAAGAGTCACTTAATGTGACTTCCCCACATCATACAGCTTGTGAGCTGTATTTGGGTCTTTCTGACTCCACATCCAACAGCATTATACCACAATGCTTTAATTGAAGAATTCATCTCAGATTTATTGTTTTGTTTTTAAAAACTGAAACCCATAATATACCAATCAAATCCAGAAACTTTATCTTCTGCACATTTTTCATGTGGCAATGACGACTATGTCCAAGACTGAGAAACTCTGGTGAATCTTGTGAAACAAATGCATGAACAAAGAGGAAGTCAACTGAAGAAGAAATTCAGTACTACATAAATCACAATCAGATTTGGAGCAAAGGACAGTGGCTATTTTGAGGAGACTGCATTTATGTTATTTTGTAGATTGATCTTCAAGACACAGCAGGGTGTTTTTTTGAGGGTGGGGGTGTTTTTTGTGCCAGAGGCAAGTCATATGGATTTCACAGGCAAACAGTGGGGCTCAGACTGGCACTGAAACCCAGGGAGGGCATCCACTGAGGAATTTAACTATCTGCATTGGGCTGAATATGACAATTATCAGTTCTTAGTGACATACATAATCCCAAGTTTTACCTCACAAAGACAAAAGGGCATCATCTTAATTCTGCTTCCTGTATCTTAGAAAGCTATCCAAGGAAATATGAAATCTCAGAAGGACTAAGGAAGCAAATCCACTGCCTGTATGAAATCAGGCCATACTGTCTGGACTTAAAAAATAGACTATTCTCTCTCACATTCAATTGAAACACATTTCTATAATGAAACTGTGGAGCCACCAGAGAGATTAAATGGCTAAAGTTGACTAGTTTGAAGTCTGACATAGTGACTGGAGGTGGTTCTTAATAATGTGGGCTAGAAAATTTACTGACCCTCTTCCTTGCACCTTTCAGATGCTAGTCAAGTTTCAGAGCAATGGTGTGTTTTTCTCTTAACCAATTTATGCTACCTTTGCTGCATAATCGAGAGTGGGGCAGAGTAACCTTTGTGAAAATTCAAATAAGAAAGAAAAATACTCTCCATGAATATAAAAAGTCAATCTCAAATTTACATCTAGTATCAAAAAAAAAAATTCCTAAAGAAGTACAGTTTGGACATGGTAGGGCCAAGAAGTTTTCTATCTGTAGTTCTGCAGATATGTAAAATCTTCACTGGATTTCCCATCCCTACTATGTGGAAAGAAGCCCTTATAGTCTACATGGCAAAAGGCTCGATCTTTTATTCAGATAACAAAGTCAAAAACATGGTCACAATATCACTAGCAATGTTTATTACAAGAAGAAGTAAAACTTTTTTTAAAAAGTTGTTCCAATGTTGAATAGCCAGGGTAGATTATAAAAAGAAACCAAGAGAATCAATCTTTAGATGTATCCCCAAAGCATTTGATTTGGGGAGAGAAGGGGTGTGAGAAAAACGTTTTAAAAAACAGGACCTAAGGTCTATGGCTCTGGATGGTGACTAAAATGCCATAGTCACTCTGTATGCCCCTCCCCCCAAAGTAAATTAGGTGCTTTATGATAATTATGATAATTTATGATAATTAACCTAATATACTTTATAGGTACAACTGTTAATTCTGTGTGACCTTGGGTAAGTCATTTAACCATTCTCAGCTTAGGTTTCTCATCTATAAAATGGTAATAATAATGCTTTTTTACTACCTATGTCATTAGTGTGGTAGGGTAGTGTGAAGAGTATATCAGATGAGGTAAATAAATCTCTCTATAAAGCTTAAAAATTCAATATTGGCTAGACCAGATGAGCTCTAAAATTCCTTTGAGCTCCAAATCTATGATACCATTAATAACAATAATAATAATAATAAGTGCTTTGTTTAAACAAATTACATGAAGTTGAAGAAGGAACCCTGGTTAATTGAAAAGTTAAATATTAGTAGTATTTTGTATAAAGATCCCACTGTGAAAGGGTTCAAATCTTGACTTGACTTCTTACAACCTTTTATCTGTTCAGTGATGTGGTTGTACTAGATGAGGGGTCTCCAAATTGGGAGAGATGGTATGACCCCAAGAGGTCTGTAACCGACCAGTTAGAGTGGCTTTCCACCTACCCTGCAATAGCCAATTATGGGGCTTGTCTTCAACTTAACCCTCATTCTCAACGCTAAACCATTCTATCTTCTCACTGCTAGGTCCCAACCTCCTCTCTTCCAAGATAAGCTCCTTAAGGAAGTTATAGCTAACCTGTAACTTCAACAGCAGCAGCTTCATAGGTGCCAATGAGAAAATTCCTTCTTAACATAGCACACTCATGCCCTGCCTCCAAATTCACTTCATGGCTATGGAGGCACCCTTACCTCCCCCAATTTCTTCTAGAATGGAAGAGAGTGAGTTTCACAGACTGATTACTGAGCACGTATAGACATGGTGTGCTCTTTCTTGCAGAATCCATCATATTACCTTCCCACATATAGACCCCAAACCAACACCCCTTCCAAACATTCTCCAAGATTCTTCCTGTCACCTAGGTTCACAATCTCAGTGTCATCCTCAGCTTCTCTTTCTCACTCTTCCTTGTTTCCATCTCCATAATAACTTTGGCATCTATTTTCTTATCCGTACTCACATAGCCACCTATGTGGCTGTCCTACTGTACTACTGCAATGGTCTCTTCACTGGTCTCCTCAAGTCTCTCCCCTTCCCGTCAAGTCCTTTGCACAGCTGGAAAATTTTGTTTTCCAAAATCATAAATCAAACCATCTCACTCCCTACTCAGAAGATTCAAGGGGCTCCCTACTGACTGTAGGAACAAACAATATTTCATCTTTATTCATCCTCTTTTAACTTCTATTTTGATTTAAGTTTTATAGTGTACATAATTTTTAGTACATGTATATGTACATAAGTATAGTATACCTACATACTTACATATAGCACACACACATATATGTTGCTAATCAGTCACTTATTCAAGTATTTATTAAGCTAAGTGCTTGGGATACAAAGAAAGACAAAAACACAGCCAGCTCTCAAGATGCTCACATTCTAATAGGTGAGAAAATATGTAAACAACTAGGTACATACAAAATATATACAGTGTTAAAAGGAAGTAACTGAAGAGGGAAGGCACTAGCAGTGGAGGGTCTGGGGAAGGTTTTTTGCATTAGGTATGGATTTGCAATGTCTTGAATAAAGCCAGGGAAGCCAGGATGTGGAAGTGAAAAGGGAGAGCATTCCAACAATGGGAAACAGCCAATGGAAAGGCACAGAATTGAAGATGAGTGACTTACTTGCTCAAGGAACAGCAAGGAGGCCAATGTCATTGGGTTACAGAATTCATGGAGGGGAGTAAAATGTAAGAAGACTGGCAAAGTAGAAAGGGGCCAGGGTGTGAAGGGCTTTCACAAAGAATAAGAGCATTTTATATTTGATTTGGTAGGTAATAGTGAGCCACTGGAATTTACTGAGCAGAGTGGTGTCATGGTTAGAGGTATGTTACATACTGAAGGTATCGAAAAAAGTTGAGAGACCTGCAGCCTAGATGACTACTCAGGTCCCTTTCAGCACTGAGTATATGATCCTAGAATAAAAATACATTCTCAACTGTTCTCCATTTTCATAAAGTATGATCAGAATTTCTTGACATTAGTAACAACCATAAATTAATGACAGAAAATGGTTGTAACAGCTGAGGTGTCGTATGCAGGTTATATAGTCCATTTTTTTTGCTTCTAGAGGATTAGGCTCTGCTTTTTCAGATGTGCCACATATTCCCTTAACAAGTATGTTACTTCCAGGGTGTCCCTGCTAATGCTGGTACTAATGACACTTCAACAGCAAAAAAGCTTCTGTAAATGGATTAAATGGAACATTCATGGAGTGTTATGAGACCTTACTTCAGCCTCCCTAGAAGTTATCTGCTCCACTTTTCATGTTTTCTTCTGCCATGACCCTAGAGGGAACCATGAAGAGGAAGACCTTTCAGTAGTCATTTCCCATTTACATTATACATGTACAGAAGCACATAAAATGACTTTGCTTTTAGGCCTGCAGTCTTTTTTATATCAATTCTTTGAACCATATATTGAGCTGAGGCACCAGCATTGTTCCAATTGTCAAGAATTTCCGTTAAAACCCCACCACCAACCCAGTTCTATTATCAGAGATCGACTGGGACCCAAATCTCCAACCTACCTTCTAAAAATTCAGTGGGGCTTTAAATAAACTGCATGCATTTGTCCCAAGAGGAAAAGCAAACCCAAATGAAAATGAAAGTACTCAGAATAACAAATATCACAATTCTCTAGGTCACTTTATTTAAGAACCTCCTGAAAACTTTATAAAACTCAAATAAGTTTTCTTTTATTTAAGTACCATTTAGATCTGTTAAACGGCACAATTGTTGAAAAAAGTATAGGGCATATACATTCTTTTTTTTTATATATACCATCATGGTTTGTAAAAAGACATTACTGTCCATCCCTTGCCTCCAGTAAATAAAAGAGAAAAAAGAGAGGGAGAGAAATATCCAAAAAGAGGACAAGAATCCACCTATCCCAAACCAACATGTTTCACATTAGTCTGTAAGAAGAAAAAAAAACCAAGCTCCAATCAAGAAATTAAAAGTAATGGGATGTGGGATAGCAGGCCAACCTCACAGTCCTTTGTGTTTTCCATCTCTCTTCACCACCAACCCCCCAGCAAAGCGGTAGGAACCAAATAAATAAATAAATAAAAATGGAGTTTCCGTAGTAACTTCGCGAATCTGAGTTGAGTCTGGCCCGAGTCTCTAGCACGGTATTCCTGGTGCTCAAACTCAAACCTCGGGTTTCCATCCCTCCTCTTCCTCCAATATTCACCACCACCCCCTCCAAACACGGGAAAGGACTGACCTTGGAGCCTTCTCGGGCTCATCCTGTACCAGGCTCGAGGAAACAATTCTTGTTTAGTTTGCAACAGACGAAAACGTAACCCTCTCCAAGGAGGCCAGTTCCCCCAGGATCTCTCTCTGAGTGCTGTGTGCACGAGCCGCAATACTCCGCCATCAGAGTGCAAAGCCTCCGAGCCCCACCCCAGCTCTCCCGCCGGGCTCGGCCCTGTTCTTACGGTCTAGTATGCCGCTGCCTCCGTCTGCGCTGAAGTCAGCGTTTGGAGCTTCTAGTGAGGGGCCAACCATTCAGATCTCAGACTGGATAAGGAAGGGGGGAGGGGTTGGGGAAAGAGATGACTGCCCTGAAAGCATCCACAGAAACGTGTGCATGCCCAGGACTGTGCAAAGAGAAGGATGAAGGAGTGATGTGCTGAGTCTCCGTGCATTATTAATCTGTTTAGGGTTTGGTGCCTTTTTTTTTTTTCTTATGGTATGGGGATGGGAGGGAAGGCAGCACCTTGTAAACGAGAGATTTCCTGTTCTCAAGACTCTGCTTGCAGAGTTTCAGTCCTGCCCTTGAACTGACAAGTGAATATCTGCATCTCAACCAGGCAGAAAGTAAATCACACAGCGTAGGGCTTGGGCAGGGAGGGAAGGAGAGAGAGGAGGAGGAGAGCTGTCTGCTCACCGCAGCTGGGTTGCTAAGAGCTCAGACTGAAGAAGGCCTGCTGTTTTCTCGCGCCGCTAAGCCTAAGCCTCGACCTGCCCGCCCGCCTTGCCTTTGGAAGCATGCTAAGGTTGCGGCTACTCCCCTGGTTTGGCCCGGCCCGGCCCCACGTCCGGGCCTCGGTGGGGGAGCCGCCCTCTCGGGTTCCCGAGCTCACACGTGAGAACCGGAGGCTTGGCGGTGACTAATCTCCGACTTCAGGCCCTCTGGCACGCAGCCTAGTCCTGTCCTCCCTTTTGCCCTCCCGGCTCTTTTCCCGCTGGGGAATCTAGGTAAAAGGAATCACGCACAGGCCTTCACCTCCCCCCTCCCGTCTCCCCTTCACTAGTGTGCCCTCCCCCCAAAGTATGAAAAGTCAGTCGACACGGTCCCCTAAGGAATTACTTTAACTTTGGCCTCTTTCAGACCTAGTTCTGAGTGTGTTTGTGTTTCCTTCCCAGTAAGCACTTTGATCCTTTCCTAGGAGTCCGAGGAGGAGCTAGCGTGGAGTTGTGGCTTTTAACCCATTGTGTGCTAGGAGGATAGTGGACTATGCTTTTTATAGTAACTAGTAGTGGTTATAGTGGACTGTGGGTTTTATGATAACTAGTAGTGGTTATTTGGTTTGGGTAACATAGAAAGGGGGAAGAAACCTTGCTAAACCTCTAGGAGGGGGTGGGATGCAGGGGGAGGGAGAGCAAACTCTTTGCTAGAGAGCAGGCCTTGGCTGAGACTGCTGGCCGTTGGGAGCAAGAGTTTCTAGTTAATATTCACCATAGATAAAGTGAACCTGAAGGACAGCAACCTGTCCTGCCCTAGTCAAAGGAAGGCTTTAGGAGGTGGTGGGGAGAGTGAGTGGAGAAGGGAAGAGGTTAAGGGTCCACACCATCAACCCTGCTTGCCGAACTGTAAGGCCGAGGGACCTTTCCAGCTGCTCCTAACGCCTTCTCACCTGGTCATGCCCCACTGTAAGCTACTTTGGGACAAGCCAGGCACCCGAGTTAATGATTGATTTATTGGCCTCAAGGCATTGGGCCGGTCTCCTTTATATTTGCCTAAACTGGAGACCGGCAGTAAAAGGTCCCTTCGGCTGTAGCCACAGCTCAAGAGAACCGGGCAGCGGAAACCTCGGAGAGAAAATCAATGCAGCTGAAATGAAGAAGCGGACAATTTATTAGACCACATCACGCGACACACGATCTCGGGATCACGAAACAGACGAAGGCCCGTGACGTCTAAAGGAAACATTGGGAAGCGCCACACGTAAACGCTCTGGCAGCTGGTGATTAGGTAGCCCAGTTTTATGACTAATAATGGGCTGCTTGCCTGCCCTACACAACCTGTTCGGTATGAACTAGGGCTGCCCAAGCCCAGGCCCAGACCGAGGAGTAGGAAAGATGAATGCTCTGCGGGAGTCAGGCAGACCGCGTTGATAAGGATTTCCTCTTAATTTCTCGCAGAAGGCAACACAAACACCTTAAATCAAACTGCTCCGACAACCGAAGGCTCCACACAGACACATCAATAAGGATTTGGCCTCTTGCGTTCAAACCAGAAACACTTGTCCTATTTTTATGCAAATGAAACCACACAAATAGATTTCACCAGCTCTGGGGGGAGGGACGAGGTGAGGAGGGGGGCAAGAAAAGAGAAAGGGAGAGGAGCCAAGGCTAGAGCCCTTCCTCACTAGCACTCAATGTACTGTATTGGGATAGGTGCAGGCTCCATATCCCGCGCCCTGCGGTTCCTCCCCCAGCAGGGTGGCTCTATGCCAGAGCCTTGAAGTCAGCCACAAATAAACGCTGGCTGGGAAAGCCCGATTAGGAAAGGGGCGAAGTGAGCCTGTGACTAATCGCAGAGGCCTCGGACTGGAGCACAAGGCCATGTGCATCTGACATAATCGACACTAAAAGAGGAGATGGCGACGCCGAGCTTAATTGCAGACTTAAAAAAAATTGCTGGTTGAGCAGCTCCAATATAGATATTGTATGGACCCTGGGAGATCTAGGGTAACCCTAGGGGCTCTTGAGTTTAGTACTGAGGTCACCTCCTTTAGGTGGCTTTTTTTTAATGTAGTTGGCGGTGAAGGAGACTAGGCGAAGGGGGGAGGGGTACCGAGTAAGCCTAGGGAGAGTAGTTTAGGGGCTTGCAGGTTCAAGAGAACGAATAAAAGCTCTTTGTGGCCAACTCCACACTCCCTCCTTCCTCCTTTTTATATTTGCTTACCTTCACTCCCACTGCTTTCCACCCCGACCTCGACAAAAACACTAGCAAAACCGTCACTTGCTGACTCCTATTAGGAGCAAATCTCCCAGTTAAAATTCAGGCCCCAGTCTTTTTTATCATTCTAGAGTAAGCTGTCCCCTCCTCCCCATCCCTCCCCCCACCCCATTCAATGAAATTGTTTGGAGATGGTGGAGACAGAATAGACCAAATAAATAATCTCCTCTTCCCTCCCCCACCAGACATAAATCCCCAAGTGATAACCAGGAAGGGAGGGAGATTTTAGCAGATTCAAGAAAGAGTGGGTAGGTCACGTTGTTTCGATCTCCAGAGCAGACAGACACCCTCCAAAGGTTCCTTCCTGCTCTTGTGGTCATTAGGGCCCTCCGGTTCAAATCTCCTTCCTGGCTTGGTGATGCCTCTCGAAGGAGGGAGGAAAGGGGAGGCGCGACGCTGCATGGGGGGTGGGGGCCCACAGGGTGAGGGTGTGTATGTGTGTATGTGTTTTGTGTTGGAGGGCGGTAGTGGCGGGGAAGCTCAGCGGGAGATGTTTCCACCATCCTTCCGTCCCTCCCTTCCTTTGCTGCCAAAATCCCCCGGCCCCTCCCCACATGAACTGCCTTACATTAAAACCAGAAGTTTAGTTTAACCAGAGATCGAGACAAAAGCGAACATTTTGCATAGACAGTGGAAAACAAAAGGTAGAAAATGGTACAGACCCACCAAAAGGCGACTGGCAGTGAATGGTGTCCAGCCGAAAGAGTGCGGGGGAGGAAGTGGAAGGACAGGAATAGACAGACAGACTGTGCTATCTGGCCAGAGCTAAAGTGTTGGGGGGGGTGAAGGCGGGGGGCGGGTGGAGGCGGGCTGGGGGGGAGTGGAGAAAGAGATACTTCGCCATCTTTTCATTACACACACACTCAGACACACACAGTCGCGCTCAGCTCGGCCGCAACGTCTCGCTTTCTTTTTTAACAGCAGAAAACGTGCGATTAGCAGCCAGACAGGCGGAGACTCCGTGGCCCCGCTGCCGCTGCTGCTACACACAACGCCCGCAGCAGCAGCGCTGCCTCCCAACCCTCCTTCCCCCACCCCCTCCGCCTTCTTCAGCCCGTGCAGTAATAATCCTCGCAGCCAGCCCTTGTGTGCACTCTCATTAAAGAAGGGAGTTTCTCCCTCCCCCAACCCCCCTTTGCGCTTTAGCTCTGCTTTCGCTGGCACAACAACGCCTTCCTGAGCCAGGACCCGAGCTAAGAAGAGACAGGGCGGGATGATCACGAAGAAGGTGTGTGTGGGGAGGGGAAGGGGGTCAAGTGTTGTCTCAGGCTCTGAGTCAGCTCCCCACCCCTTGCTCTTCCTCCACCGTTACCACCCCCCCCCATACTTAAGGACCGAGAGGAGGAATTAGGTTTGGGAGAAGGGACGGCGTTACCAATCTTAGGAGTGTTTCACAGCCTAATTTCCAAAACGGTGTGACTAGGTAATCGAGGTCAGCCTAGTACCAATTCGGGCTGGAGGCCCCTATACTAAGAGATTAGTTGATTCTTTGGGCTTTTTCCATGTCGGGGACAGATCAAGGGGCCTTCGATCCTGGAAGCAAAAGAAGGACTATCTTTCTGAACTGGAGTTTGGGGTGGAAGTAGGAAAAAGAAGCAGAGGAAAAGGACATTTTATATACATACTTTTCTTTTATATAATTTTAGGGTGGACAGCTCTAGACCTTGAAGGCAAAAAATAGATCCCAGTATGACCTGTTCGTTACTCCCCCTCCTCAGAAAACAACAACTTAGGACAGCCAGTTTAGACCTCCACTGTGTTTGTACCGAGAAGGAAATACAAATCAGCCAGCAGACAGTTCTATCTGGCCTCATTTTTGCTGGGGCCCATTTTCTCCGTCAGATCCTGCACACTACCCTAGCTAAAAGCCACTCCCAAGAGAGACATGCCCCTAGCTGTAGGGCCCAGGAACAGGTGTTCCCGCCTGGGGGGGAAGGGATAGTTGAAAAGAGAAGGAGAAGGGAGTGGGGAGCCAGCCCAGGGCTGCTGCTAGTGCTCCCTGTCTCCCTCCTGCCCAGGCCCGGGGAAATGTCCAGGGCAACACTGGGTCTGCCTAGGCTTCTCCAGCGGAGATGGGGAAGAGGGAAGCTGGCAATGCGGGAGCATGGAACGCTCCCGGTGGCCGAAGGCACCACATACAAAGGGAGGGGTGAGCTTTGGGGCCCCGTGACTGCAGGGGCAGTTTAGGTTTCCCGGGATCGAGCCGGAGGAAGCACCCCGGCAGCCGCCGTGTTGCTGTCGGAGCGGCGCCCGCCCAGGGAAACCTCTCAGTTTCTGGCAGCTCCCGCAGTTCACAGGAAAGCGCGCTTGCTCTCCTGCTCCTCCTCCCCCTCCTTCCTGCCTCCCGCCCTTCTCACACACACCCCCCAGCATCTCCCCCCCGCCCCGCCTCGCCTCGGCTGCCAGGCTGTGGGAAGAGGCGGGGGGTTGTGGCGGGTTGGGAGGGAGAGCCGCGGGGCTGCGAGGGCCTAGGCCCTGAGCCCGGGCAGGGCGGGGCGGGGGAGGGGATGGAGGAAGGAGGAGGCGGGAGCGCGGGGCTGGGCTGGGCCGGGCTGGGCTGTGCAATGCAGCGCTGCTTGCACCGCCGAGCCTCGTGAGCTGCTGCTGCCGCCGCCGCCGCGGCTGCTGATATGGCCGCGGAGATGAAAAGCTCCTTGGTCGCCGCGGCGCCACAGAGGGAGCGGCTTGGCCCCGCTCGGCTTAGCTTCCAGTTCAGTCCTCAGTCCCCATTCCCCATTCCCCATCCCCCATGCCCCCAGCCGAGCGGGACCTAGCCCAAGCGGGCCGGGCCCGGAACATCCAGGTCCCGCGTCCCCTCCCCTCCCCAGCCTCCCGGCCCGGGTTGGGTTTTGGGCCTCTGCCAGGCGGATCGCCCGAGGGGAACTCTGGCGGTGACTAATTGTGCTCGTGTGGGGCTTACGTGAGGCAGATGCTGTCATCGGCTGCCCACTCGCTCCGGAGCCTACGCTGTGGCCGGGCTTCTCGGAGAAGGGCAAGAGGAGGAGCTTCTCGGGTCGTCTGCAGCTGCAGCGGCGGCTGTCTCTCCTCCCTCGGGGGAAAGCCAGCCGCCAGGCTCCTACCCCGGCGGGATGGGAGGCCCTGGGGGGCGAGGACGAGCAAACTGCTTAAGAGGTTTGGGGATGGTGGTGCACAACCCGTCCTCTTTTGTGGCGGGTGCAAATATGTTCTTCGGGGTTGGGAAAGTATATCCGGGTCCAGCTGATGAGTGTGTGTGTGTGTTTTACGGCGTCGTTACGCATCCTTCGGGAATGAGCTTGGGTGAAATGTGTAAGTCTATTGGGGCGGTGGATGGGTTGCTTTGGAGGTGTACTTGGGCTTCTACGTGCATACGTTAGGGTGTTATATCGAATCAATCGGAAACCTAGGTGGAGAGAGGTCCTCGAGTATACCTACGGAGAAGGATGATAAAAATGACTGGGAAGGGTGGGGGAGTGGGAGGGGGAACCAAAGGGGATTTTGTACCAGGGCCTGATGTGGATGGAGGGACTGGCTAGATGAGCCTAGGCTGCTACATAAGGTTGGACATAAGCGATGTTTTTTTTGGTAGGCCTCGGAGCTGAAGGTAAGTAGGGAATTGACCCAAGGAGGGAGGCTACAACCAAGATTTCTGCGAATCCCTGAGGTGTTCAGGTGCAGCCTGGAGTCAGCTGCCTGGGCCTGGGCTTTTAACATCCAAATCTTCCACTGTTTGATCTAAATCATCATCAAGGGGAACCAAACTCACATGGCGAATGAGTTAGCGGAATCCTTTCGGAACATTGTTGTGCAGAAAGTATTTACATTTAAACCACGACAACAGCCACCGGGACACTACCAAGGTGCTCCTGCATCCAGTGGCATGAGGTGCCTTTCCTTCTTTTACAGGGAATTGTAAAAGTCAGCACAGTTTCTTACTTTGCATTAACAATCACCACATGTTGACATAGTTATGTGACCCTCCCAAATACAACTACCTGTTTAGTTTCAACACACTGAATGATTAGTAAAACAAAAACACCATTCCTTACCTAGAAGAAAAACCTGGTGGAATACTTGTGGGTAATGACTGAGAGGGTGAGGTTGGATGCAGAACAAATTCTATTTACACGTCCCAGGTTTTATTTAGCCTAATTACCGGAACAACTCTGGCCCCCAAAGCTCAGGCTTGAAAACGGGAGTTTGAAGTCTTCCTTTGCCTTCCTAGCCCCATGGAATCCGAGGTAGCTACTGGGGAAAAGGAGGTGAATTTTAAATGCCATTTCGAAGGGAAAATGCTTTCCTTTGGCACTTTTTTGCTCTTTTAGATGCAGCTTTCGAAAAGAGCATTTTTGCGAGATAAGAAGTGACCGATCAAAATCGCTGAGGGGAGGTTGTAAGCAGCCGCTTTGCCCCAGCTTAGTGTTATCTTATCTTTCACACTTGCATGGAGGAAAAAAAGTGGCTTATCTTTATACCCACCCCCATCTCGCCTTAATTGCTAAAAAAAAAAATTGTGTTGCCTTAAGCTGCGTGGGGGGGGGGGTCTCAGGAGTGTCCCCGGAAAAGGCAGGTTCAACCATTTAAAATGTGGGCCTTTCGGGGTGTGTGTAGGAATATTTGTTCTCTCCCCCAGGCCATTTCTTGCTCAAGTGTAGCCTAAGGGCAAACACTCAATTTTTGGGTATCCCTTCTCACCCCCCCCCCCCCCCCCCGGGAAAAAGCCAGAATGTCTTACTTTTTGGAGACGGCAGGTTTACGAAAGGACACCTTCTCATCCCACACTTTCCCCCACTGGATCTACCCATCATTCATATCTACCAAAAGCCAGATTGCCTGGGGCAGGCTCAGAGCAAGCTAAGTCTTTGCTCCGGACCTCCCCCGCTTCCTTATGGACACTCCACCCCCCACCCCCGAGCTTTAGCCCCATCTACTACCATCTTGCTTTTACTTCCACAATCCTCCCCTACACGCACACACTTCTTTTGGAAAAAGGGGCTGGTGAATCTGTGATTCATCGCCTGTTTCAAATCATTAAAATATATGCTAATGTCTACAAAACCACACTTTTAAATAATAGCGTTCTTTCCTTCCACGCTGTTACATTTAAACTCTAGATCTAGCTGGATTTTTCTTCTCCTGGCGGTCATTTGTCTGTGTCATGGGAAGGCCACTAATGGCCGGGATTCCAGGCGGTGTGCATTATGCATTATGCCTCCATAGCACATAGACACTATCAGCCTTTGCAGCACAAACTACCGGCCATCTCAAACCCTGCTTTAAAAAAAAAAAGAAAAAGATTTAATAGTATCTTTGCAGCTAATACGGGCCGGGGGGGGGGGGGGGGGGGTTAAGCTGATGAACGGAGATATTAAGTGGGAATCATAAAAATTGACTCTGGGCTTGCTTAGCCTATGTGGAATCTTCGTTCCTTCGTGTAGGTACCATGTTTTTTCTCTGGGTTTGAGCTTCTGCATCGAAAAATACTCCTGACAATTCTGTCCACTTTGCTGAGTTCATCGATGTCTGTGTGGCGCTTAAGAAGGTTCAAGATCTTACCAACCATCAGTACTTTCATTCTTGTTATTTGAATTCCCAGCTTCTCTCTTTGTACCCTCTTGCCTTTCCTTACCCTTCCTGATGCCTCCTCTTTTCTCCTGAATTCTTTTTGCTCTGACCCCACCTCTCAACTTCTCATTATTTAGCTCCCTTCTTTTCCCTTACTTCTTTCCCAATAATTACTCCCCCCCCTTTGCCTTGCTCTGACCTGCCTAGTCTTGCTTGCATCTTTGTAATCTAACGAAGAGGACCGACAGAATTCCAGATAGTCTTCTCAGCTATTATCTTGCTTCTTCTGAGTGCTGCCTTTTTCCGGAGTTCCCAATACTGGCAACTGAGTTTTCCTAATTGAGTTGGTCTGCCAGTGGCTTGGAGTTGAAAGAGAATAGAAGATGGGGGTTGGGGGGCAGGGGTAAAGATGCTTGGGAGATGAAAGCACCTCCTAGCATACCTAGTTTCTTTCTTAACTACTGGTCCTTTAGTGGAGACACAGCAAATAGGGAAATTCAGAAACAAAAGGGCAAGGGTTGTACTACTGGGGCTATCCTGGTATTAACTTCCATCTTTCAGGTGGATCTAGGCATTTTGAGTTGTGATTCTCTTCCCATGCCCTCTACCCCACTCCCAGCTTCCCACCTACCACTTCCTGCTGCTTGGGTTTAAAATCTGCACAGGAGGAGGCTTCCTAAATAAGCTAAACATCAGAGGTGAGATATGGTGTTCAGGTTTATCTAGGAAAAGCATCCAGCCTACCATGTCTAGATTGAGAGCTGTTATGCAGCTCTGTGACTCGATGACTTGTTTCCACCTGTTCCAGAGTGCAGGATTCTGCCCTCTCAAGATCTGCTATGCTAATCAAGACCCTGTTACAGTTATTTTCCTTTGAACTGCCTGAATACATATTAACTGGGAAAGGTAAACAGTGGTCATCTGCCATGCTGCTGGTATTTCACAAACCTGAGACTTGTTTTGTGTCAGAGTTCTGCAAACCTGTGTGACACAAACTAACAGCCTGAGTACGTTGAGATACAGCTGCCTTCTCTCTAATCTTTACCACCATCTTAATTTCCATTCCCTACCATTTCTACCCCCTCCAAACACAACCTTAGAAAGCTATCTTGAAAGATTTGTGTCCCTGACCACAGGTTACATTATTAAAAGTAAAAAACAAAACAACTTAATCACTTCATAATTCGAAGTATACTGCTGTTGTTTGAGGGAAGATGTCACATCTTCCTGAACAAACTTCTTAGTCTGGGTGTATCTGATTTTCAAACACATTCAACTGTTGTCAATTGGAGGAAGTTGGTTAGATGAGCTGTGGAAGGATGGAGGGTAGACTGGAAAGAAGGAAGGTGAAAATGAGATGAGGATGAATCTTTCTCTATAGCACTTAGTAACTGCCCAGAGTTATTTTACTATGGAACATGAAGTCTCTGTTGGAGTTGGGGTGAGTGTGAGAGAGGGGTGGTAGGAGTGATGGAAGGTCTTGAGTTGATATTCATAAGTGTTTAACATTAATAGACAGACTTATCCTTTATAAAGTAAAAGTGCAATGAATGTAGTCCAGATCTGTTCTATTGGGGAGGCAAGGAGCTCACATTTTGTGAAAATCTCACCTCCAGCATTTGAGGTATGAAGGAGGTGTCTCCATAAAATGACAATAGAAGATTGTCTTGCCTTTTTATTTTGGTTCCTACCCAACCAGTAAAACCAAACACCACAATAAACAATGTTAGGGACACATGAACAAATTGCATAGAGGATAACAGACACTAAACATTTACACACAGGGCATGGAGATTCCGAATTGCTGACATACTAGGGGGCTAGACAAGGGTGGGTGGTGCTGATTTTTGCCTGTGGTCCTTGAGTCACCATGGTATGGACTTCATTGTAAAGAGGAAGCTCTGACCTGGGGCCTGCTCCCTGGAGCCCACCCCATATCTTAACACCTGGCCCATTTCCTGAGAGTGTGAGATCCTGGATCGAATTTTAAGCAGTTGTTGCTGCCAGCATGAAGCTTAGTCATATTTTATAAATACTGTATACTTACAGAGAGACGAGGGAGGTGGAGGTGGGGGAGGACATTAATTGTGAATCCCCCAAGAACTAGTCTCACCTCCATCTCTCAATATTTCTTTATATCTTGTCTCCAATTTCCTCCCTCCCTGGTTTTTTGCTTCATTCGTCTCCTCACTCCCTCTCTTGCTCACTGGCTAGCTCTCTCTGCCTCTTGCTCGCTGGCTTTCATTGAAATCCTCCCTTCACTGAGTGCTGTGTACAGCGGCCTGACCTCCGGGTCAGCTCCCTGAAGGGCTAGTGGGAGGGGAGGAGAAGAAAGGGGGGGGCAAGGGGGGGGGGGGAGGAGATCAGGACGGCACTGAACAGACCGCGGGGCCCCCGTGTGTTCCTAGACTAACAAGCCTTCTCGGCTTGGAGTCTGGCAGCGCACTGGGCTGCAGATGCCGTTTAAAGCTATTAGTCTCTAATGTGATAGGACGTAGAAGGTTTTTTTATTTTGTGTTTTTGTGTGTTGGGTTGTTTTTTTTTTTTTTTGCAAGAGGCTGGG
Organism: Vombatus ursinus; assembly: GCF_900497805.2. Taxonomy (NCBI): domain Eukaryota; kingdom Metazoa; phylum Chordata; class Mammalia; order Diprotodontia; family Vombatidae; genus Vombatus; species Vombatus ursinus. The sequence goes on along the minus strand of NW_020954587.1, from coordinate 5,837,512 downwards.
GTCGCCGAAGCATGATATTCACCAACCCTCCTCCTTTCTCTACCCCAAATGTTATCCAGCTTCCCTGAGTTCTTGGTTTCAGAAGGTGGAAACGGGGCCTCAGGGCAATGCGGAGGAGTACCTCAGAACGGAAAGCAAGACCAGGCATTTTTATTCTTAATCCAGCACGGAAGTGACCCTCCCCCTTAGAGTTATGTTAAATTGTGGAAAGTATTCAACAAATATTACAGGGCATATTGGGAATTTCTTCATATTAGCTTGCAGGAAACCCTTCAAGTTCTGAGGCCTATTGTGGTGACACAGAGCTTAGTATGGCAAAGACCCCATTAAAAAAAGATGAACACATCAAATTAAGCAAAGGTAAATTTACTGACTTGTTTTCTCCAAGCATCAAATTTCCACCATGTGCCAATCTTCACTGCCAGGCCACTTCATTTTTACAGCTTTTTGTTCTATTTATTTTAACTAGCAGACTTTTCAAGTAAGACAAACATGCCCCCAGGAAGTCGAGGGAACTGAACACTATCAGTTCAGCCACCTACTCACTCCTCTGGTCCCCTAGGTTTTCCAGAAGTTCTGGATTATACATTTGATATTGATATCCGTGAAAAGCTTGTGCATGGAGTGGGGGTTGGGGAAAAGAGGGAGAAGAGGTCGACTGGGTACTTGGTCTAGGGACTCTTCCCCAAGGGTTGAGCAGATCAGAAATAAACTGGCAATGCTATTGGCTCTCCAGCCCAACACTACTACCCCAAAGCTCTCTGACCTTTTGACCCAGTAAGCCACAAAACCAAAACACTTCATCTCACTCTCTGATTCATATTCGAAGATATTTTCTTATCCCTTTCCCTAGGAACACCCCAACTTTCATCCTCCAATTATTAGAGACTTTGTGAATAAAAGCCATACCTTGTCACCGAGTGTTTTTTTTTTTTACTAAAGTGAAGCTGGAGGAAAAAAGTACAGAAAACCAGAGGCCTTTTCTCCAGCTGTGCATCTGTAATTCACGTGTGTTCACTCTAATAACTTTTAATGTCTGGACCTAAAACGTCTTTATAAAAAATAGCTTTACAACGTAATAGTCCAGGTGTCTTTCTGCTTGTTACCGGAGATTAAAAAAATGTGTGATACATATGCCCCCAGAAATCGCTGAAAAATGCCTGCATTCCATTCTCAGGGATTGCATTCTGCAACTGTTCTTTATGGAGCTATCCAGGATGCAAACATCTTGAAAGCTGAACTTTGGGCAGCCTCATCATTGAAGCTAGCTAGGTAATCTCCTAGGTTAAGGCCAGTAATCGAAAGGTATTAGTGCCTGACATTTCACATCAGTTGCTCCCGCAGTTCTAGTGCTTAGAGATTGAGTTCTTAACAGAGTTTGACCATCTAGTTCTGCCCTGAGTTTTGGGTCTCAAACGGTAGATATGTTTCACTTCTGCTTTGAGAGGGCTGGCATTTTTTTTAATAGACAGAAAGACTGAGAACTTAAATAGAATGATTCCAGAGGCCTATTGTCAGAACTGAACTAAAAGGAGAAAGAAAACATGTGGTAGATAGACTATTTTCTCCCTCCACTTTGACCACATAGGCCACTTTGCTTTTTGTTTTTATTTATTTTAAAGGCTCCCAGTAATTCATATTTGTGTGTGAACGTGTTAAAAAGAATGAGAAGGAAATTTTGGAAACTTTTCTTCCTGTGGTTTTACATGCCTTATCCATTTCAGATTGATTTCTAGAAGATTTTCTGACGAAGTCTAAAGTACCTTTTACTCAGGCTTCTTCTAGAGCTCTTCTCCCCCCCCCCCCATATTTAGTACTCATATACATCAGATCCGAGAAGCTTTGAGCACCTAGTAAGGGAGGTCGTTGAGTCAGGTGCCAGGCTTTCCCAGACTAGTCAGGCCCCTCTTGGGCTTGGCTCTTCTGTCCCAGAATGGTCAGGTCTGGCTCCGGCACAAGTAACGCCTCAGTCACTGGGCTTTGCGATCTGGATGCGGCGGCAGCTTGGCGCACTGGGGCATTATTCAAGACGGGCGTGATGGACTGGAAATTTATGTGAAGAGCCTGAGCCAAAAGTTGCTCATTGCCAAGAAAAATTAAAAGCTATAGATAATTCAGTAACTAGGGGTTAAAGGTCCAGGTGGCCCCTCCGATCGTTGTGAGGAAGAAATTACCCTGGAAAGATGGGGGAGGGGTTATTGGATTATTTCTACCCTCTGGCCCCGTAACTCCTGAGCTGTTCATTCCCCTCCCCCAATCCTTCCCCCCTACTCCGGGACCTGCCATTTCCAAACAATTCCCACACTATTAAAATGTGTAAGGAAACTTGGGCGAGGAGATTGGGCGGAGGAGCCTGCTAACAAGGGTGGCATTTTCATGTAGCCCCTTGACACATAAATGTGAAAGAGCCCAGAAGAAAAGGGACTGGGGGAAGTAGGTTTGGGGTGGGATAGGTTGGAGGTGGGGAACAGGGGTGTGTAGGTTGGAGAAAATGGGAAGGGCGAAGCTTTAACACCCTCTTCCTTTGGGGGAGAGGCTGGCGACGGTGCCGGGAGGTAGGAACGACACAGGTTGGGGGTGGGAGGGAAAGAGAAGGGGCTGGTGGCGAAAGGCGGCGGCGGCAGCAGCAGCAGCAGCCTCGGAGCGGAGTCTGGCGGCTGCTGCTGGGGTTTTGACAGCTTTGGCAGAGCGAAGTGAGAGGAGCTTTATGGTAATTGCGGTTCTCCACTGGCCTTCTGGGTAGCGAGGGGAGTCTCGGCAAACGGCTGGGAGAGACCCCATTCTCCCTCCTCCCCCTAACTCCCGCGCCCCCTCCCTCCCTCCTCTTCCTCCGTCCCTCCTTCCCTCCCTCCGCCTCCCTCCACTCAGTCTCTGCGGGCCGCCGCCGCCGCCGGAGTCTCCCCAGCTTAGACCAGGCGCAGTGCCCCGGCCCGGCGTGCGCAGCAAACTCACGCTAGCCAGAGTCAGGAAAGGAGGAAGCCGGAGGGAACCAAGAGCGAGTAGTAACGCTTGGAGGAGAGCGAGAGGGACAGAAAAGATTGGTGGTGGTGGTAGTGGTAGTGGTAGTGGTGGTGTTGGGGGGGGGAGAGAATCCATTAAAAGGGAGAAATAGTGGGGGAAGCCTTTAAAGGTGGATACCTGCCCACTTCTCCCCAGACCTTAATCCCAAATCTCGATTACTGAAGGGGTCACGAGTTCAGGGGAAGGGGGAATCCCAAACTTGGGAGAGAAGAACGAGACGGCCGTGGCCCGAGCGCAGCGCCGGCGGGGGGGAGGGGAGGCCGCGGCTCGAAGGAGGAGGAGGAGGGAGGAGGAGGAGAAGGGAGGGAGGGAACGAGGGCGGGGGGGAACTGTGTTGGGAGCGCAGCGTGCAGCAGACGGAGCCCGGGCTCCCAGCGGCAAGGTGAGGAAGAGCCGCTTTCCTCGCGGAACAACGGAGGCAGCCTGAACAACAGCAGAAGCAGGCGCCGCAGCGCACCGAGGAGAGGGGCAGACTGAGGAGCGGGCGGTGGGGCGGGGGCGGGGGCGACCCCTCGGCGGAGGGGGAGCCAGAGAGCCCGAGAGGGATTCGGGGCCGCGGCGTCTCCGCGTAGGGGACGAGTTCGGCAACACACCCAGCCAGAGCCAGAGCTAGGGACAACATGGCGCTGTGGATCCGGCCCGAGCCCGAGCGGCCGCGGCGCCGGCGCTCCTACTAGCAGCCCCCGGGAGCCATCCGTTCAGCGCCCACCCAGTGCCGCGGCGTGGGGCGCTCGGCCGACCCGGCCGGGAAAGCAGCCGGGGGCCGGGGAGGTGAAGCAGCCAGAAGAGGAAGAGCGGGGCCACCCCAGTCGCCACCTGCCTGAAGGATCCAACCCTCCCAGTCCCGTCGTCTCCCCCCCCACCCCCCCGTTCCTCCTCCTCGTCCTGTCCCCTCCCCCTTCGGAGCCGAGAGCCCACCCCCGCGGCCGGCCCGACCCCGAGGGCAGCCGGCTGGCTGGCAGGCAGACACCGGGAGGAGGAGGAGAGCGCGCGGCAGAGCGAGCGGGCGACCAAGAGAGAGACGGCAAACTTTGATTCTCGCTTCGCTTCCTCGGACTGGTTCCTTCTCAGTTCATTAACACCCCCCCCTCTTTTTTTCCTAACCCTCCCCCCTCCCTACCCCACCCCACTCCACTCCACATTCTCGCCTCCAGAAGACTTGGGGAGGGGGGGAAGGAAAAAAAAAAGCCCTAACAACAGCAACTTAAAAGCGCCGGAGCAGAGGCTCTCCTTCGCCAGCCACTCGACGCAGCTCATCCCAGCTGGAGATTTAAGGTCAGTGCCCGGAACACCTTTCCCCGGGGAGACCGAGGGGAAGAACGGGCGAGCGGGAGGAGGGAAGGCGCACCATCTGGAGCTGTCCCCCGCCCTCCGGCTCCCCGGCCGGGACTCGAGGGTTTTCCCCCCCTTCCCCTAGCCATCTTCCCCTTCAGACCCCTCCCGCGTGCCCCGGGGAAGCTTTCCCGGCTCTGGTTGTACCCCCTCCCCTTTAATTTCTCCTTCGTTCTTTTTTATTCAGTTGCTATAAGTTATAAAATATGCAACAAACCTAAAGCAGCCCCAGCGTGGGCAGTAGGCAGAGGAGGGAAGGGGGAGGGGAGGGGGAGGGAGAGAGGATGGGTTGGGAGGGGGAAGGCGCTCCAGCCCCCGCGGCCGCCGCCGCCTCCTGGGGGGTTTGCTGCCTCCTGGTGTGCTGGGGGTGGAGGAAGGAGGGGGGCGGCGGGGGGGGGGAGACGGCCGAGGATCGGAATGGAAGTTTGGAGGCAGTTCGTGTATGTGCGAGCTAGCAGCAGCGACTGTGAGTTTGGGGGGAGGTGGGGGGGGGCGGCCGCGGTAAATTGGGAAACTGCCGATCGCTCCAGGTTAGCCCGGAGCAGGAAGAGGAGGAGGTGGGGGCGGCGGCGGTGGTGGCGGTGGAGGAGGAGGAGGAAGATAGCCGTCGGCTTTTTCGGGTCTGGAGAGAACTGTTTTAAAAACAACCAAAAAAAAAAAAACAAACCACGCCGTTTGGTTCTCGGATGACGATCGTTCTTTTCCGTGAAAAGATTGGGCGTGTGGTGTTGGGGGGCCCAGTGATCGGGGAGCACTAGTGCAGAGGGCAGCCCTCCGCCCTTCCCCCCTCCCCAAGGCCGAGAGGGCGAATCACACGGATTAAAAGGTGGGGGCAAGAGCTGATTGGGGGAGGAGCGGGAGGGCAGGAGGTGGGGGGCGATCGCCTCTACTCCACTCCTAGTCTAGCACTTTTTTTTTTAAACGTTATTTTATGCTGTTTATTTCACCACCAGCACCCCAACCCCCCACGGGGGCGTTGAGGACTGAGTTGAAAGTTCTGGTCTCCGAGGGGTGTGGGGGAGTGGAATTCAGTCTTTTTTGGGGGTGGGGGGTGGGGGGAGGCGTTAGTAGGTGCGGACTCTAGGAGACCTTGGTTGTGTGGAAACCAATTCCTGTCGGTCTCTTTTCCTTGTGTGCGGTTGTTTTTTGGTGTGGGTCCTTGTCCAGTGCCAGCGAAAAGTTTATTCCGCCCGAGGAAGCTCTCGTCCAGCGTGTGGAAAGGTGGCGGGGACGCTGGGGGCGAGTGGAACTTGGCGAATGGGGTGGCGATGGAGGAGATGGGAGGGCCGGGTAGTGCGGATGGGGGGGGCGGGGTTCGAGCCAAGGTGAACACAGGCCCGGCCGAGGGACCGCTTCTGCCCTGGAAGGCTGGGTGAATTCCTTGCCAACTCCGGTGGCTGTGTGCTGCGGAAGAAATATGTGTTTGCTGTTGATAAAGCGAGTCCGGAGCGACATTTGCGGGTCATTCGTGATTTAAAAAAAAAATAGTCCCTTCCCTTCTCTTCTCCCGCGTTCCTCCTTCCCCGTGCAGTTTCCCTGGTCTAGTCTTCCGCTGCTCCGAGGTCTAGGAAACTGCTGCTACTTGTATGTGTACCTGACCAATGGTAGGCCGAGATGGGTGAAGCTTTAATTTTCTACTAATGAGTCTTTTCCAGAAAGTAAGCTGACTTGCCACTTCAAGTGTGTGCGTATGGAGGAGGATGAGGAGGAGGGCTATGTGTATTTAAAAATAAACAACAGCAAAAAACGTCAGAGCCCCAAATTGGTGTGCACACAGACTGGTGGAAAAGGCTTATAGAGTCTAGACAGCTTTGGTTGTTAACCTTTTTTTTTTTTTTTCAGAGTTGTGTTAGGTATGGGAAGAGGTCTTTGGTCTCAAAGATAGGTTTTAGCTAGATTATATTCGGAGAATACCTAAAATTGGTCGGTTAGCAAAGATAAGGAGGAAGTCTCCCACCCCAGAAGGTGGTGGGTGGTAGGCACAGACAGCAACTTGGATATTTCTGGCCATCTAACACTTCTGTGGCATTGGAAACAGACACAACCAGCTGAAATCAATGGTTACTTGGTGTTGAGTTCGGCTTTGCTAATAAGATGGCGAGTGCGTGGGGTATTTTAATTGTTGGCCGTGTATGTGGGCAGTTCTGTAATATTCTTCTCCTTGTCTCTCTACTCTACCCCCACCCCCACTCCTCACCCTCAAGCCATTATTCAGTCTGCACTTTAAAATTACTGTTCTTCTGGGAGCGTTGAGGGGAAAATTGGGATTATTAATATTGTGCCTGGTTTTTAATTCGAAGGTGGCCAGCAGTGTGCTGAGCACCCTAATTGCTATGGGGGTGGGGTGGGGTGTGGATTATTAGGTTTCTTCTTTTGAAGGCTAGGGGTTTTGGTTTATCCCCAGTGCAGTACTTTGAGATGCCTTCACCAATAGGTGACTGAGAGTTAATTAGGAAGTATTCTCTGGATCAATGAGTTGCACAACTCATTAACTATTCTTCAGCCTTTTGCAGGATTGGGTCTCTGCCTCCCACGCTGCATCCACCTTTGAGAAGTGGGGGGGGGTGTTTTGAAGGTAGACATGGGAACTGACTGAGGGGGAAAGGAGAGAAGGAGGGGCAGGAAGGAGGTGTGATTAAGAGGCATTTAACTTTCCTGGGTATTGCCTTCAGTGTGGGAAACAGAGCCAGCCAAGACATCCATTTTTCTTCCTTGCCTTCTCAGTCGCTGTCTGTCCTCAGGCTCTGGCTCTGGCTCTTTAACACACTCTCACTCGCTAGCTCTGTCTCTGCCTGACTCTGCCTCGCTGTTCCTCTTCTTCCTCCCCCCCCCCCATCTCTTTTCTCTGAGAACCCGACGAGGTTTGCTCCCTGCCCAGTTCGGGATTAAACAGATAAAAATAGGTCTGCCCAGAGTTAGAGCTCCAGGGAAAAACCCAAGCTGAACAGGAGGAAGAGGGCGGCAGTTCGTTTGGAATATTCTTCCCTGGGATTGCTAAAGCTTGTTATTAGGGCTCGGTCAGCCTTACTCCCCTTTTCACCCCCAGGCACCTCTAAGGTGAATGGAGCAAACAGAGTTGAAGATTCCTGGGTTCTCAGGTGTTCTGGCTAGGCGATGTCAGTTTATACTGCCTTACAGGCTCTTAGAGCTGATAAATTGGAGCATAGAAAGGGAGAGTGGGGGTAATGAGGGAGGAGAAAAAAGGTCAATAGGGTTTTATGTTAACCCTTTAACAATGTGGAAGGTAATTTGAAAAATTAGTCTGATTAGGAAGGGGAAAGAAAGGTATGACCCTACCTAGGATTCCCTTTCTCTTGTATGTATCAGTGTTCCTGGGTACTCTGCTGTGTTAAGTATGGTGTTGTTTTTTGTTTGGGGTTTTATTGGGAGGGCAACCCAAAGAATCTGGTGCTAGATATTTATTCCCAGAAGTTCTTTATCAGAAACTCAGCTATAGCTTATTACTTTCCTACTTTTAAGTGAGGATGATGTGTCTGTCTGTCTGTCTCTCTCTCTATATATATAATAATATGTATATACACACATACACTTAGATTTGACTCCCTCATATTTGAAGATATGGGGCATGAGTAAATGAGTTCATTGGCCTTCACGTTTGCAGAAAAAGAAGTTAACTAATGCACATAATACAGGCACGGGATGACATACAGAATGATGTGATTGTGTGGTCCCAGAATCAGACATCTATAGGTCAGATTCAGAGATAGATGGAATGAAACTGAATGGAAAAGCATTTATTAAGATTTATTAAGCTCTTACTACATGCCAGATACTGTGCTGGGGACTACAAACAGAAAGCCACAGTCCTTGTCCTCAGAGAGCTCACACAGAATTGAGAGACAACACATATGGAAGAATTCAGCTATAGGGCAGCTGGAAAGGCCGGGAGGTCCTTAAGATTCAGTGGAGTGATTCTGTAGTAGGAGTGTGCTCTTTGGAAGCCTATGGACAGGAAATAGATTTTAGTAGATGTATAGACTATGTAATGATAGTAATACATGGGAAAAAATTCGGAGCTGCAATTATTATGTAGAAAGCTAGGTATGTGTATGCAGAGATAATGGTGACAAGTTCAGAGGAATGCCTAGTGTGATGTGTGTGTGTAGGCCTAATGGGAGATTGGTTCAGAAAATGAGGAATCATTTGCTAATGAGCTCCCTTTGTTAGACTGGTATGGATGAGGGGATAACAGAGGATTCCTTCATTCTTTTGGTGTCCTAAGGGGTCATGTCTTCAGGTGAAAACCATACTACTACTAAGTTTTCCCACTAAGTTAGTCATGGACTGAGACATCAACCGGACTGCTCAGACACAGGCTTGTACAATCAGATGACAGGGTAGAGAAGTAAATTTAAACACAGGAGGAAGAGTTGCAAACACACACACCTTTAGATATATGTTGCAGACAGGTAGACATCTACACAGACATTTCCAGAAATACACCATGAGAGACATACAAAAGTCAAAGACACATATATGCGTGTTCAGACAGAAACTCTGTTACAGATTCTTAGGGGAAGAGACCAGTAGGAACAAAGACCCATTAAAGGTGTATGAAAAGAATCACTCAGAGACAGAAAGTGCTTACATATTTGTATAAATAGTTCCTGAACACACAGACGGGACACGCTCACACACAGAGCAAAGTCACTTCTGTGGAGTGAGACCTAGGAAAATAAGATCCTACTTTTTTTTAGAGATTCTTAATTACCGGAACACATACATACATATACTTCTGCATGGGAAATACATATGGTACATTCATTGCATAAAAGGCAGTTAGGTGGCAGAGTGGGTAGAGTATTGGACTTGGAGTGAGGAAGATCTGAGTTCACATTCTGCCTCACACTTGGTAGCTGTGTGACCTTGGGAAAGTCATTTAACCCCAGTTTCTTCACCTCCAAAATGGAGATAGCATCTACTTTCAGGCTCAAAAGAGTACATATAAAGTGCTTTGTAAACCATAAAGCCCTAATTGCTAGCTGTTATTAATGTTAATAATGAAAATGAGGGATTTCTAAATGACACCCCCCCAAAACACACACACACACACACACACACACACACACACACACACACACACACGGTACTTAAATAAGGAAGACATTGAAATGGCCTAGCCAAAGGGTGAGGGAGGAAAATCAGTGGCCAAAACTTGATACGAGGTACCCCCTGTCTTCTGGCATCCTTAGGATGTATTAAGGGCATGAAAAGAAAATTTGTCTGGAGGTTTTCAGGTAGAATCAACTTCCCTTGATTTTCAGAGCCTCTCTAATAAAGGTTTGAAGAGGAGACTGACTCTGACTTTGTTCATCACAATTTGTTGGGGGGAGGGTTCTTTTGAATCACATTTGTTATTTCATTTACTGGGGATAAAAGGCCAGAAACTAATACAATGGGAGAGCAACCAGGTAGAACAGATTGGGAGGTTAAGGTTGAAGGAAGTGTTTGAGGGAGGAAGGAAAAAGATGAATGGAGATCCCCAGGTGAGAACCTTTATAGGTAGGAGGCCCACACATAAAATCCGGTTTATGTTGAATTTGCCTGAAGCATGGATTATGTGTGTTCTTCTTTGAGCCTGATCTTGGTATATATACCCCAATACTTTATTGGGAGTACAGTCCTCAGGAGGAGTCTGAAGGGGCCAGGAATAATAATAATAAAGCAACAAAAGCATGGTAGTGAAATCCATTACAAGTAAATGTATTTCATTTATTAAGAGCTCCCTAAGCACCAGGCATGGTGCTAAGTACCAGGAATTTTAAAAAAGCATAAGATGATCCCTGCCCCCAGAGAGCTTACAGTTTAATGAAGGAGACTTAAAGAGAAGCTGGAAAGGTGAGGTGGTTAAGAATGTTACATGACTCAGGGCCATGATGAAGTCCTGTAGTTGAAGTGGGAAATACCTGAAAAGGTATGAGTTTTAGAGTTGGTTTCGTCTTCCACAGAATGATGGTGAGTGTCTGGATATCATGATGTCTAGGAAAGCAAATGGTCGGAAGTGATATGAAGAATTCCCTCGATACTCTCATTGATATGGTGGCGGATCAGGATGGTTCTTACTGTTATATTTGCTTCTTCACACCAGAAGTACAAATTGTTTGCCTACTTAATAACTGAATTAGAATAATTTGCTTGTTGCTAAGTCTTGTCTGAGTCTTTATGACCCCATTTGGGGTTTTCTTGGCAAATATACTAGAGTGGTCTGCCATTTCCTTCTCCAGTTTGTTTTACAAATGAGGAAACTGAGGCCAGCAGGGTTAAAGGATTTGCCCAGGGTCAAAGGATTTGCCCAGGGTCACACAGATATTAAGTGTCTGAGATCCAATTTGAACTCAGGTTCTCTTGACTCCAGAAACCTGCATTCTATCCACTGGGCCACTTAGCTGCCCTAATAACAGTAATAGCTAGCATTTATATAACCCCTACTATGTGCTAGTATTCAGCACTTTTATGAGGTAGATGCTGTTATTATCCCTATTTTACAGTTGATGTAACTGAAGCAAATAGGTAAGTGCCTTGCCCGAAGTCACACAGCTAGTATTACAATAGTTATAACTATTACATTAAGTACTTTTAATAGTCAATAAGCATTTATTAAATTCATGCTATATGCTGAGGCTGGATTTGAACTCAGGTCTTTTTGACTCCAGACCCAGGGCTCAACCCACTGTGCCACCTGGTTGCCTAATCATCAATGGAGAGATCACACATCTTCCTCGACCAGAGTGAACTTCCTGATAGTACCCTGGATGAAATAAGACTTCGCAGACTATGTGAGAAAAGGCAGCTAGCTGACTAAAACATAACCCGTCTCAGGAAGGTCCCATAGGTGCTTTGCCTCACTTAGTGCAGTACTCTGAGCATTGCTGAAGTTTATGGTAATCTTATGCTCCTGTACAAACTTTGACTCAATGTGTGTTTAGAAAGCACCAGTGAGAAACTGTCCTGTTTTGAATATCTCCTCTATAGACCCAGATCAATTTTTTGAGCCTTCTTCAAATTAGTGGAAAATGGTGCTAAGGGTATTTGTAAGTATGGGGGTTGGCACTTGGGGAGTAAGGAAACACCTCATGGTGACTCAGAGAAAATCCATCTTTTGGACCATGCAAGAAATCCTGTAACTTTTTGTTGGGCCCTGGGGCCAAATGCCATTGCGTGTATTGTGGTGAGAGATAGGATGGGCAAAACAGATTGTTGAGGTTTTATGAGGAAAAGAATCCTTAGAAAAGCTGACTTTGGGAGTCATGGTGTTGGGGTTTAGGGGGAGTTTACTTGTGTTTCAAGTCTGTTGTATTGAGCTCTTCTAGGACTTGGACTGCTGGGTAGTTGTTTAGAGATTGTTTTTCCTAGGTCTTAACCTCCTCTTTATGGACTTTATAGTACATTCAGTTGCCTTCAGACTTGATCACTCCATTGGGTCTTGAAAAGGATTATGATAAGGTCATAGATTGAAAGCTAGAAGAGGCCTTAGAAGTCATCTGGTCCAACTCTACCTCCGTTTTACAGATAAGGAAATTGTGGCCCAGACTTGCCCAAGCTCATGCAGGTAGTAGAACTAGAATTTGAACCCAGATTTTATGTCTTCAGTCACTCTTTCCACTCCAACATTGAATACTAAATATTTCCTTCTCTGTAGAGGGAGAAAAAAAAGGAGGCATGGGGCAGTATGACATTTTATGGCAAATGTGGGCTCTGCACCTCAGATGGACTCATCTCTTCCTTTTGGAGGTTTTTTTCCCCCGTTCTTACCTGTAGTATATCCTCTTAAATAACACAAGCATTTCCCATATTAAAACTACTCTTATCTAAGTATGAGAGCCACGTAGCCTACAAGGGGCTGGGGGGAGGGGGGTTGATATTAAAAAATGGGAACAAACATCTTTTGCATCTAGAATTTAGAGGAGTATTGGGGAAACTTGGAGCTTTTCTTGCTAGGTAAGCAATCTCGGGCCCTAGCTGTGGTTGTAATGGTGTTTAAACTGAGATCCCTTTACAGAGCCTGCAGCTGACCTTCTTTCAGCTAGGCTGACCTTCTCTTAGACCTGCCTGAAGGTCTAGGACCTGAACCTTTGGCAAAGTAGCTCTGGCACTCTCTCCCAGGGCAGAGTTAATGAATATTTTGCCAAGGGCTTCTCTGGAGGGCCTCAACCTCAGCCAGAATCTAATGAATGTACTGTCTTAGTCACGGTGCGGGAAGATTGGAGGCCACCAACTCCCCGGGAAACCTTTCTTAGTGAAACAATTCGACTCTTACTTTGTGCTGGTCTAGGATAGATGATTGGGGGGCCCGGGGGAGGGGGAGACACCACTAGGTAAGGTGAGAGTAGAGGGCTGGAAGAGTGCAGAATCTGAAATGGGAAGCGTATTTTTCTCTTAAAGGAAAAAAAGGAGAGAGGCTGCTCACTTTAGACTAGTTTTGTCATTTTGGAAATCACATAGATTAATAATTTTTCAATAGATGGTTCCTGGGTGCATGGATTCAGTGGAAAACCACACTTTTATTTTTTAGTATTGTTCTTCCCCATTCGAAATTTCCCTTGTGCCTTAATGGGTTTGGTGCCGTGTGATTAGACATGCAAGGAAGTCCGCTTGGAGAAGATCCTGACAGCATGAAATATAATTTGTGATCTGAAAGACAGTTTCCAGTATAATCTCATTATGCACCACAGACTCCCGGTGTTATTTTGTAGAAGGCGGACAATGATCAATTTACATTGACCCGGGGCTGGGCGAGCTTTTAGATGGTAATTGCCATATTGATTTGCATGCAAAAAGGAGACCTGCTAAAATTAAAGACCGGAAGCTAAATTAAACTAAATTTATTGTCTAGGTGAAAACTGGAGGATGGAGGGGAGGGGGGGGAGAGAAAGGAATAAAGTGAGGGTGCTTTGCAATGGGTGGGGCAGATAAAGTTGTGCAGTTTCAGGGGATCGATACTCTAAACCAGTGTAGAAAGCTTTTCTTTTTCTTGACCCCTTAAGAGGATATTTTTCCACATTTGAGGGAGAGGACAATGCAAGAAAATAGGGAGTTTCAACGAAGCAAAATAACATTTTTCCGTTAAAGGCAAGGAGGTCTTTTAATTACATGGTATCTGAAGAGATGTGGTTTCATTCAAGATTTCCACTGTTTTCAACCCCCCCCATTGTTTTTTTTTTATCAAAGAAATAGCTCATCAGCTGACCAAAATAGCTAGTATCCGAAGAGTTAAATTTTAAAATCTTCCTGTGTTGCCTCCCCTCCCCCTTCCCTGGAAAGGCTGCAGTCTTTATTAGTCTGATAAGACAATTAAAGGAGAGAATGGGGGAGTCCACCGGCGCTGGCGCTGGCAACTCACTTGCTGCCAGCGCTGAGTGCATTCACTGGACCGTTAGGGAAGGGGGTGGAGGGGTGGAGGAGTTCCGCTCTGTGGCACAGTAATACTCTGGGCAGAGTTGTATTGCCTCAATTAAGCGACCGGCGGGGTCGTTTTATCGTTTTAAGGAAGCATCTTTTTCGAGGTTTAACAAGTAGGAGCAAGAGATGCTGCCCGTTTTCTCACGCCTTTCAAGCTAGGCGGTGGGGGCCGGGGTGGTGTTCTTCGGGAAACCACGTTTGTCTGTCCCTGCAGCCCAAGCGTGGTTTCCTCGGACCTGTGCTCAGGTCATGGCGTTGGCCACAAACTTGGCCTGACTGACGGGCCTGGCGAAAGGCTTTGAAGAAATACGAACGACTGGTATCACCTTTCTAGGTGAAGCCGAAAGGGACCGGAGTGCTGGAACGAGGAATTGCTTGAAATTCTGCATCCCAATAAATATATCCTTCCGCTTCCTCGCCTCTCCATCCCTCCGCCTCCGGTCTCTTTTAAAGAAGAACTTGAGTTCTTAACTTACTTCCTTAAGGGGTTGGAGGGGAGGGGTTTTTTTTAATCCACCTTTAAAGAAGAAAACTACTTCCTGACCTATTTCCTTAGTAGTCAGACTTACTTAGACGATAGACCACCCCCTCCCAAGGCCCGGGAAAAGTTGACTTCCACTCTGCCCCTCCCTTGCCCTTCCTTCCTCTCTTAGAAGGATGACTGCAGTCACCCAGCTTCCTTATTGGAGCCTTCTTTAGAGAGCCTTCCAGATAACTTGAAGCTCAGTTTATAGATTTATCGGGGAGAAGTACCATTTAGGTCCATCAGATCTCAGAGTGGAGAGGATCTTGCCCTTAGGTGAGGTCTACAACCTCTTTTGTTCTTTCCAAGACCCCCTCTTTGCATGTAAACCAACTGCATTGCGCTGGCTGCCAGGGCACATCAACTGGGATGGCTTTTATTCTTTCTTTAAGCATTAGCAGTGGCCATTGTGTATTAATCATATGTCATCTTGGTGTGATCTTATGCATTTGATTGTCAGACTGTGTAGTTGTTTTAAGTCTATGTCTGAAAAATCAAGAGACAGCCTGGAAAAAGTAGTCTGGTAAAAGCATAACTTCTGAGTAGACTGGTCCTAGGTTTTCTCTGATAAGTAGATTAGGCTTCTTTTGAACGGTACATAGAGCATAAAAAAAAAGAGATGATCCATAGAAAAGGTGGGGGCAGAGGAGAGCTATCCTTAAGTACATATATTGGAAGGCCTGAATGGACAAATTTCAACTTGTATGCTTTAGTAAGAGCCTTCAGACTAGTATTTTTTTGCCTTTTGTGTATGGGGCAGCTTTGCCTTCAAGTGTTTGTGGCACTCTTGGTTGGTAGGACAGAATGTCAAATCATCCATATTCCTCACAGATTCTGGGAAGGTCCTTCTGGTTCTTGATAACTCTGCATTTATTGCTTGCTACCTTAGAAAAGTAAAGTGACTGTGGGAGGATCTTTTTTAGTGAATTGATAACCTTCCTGCAGTTACATCTACTACCCCACTCACATTCACTCTCCTCCCTTTCCTGCCTATTCAAAGGTTTCACTGGCTAAGAAGCAGGTCATATTTCCCTTAGGAAACTTTGTGGGGAGGGAATACAACTTCCATGCGGTAGGGGGGTTGCTTTCATGAGAGGAAGAATTCAGTCACTCTTTTTCTGTGGAATGATATGTCACTCCTATAAAGTGAGGTGTGCTCCTAATAGCCTCCCACCCCCTTAATTTGGCAGTATGCTGGCAGATTTAATTCAGGGTATAATGCCTCAAGAACTCTGACCTGAAAGGAAGTATAAATAAGAATTGGGATTTCTGCTGTTGGTACAGAAATAGGAGAATGGGAAAATTACTCCCAAGAAGTGACTTTTATCTCAGCATGCCCTCCATCCCCTTTCTGCAGTGATAGGAAAAGGAGACTATCTTAATTTATCTTTTTTAATTCCCCAAAGTCTAGCATGTTTTGCACATAGCAGGGGCCCTAACTCTTAGTTGAGCAAATAAATCAGTCAGGTTTCTGTGGGTCAGAGTTGTTTTCCATCTTGTCCCACACTTGCTCCAGGAGCTAAGTAGGAAGAAGCACCATACTTACTTATTCAGTGTGTATGTAGCCCTAACCTAGGTCAGACAGGATAACCCACAGATTTTACCTGTTAGTCACAGCTCCAGATAAAGCTCAAATCCCTGATTCTCTCGAGGGCAAGCAAGTGCCTGGTGTGACTGCCTGGGTTCTTTTTTGCCTTCATTATGAAATACACTTGCCTTTCTTGTCACTTTTATGGTTCAGAAATGGCTCCCAAAAATACTGAGGTCATCTTTGGAAAGTTCTCTTCACTAATTGGGAGAAGGAACAATAAATTACAGAGATGTGAACTAAAGAGATTAGAGAAAATCATCAGAAGAGTTGAGATGACAGGAAGTAGAAGTTAAGAGATGATGATTTTTGTTTGATGGTGATTAAGTCCTAATGTGTGAGGTCTCAGTTTGGATTTTCAATAAACTCTACTAGGCATCTCTTCTTGATCCTTATGTATGAAGGAAGAAATCCTAACATTAGAAAAAAGACCTGGCTTGTATAGAATGAAGCTGTAGAATTAAGTCAGTATGATCAAATTTCCCACCTAGTTCCCAGGGGAGCAGTCAGCGTTTCACTCAAGCTACAGTCGGTTCTTGACTCTCAGGGGATGGCAGCTCTGAAACAGGAGACCTCTCCTTTTCTTCTCACCCTTTTCCTCTTCTTTTCCTAAAAGTCTCTGTGTGGAAAGAGCTTCAAGTAAGCATGAATTGCTCGTCTCTCTATCTCTGGAAAGAATTTCTTTGCATACTTTGCTGACATTGTTTTGTGAATACTGTATTTGTTTGTTTATTTGTTTTAAACCAGGCCAGACATTCCCCCAACTCCCCTTAGTTACTTTATTTTAAAGGCAATACCTAGCAGCATGCCCCCAACCGTATGGATTTAACTGTATGTGAGGGAGTCAGTTTAGACCTTTATTAGTTTTACTAATAAAAGTCTTAACCTTTACTAACTAGGGGCCCTTGGACCTGTGGATTGTGGGGAAGCAAGGCAAGGGAGAGCATGTGGCACTATCGGTGTCATTTTGGTATTTTTTTTCAGCCCTCAAGTACAAAATTAGAGTTATGATGTCAGAATTCATGTTCCTCTCTTGCTTTACTTTAAAGCTATATTTAATTAGATTAACTCCGAGGCATTTAACAGTTCTGTACAAATGCAAACTTGAAATAACTCTGGGCATACGTCATTTAGGAAAGAATAAATGAAGTACAGAAATGTCCAAACTATGTAAATCCTAGAGTAGTCTGCCCTCCCATAAACACATTACAAGAGCTAAGGCATTTCCAGTCAAAACATCAGTGGAACCAGCAGCCTCTGTCCTTCTTATTTATTATTTTATTAACAGCATTTTACACGGTATTTAACAAGCACGGTCTGCCTGCTTTGCATCATGACAGAATACAGGCAGAAATAAAGGCAGAAAATAGATGGGGAGGGTAGGAACATTCTCTCGATTTTCAGTTTAAGAACATTTCTGAGATTGGAAGGACGGTGACAACATGGCACCATGGCATTATGGGACATGTTTCTACAACAAACTAGTATAGTTTCTAAAATGCCCAATAAAGAAAGTAAACCATTATTGTAACAATTCTACCCGCTCTCCAAACCAGAGAGAAAGATAGAGGAAGTTGTGTGTAAACAAATGCAATATTACAGTATAGTTTTTGTTTTCTTAGCTATTGAGTGAAGCAGGGTGAGTTCCAAGACACTCTTTCCAGTAAGTTATTGGTTATTCTCTGAGAGGAAGTATTTGCCCAATATTATTCTTCTTTATCTTGCTGGAAAGTTTATAACGAAAACTAATGCCTTTCTTAAGTCATAAAATGAGCCTTGTATGATTATTTAATTAAAATCTATTTAAAGACCGATTAGGCATGTAATTTGCACTAATAATGACGATTATGGAAATGTCCAACTTAACAAAAAAATCATAAAGACGACGTTTTGATCAGTGGGGCAACCAGTAAATGTCCAGTGAGTTGAGCAGTTTCTGAGAGGCAAGGCATTAAGCTATCTTAAAGGATTCCAAGCCCTACCTCCTTAAGTGCTTTTTAACAAACAAAAAAAAAAAAAGGAAAAGCTTGAACTTTTGGAAATTCTATTCTGCCCTACTTGGGTGCACTCCCAAATTTTATGAGGCTGAATAAACTTTACCTCCATGTCAAAGTCCCTTCCCTCCCTCCCCCTCTGTCTTTAGTAGGACAGTCTGATTGGGCCCTTTCCAGGAGAAAAAAAAAGTAGTTGTAGAGAGGCGATATACTACAGATAGACAGGAGAGACATGAGATAGCTATGTTGCCTGAATAATCAGCTGTAGTAAACATGGTCCTCTTTATCCTTGGGTAGAGAATGGGGGGTGGGGGAGGTGAAGGGGGGGGGTCCCTTGTCCAGAGGGACCAGCCAGCTGCAGTAGTTGGTGTTAAGGCACTGAAGGCAGACACAATGCTGCTGTTGTTGGTTTGATCTCTAACTGTGGATTGTTAGTCTGGATTTAACTATGTGGTAAGGGGGGAATGTGAAGGCTGTTTACAGCTAGTGCAAATAATGTGACAGCTGTTGGAGCTCTAGCAGCCCTTCGCTTCTTCTGCACTTACACAAAGCTCTCACTATGGGAGCAGGGAAGCCAAGCACTGCTGCAGTAGGCACAGCAGCAAGCTGTGGGGACTTGGTTCCAGTCTGTCAGAGCCCTGAACAGGGAGAGTCTGAAGCTCCCATGTGTATATTTACATATTTGGGACTTGTTTTGTCTGAGGTAGAGAAAGGTGTCTGTTGAATGAGAGTTGAGTTGAATGTCACTTTAGAGTTATAAGTCCCACCCTTATTTATTCCTCCAAGTTTGATTGGGAAAAGGAGTTTAGGTTTCAGGTTGGCCCAGGTTTCCACTGCTTCTTGCTAGTCTGTGAAAGGAAGAAAGAGGTGACTTCACGATAGGAAGAAGTTTCTAATATTAGAACAGCTTTTGTAGGCAAGCAAGTTTATTGGGAAAAAGGTACTTATATTTATATTTATCTCGTGGGTTCTCTGGAAGTTGACAGTAGAGGTTAAGGAAGATCCTCTCCAAGTGAATACCTAAACAGGAATGTCATGCAGTTAGGTGTGGGGTATGGATGTTGTCATAGGAGGCTAGGCACTGTTTTTGAATTTCACTCCTGTAATTGTTTACTGAATTGTAAATGCAAGTGTGTATACTTCTGGATACCGAGGATAGATTTTGGATTAAAGTTTTTTTACATATCGCCCCTTCCCTGTCTCCCCTTTTTCCCTCTTGACATTCCAGGGTCCTCCCTTCCATGAGCCCCTTGCAAAAAAGCCTTCAAATGAAGGAAATAAAGGTGTAATCCTGAAATCTGCACAGGATACCACCCACTCTGTGACATATTAAACTATACTGCACACTGCCACAAACCTTCCACTGAATTACTGGTACAAAGTCAAAGCACTTCGAGTAGTCAAAACGAAAAAGCAGTTGGTTCAGATGTATCAGTCAAGCCAGAAAGTGTTCTACTGTAGCCATGGCTGCCTGTTTTGCTGCTTTTCTCCCAAACTAAAATCTGAATTGAATATTATGTGCGGAAGAACTGAGATGAGTTAGGCGGTTCAACCTGTTATCTTCTAGGTTCTGAGCTCTCCACTAAGTCAAATCCTGCCCATCTCTAAAATTTTGGTCATTGGGCCTTGGTCAGGATGTTTTTAAATCAGCTTCTTCAGTCCTTCCTCAGCTAGAGTTTTAAAAATGACTTTCAGAATTAGTCCAGTTAACATTAAATACCTATAACATCCAAGGCACTAAATATCAGACTAAAACTTGAATTTTTAGTGATGATACTATTCCAGCATCAATTCTGTAAATTAGTCCAACATATAGCTCTTTATATAAGATGGGTGCCATTTTCTGTAGGAATGTTGCTTGTGAAACCAGTTTCACCTTGGCAAACAGATAAACAAGTCTCAATCTCCAAAACAGGCAATTTTTTTTTCTCCTTTCAAATCTCTTAAAGCAACCCAGCCGCATTTCCAGGATTATGCTAGTGCCAGTGAGGAGGGATGCTCATGAGCTTCTTTTTTTTAAGCAAATGCAAATTAGAGAAAAATAATTTTCTTTCAACGATATGCAATGTATTAGTCACTTGTTATCTGACTTAGAGGCAGACCTCATTTGCCCGTCTGCCAACTCACTCACATCTGCTCATAGCTGTTCAGGGCATTTTAACCTTGGCCGTGTAGTGTCTTAGTCCCACGAATCAAACACGAGTAATTAAGGTCTAAACAGCTACAAAAATTCATTGGCCCCTATCTGTATTACAGTTGTTCCACTGCTTTGTTTTGGTTGCTCAGAGTTCCAGACTGGGATTCTTACTATTCTTCTTTTAAAGAGAAAAAACGACAAGATTGAATTCCCTTTTCAAAACAATCCCCTTCGAATCTACTCCGTCCCCCTTTCCTGAAGTTGATATGTATGGCCCAGTGTTCTCAAAGGAAGATACAGCTGTGGAAAACTTTTGTTTTTAGAAAGTAATGTGAATGTCTTTTAAGTGCCACCACTATCTATATAGTAAATATATATGAAACATTCATTATCAGGAATTTCTTTTTAGCATGGAGAGGGTCACGTTGGGATATAGTTAAGTTGTAGTTGAGTTCTGGCTCTAAGTAAAAAACGGGAGGCCTGGCTTTCCACTCGGCATTTTCCTTTGAAAACTAACCTTAGAGATGATTGGTGTTGCAATCTCTCTCTCTTCTCCCCTCACTCCATCTTCTGTAGTATAAAGGTCACTAGTTGAATCCGCCTGGAGGGTTGAAACGCAGGGGGTCCTTGCTCTGTAGTAAAGAAGCCCCTGCCCAGACTTAATTAAGGTGGGTTTTCCAATACCCCAGTTTGGCTACCCGCAAGCAAAGGCCCCCATGACGGGAGGGCTTATTTTGAAGAGCACCAACTTCCCGATATCCCTGTCACATTATGTAAGCGGTCTTGCCCAAACTCTAAAGCATATATCGCCAACAAACTTTTAAGGGGGGGGGGAAACAGGCCCAGGGAAATGGCAGCCATTAAAATGACACGACCTTTTTAACCATAGGTGAGCTGTTAGAGGCAGCGAACCAAGTTTTATATCTGCCTGGCTGCACGCCGGCCATTTGCTGAATAATGAGGGAGCAGCTTTCTTCTCGGGGGCGTGTGGTGGGGGGTAGTGGATCATCATTCGGGACTTTGTGGGTTTTCGGCGACTGTGAACGAAGTGGCCTGGAAGAGCTCCCGACGTCTAGTAAAGGGTGGTGTCCACTCCTCAGAGCCACAGCTTTCTTTCCTGGGGTGGGGGGAGGGTGGCGGGGAAGAGGGAAGGGTCTGGCCGTATCTGCCACACTTGGGCAAACGTAATATCCCGGGATTTGATATGCCTGCCAACGTACTCCTGTGGCAGATCTGTGGAGCCTCCTCTCCCCGCCTTTGCCCACCCTTTCGCGCCTCCGGCCCTGGCCTCCTTGTTTGTGTGAAGAGGTTTCCGTGGTGGTGGTGGTGGTAGTGAAGAGGAGGAGGGAGTAAATCCTGAAGAATGGGAAAGAGGTTTGCGGTGTGTTGCACTCCTCTACACCCAACCCCGCCCCATAGCAGGGTGTGGGTCAGCCTCAAACTTGGTTTCTGTTTTCTTCCATCATCTACTTGCGGAAGTCACTGCACCTTTTCAACTTAAATTGTAGCCCAGCTTTCTATGGCAACGTGTGTGTTCCTCCCTCCATGAAGCTTCATGACTGCAGCACGAGCAAAGGGGCGGGCGCGCGTGGGGGAGTGCATGCTGCTTCTGCGGTGGTGGTTTGATGCCCTAAGCTTACCCCCAGACAAGCGTATAAGGGAAAAAAGCGAGCCGTTCGAGGGCGCGCGGTGCTGCTTGTGTGCCTGCGAGTTTACGGGCTGGCCTAGAGGCGGGTCGGACGCTGCAGGCAGAAAAGGGTTAAACGGGGGCGGATCGGGTAGGGGAGGCCCAGGCCTGTCTCTCCCTGAGACTTTGCCCCGAGTATGAAACGTTGGCTTAATTACTTCAAGTGAGCATTAGTGCCAGGCTCATCGCCTCTACCCCTCCAGTTCTCTCGACCCAGTCTCCATCCCTTCCCCACCCCCGACTGAGCAGCCGCTGCCGAGCCAGCCCCGTTGCTGCTGCTGTCGCCGCCTGTTGTCCTTGGCAGCAGCCGCGGCGGAAACCTCATGTGTGTGTGTGTGTGCGTGCGTGCGTTTCCGCGTGTGTGTGTATGCGTGTGTGTGTGTGTGTATGCGTGCGTGTCCGCGCGCGAGCGTGTGTAAAATGGCGCGGCCGGATTCAACCCGAGAGACTCCCCGCTGCAAGGCTTAATCTCCGGCCTGGCCTGCTGGGTCTTGGGGAGAAGCAGAAGGGAAATCCGGGGCGGAGGGGGAGGGACAGGGAAGCCCGGGAAGGGGTGGGGTCAGCGAGTCCGGGCTTGGGCCTGAGGGCTGGTTGCTTGCCTCTAATCAATTCAATATCTGGGCTCCTCGCCTCTTCCAGCGGCTGGGGGGTGGGGGGGATGAGTCAGCTGGGGGGGCTGGGGAGGAGAGGGGGAGCTCCACTCCCGGGGTTTGTCGTAGCTGAAAATCTCTTTGTGGTTGTTGGCAGGGCGGGATGGGGGGTGGGGGCTTTTTCTCCTTTAGTTCTTCGATTTGTTTGGGGGGAGGGGAGGAGATGCTGTCACGCCAGCGAAGTTCAATAGCATGGCCGTGGATTGGGATACTGGCCTACCACCCGCAGTTGGTCCTCTGCCTGCTTGCCACCGCTCCTGTCTCACTCTGAATCTTGCTATCGTTCCTTCTCCTCCTCTACCCCTCTTATTAAAATGTTTTGGGTAGGTCGTCTCACCTGCTTGTCCCTAACTGAAGAGACGGAATCAGTGACCCGTCCCTCTTATTTTCTCTTATTAAACTTACTCTCCTCCCCACTTACCTTTCATGCTGTTAAATTTATTACTAATACAAAATGGTGGGGGGGGCCGGGGCGAGAGAGCGCGCGCGAGGGAACAGAAATATTTGGCTGGAGGGAGCATATGTTTAGATGCTGCTGTGTGACTTTCGCCAGTCGGAGGCGTGACTGACGGAGAAAGGCGAACTGCCTCCTTCTCTGTCCCCGCTCTCCAGGCCCCTCACTCCTTTCCTTTTCTCCCCATCCCCCTTCCCTCACGACTGAACCACGTCTGTCCGTACCTCTCGGGCTCGCTCGGTTCGCCCACTAGCTCAACCTCTTACGGGCTTAGCAGATGCGAGAGAGCGAGCCCGAGAGGTACGGACAGACGTGGTTCAGTCGTGAGGGAGGGGGGGGGGGGGGTGGGGGAGGGAGCTGTGGGGCGGGGCTGGCGGCGGCGGCTCCAGCTGCCTCGGAACTGCACGGCGGCCGCCGCGTTTTGTTTACCAGCCTGCCGGGTGGAAAGTCCGGGTAGCCTCGCGCAACACGTGACAGTATGGGAGCCTCGGGACATTGTGGGGAGGGAGGAGTGAAGAGGCCCTGGAGCTTTGCTCCCTCCACCCACCCCACCTAAAAAAAATTCCTAAAATAGAATCTTCATCACTTGCTCCTATTTTTTTTTTACACCCAAAATGTATCGTTGTTGTGCATGACTCAAGATGTATTTTAGAGATCGAGGATAGCAAGCTCTGGTTGCTCATTGTAGTTAGCTTTATGGTTATGCCAAATACCAAGGGATGGGTAAAGGTCAAACCTTCTCTGCTAATCCATGGTCGCTGGGAGGAGGCTACTTTGCAGCCTTCTTGACTCTTCTCTGTACTTCTCTCCCCTCTCCCTCCCGCTGGGATAGGAAGGAAAGTCAGGGACAAGAAACTAGGGGAAACAGTAACTGTGGGGGTTTATTTGTTACATTTTATTTATCAAGCAATGATAGATTAATGATGGCCTGTTTCCTTAAGGTTTGTCTACAGTTTAGAAAGAAGAGGGCATTTAAAATAACTCTGGGCCTAGAGCTTGTTCAGGTAGTTGTGGTAATTAATCTGTTGAAGGTTCATAAGGGTTCATAGGCCTACCACACTGAGTCCATGGTACTGGCATTGCTGCTTAACGGAAACAGAGGCTCTTGATCTCGAACCAAAGATAAGTGGTTTTGAGGTGTGTTTAGTGGGAGAAGGTATCTGCCTGTGAGACACATGATTCTTTCTGCTTGCTTTTTTATTTCAAGGTTCCCCAAAACCTGTTGTCTTTTTTAGGTTAGTCTGCCCCATGGGGCGCTTTTTTTTTTTTTAACAAATCTAGAAATATATCAGCAGGAGCCTTGAACCAAAACTAGAGAAAATTAGAAAGCCGGGGTAGTTTGTAGCATTGTTTATTTCTGAGAGCCAAGATTGTTTGGTTTTACTACGTTTTATTTTGTTGGTGCCACTTGACTAGCGAGATGTGCAGGCTTTTAGCCCATCAGAAGCTTGCAGTCTTGCTGATGATCAGTCAAGGCTGAGCAATGGAAATTGGCTAGATGCCAGGAACAATGGTGGAAAAAGAATAGAAACCAAAGGTGCCAAAAGGAACCTGGTTGCTGTATTCTGTCCTATAACTTCATTGTAATCCTCCTTTCCTGCCCCACCTTCCAGTTCTTTTCTTACCGGCCCCTTAGGGGCACTCTTTTTGCACTATAGCAGTAAAGATACCCTCATTTGAGAAAGTCAGAGAAGTGGTAGATGAGGGTTGTTGGTGAAGGTTTCATACTCCTATGCTTCTAAATGGCATCATCTCTCCACATCCCCAATAAAATATCATTTAATTATTTAATTAATACTTTTCTCTTTCTTGGCTCCAGGGCCCTTCCTGTCCCCCACTGCATATTCCCACAAAACTGGATTTTCTAGTGAGTTTCCATGCCACTACAGTTTACTGCTAACAGAACTTTTCTGCCAGAATCACTTGTCACGAGGCCTCACAAAGTTCGGACCCAAATGGGAAATTCTCCCTGGTTTTCTTTTTAATAGATTGCCAAAACAGTAGAGAGAGCAAGAGACAAGACTCTGAAAAACAGATATAATATGTATATGTGTGTTTGCATTTTTCGAACTCTTTTCTGTGGGAAGTGGGTGTTCCATATTCTGAGCACTTTAGTGGCTATGATGTTTTCAGTTTGCTCTTTAGAAACCAGACCTCTACAAAACCAACTTGACTTCATCTTTCCTTCTTCTTGCTCAAAGTAAAAAAGTAAAGAAAAGCAGCTAAAATCCAAAACAAGGGTTCAGTTTTTCAGCTCATACTTGAAAAGTTAGTAGGTAGAGAGCACTGCTCAGGATGAATTTGATCATGTATCTTCATTAAATACCGTCATTGCAAACTTCCCCCATCACCACCTTTTCTGTGTTCTTATATGTACCTTAAACTCCACCAAGAACTCTGCAATCCCGTGACACAGAAAACCCTACCATCTCTGGAGTAGGCATTTTCACTAGTTGACCTCCATGCCTGGAATGCTTTCTCTCCTCATCCTCATCTCCTGGCTTCTGAGGCTTCCTTCCAGTCCCAGCTAAAGTTCTACCTTCTGCAGGAAACCTTTCCTGATTTTCCCTTAACCTTTTTCTGTTGATTATTTCCAGTTTATGCTATACAATCCTGTATATATTTATCCTTGTTTGTATGTGGTAACTTGGGTGTTTTCCCTTCCATTTGATTGTGAGCTCCTCAAGAGTGGGAACTTTTACCTTTCTTTGTATCCCTATCTAATGGCACAGTGATAGGTACGTACAATATGTTTGTCACCGAGCTGACTGACATTCTGGCAGTTATTGTTCAAACCACTATACCTAGGTGTGACTTTTGATAACAGGAGGTTGTGGAGTGGTGTGGCTGAGAATTCTAAGGATAAATCTGCTGCCATATCTAACAACAAACACCTTTATCCTTAAAAAGAAAATCCCATACTTGACAGTGCTTAGACTGTGGGGTCTTGGAGTCAGGGAAGCCTTGGGTTCAAATAATGCCTGTGACACTCTTTAGCTCTGACCATTGGGCAAGTCCTCTAACCTCTCTGAGTGAGCCTCATTTTATCTGTAAAATAGGGGGAATACCTGAATCACCTCCCAAGGTGGTTGTGAGGTTGAAGTGAGATGGAGTATGCAAAGCACTTTGCAAACCTTAAAAGTTCTCTTAAAATGTCAGTTTTCAGTGGGCTATCTCCCATTTCCTTGCACTGGCCATTTCCTGTGCCTGTAATACACTCCCTTCCCAGTTTGTTTCTTAGAATCCTTTCTTCTCTTCAAAATTCACTCTAGTGCCATCTTCTATATCAGAATTTCTTAAGAGTTTGTGAACTTTAAAAATAAATATTTTGATAACTGAGTGGTTTCTTTTGTAAACATATATTTCATTTTATACATTTGAATAGGGGTCATGACACAAAAAAAGTTTAAAACTTCTGCTTACACGAAATCTTTCTTGATGCATGACCTCCCCTCCAGGTTATCTTTCCTTTGTGTGTGTGTTGTCTCCTCAAATATAAGCTCCCTGAGGGCAGGTAGTGTTTCATTTTATCTTGGAATCCCCAGCACCTAGCAAAGCATCTGGCACATCATAGTTGCTTAATCAATTTTTGTTGATTGACATTAATTCTGTGCCACCACACTTTGCCCAGAGTTCCACGGGTAGTCCCCAGCACCGTGGTTGTTAGGGTGGAGTATTTGATAGAAGAAAGTTGATTCTTAGCCACGGACATACTCATGCTCCTTGCAAAGGTCAAACTATCAATAGATCAATCAAGAAGCATTTAAGTGCTTATTCTGTGCCAACACTGTGCTAAGTGCTGATCCTACAAAGACAGAAGAGAAAAGCCCCTGCCCTCAAAGAACCAAAATTCTAACATATGTATATGATATATTCTAAGTGGTGAATACTTGGGTGGTTTGGGGAAGGTGTGAATATATCAGCTAGGCAGTATGAGGAAAAGGTTCATATAGAAGGTGGCAGTTGCTGTTTTAAAGGAAACCAGGGTTTGGGGAGTTGGAGGGGAGGTATATGTGCACTCTAGGCTGGAGGATGGGAGTTTGGAGCATTGTGTGCCTGGAACAGTTAGTAGGCCAATGTGAAGTATCGGCAGATTACGTGGAGGGGAATAGCGTGCTAGAAGACTGGAAAGGTAGGAATGGGCCAGGTTGTGAAGAGATTAAAATTCCAAAATGAAGAAAATCGGTTATGAAATTGCATAGAAAGTGGTGAAGAGAGAGGATAACTTGATAACCCTGTAGCCACACATAAATAGGAGAAACAGATGGGGTTGCAGTGAGGTGGGAGAGGAAAAAGATAGACATTTTGCAGGGTAAAAATAGGGTTTGGAAGTCAGCAGCTACTTTGCAAAGGGTAGGTCAGTGGCCTGTTCTAAGGATCTCTGTACTCTAGAAGAATGCAGTTTGTTTGCTTAAGGCAAGAAGAGGTCAGGATGATTTTCAGTGGACCTTTTCCCATTCTGCTCTTTCCTTCAACACGGGAAGAAAAGGGAGAGCCTCAAGAGTTAAAAGTCTGTTGCTCGTTGAAATGAAATTATGGCTGGCAGTGGCGCCGCTGTTTGTTCAACAGACCTCCACTTTTAAACAGTTCACAAAAAGTTCATTGGGGCTGGGAAAGATTATAAATATATGTGCATGTTGTATCCCACAGTACCATACAATAGCAGAAATCCCCTCCTCTATTCCCCTTCTCCCTAACAGACTTAGTACCTGACAGAAAGTTCCCCAAATATTAAGGAAAAACTGCTGTGCTCCTCTCTTGGAGAGAGAGAGAAAGCCCGTTCTTGAAAGTGTCAGGATCTGTAAGGTAATAATATTGTAAAACCTGTAGGAAGAAGCCCGGAGTAGCATGTTAGTGTGATGATTTTAAAAACCTAGCACATTTCCCCTAGCAGCTGGTTTAAAAGGCACATTTAAATATCTTTAGAATCAGGTGTTTCTTATGCTGAAGCAGGAACTGCGGCTTCCGCTGGGGGTGGGGGATGGGCAAGGGGAGCCGATTCAAAGTGTTCTCTGAGAAAAGGGGAAAGGGTTTAGAAGGCAGTGCTGTCTAGGTGAGGTGTGTTGTCCTGATGAAGTAGGAATTCAAGGCAGTTATGGGGCAAATTTAATCAGTATGGACAATTAATATGGGTAATTTTAGCAGCCCTTCTCCTCCACTTAGACCCCTTTTTCATAAGATTTTTTTTTTAGCCTGAATTGTTTCTTTTTCCATTGGATCCTTGCCCTTAAACATATTATAGGGTTGAGGAAAGGGAAGGTTTAAGTTTCTTTAACGTGTGAACTATTTGCTTACAGGGCTTTCACTATTCCAATTTTTGTTATTCTAGCTTGATTCAGTGAGTGGCCCTCAACACAGTGTTTCAATATTTCATCCTCACAGACATCAGGGGAATGACAAACTTTAATTCAGGCATAATGCTGCTCTAATGTTAATGATGTCATAATAAGAAAGCAAAGATCAGTAGCACAATTCTTTTGACATTAGCCTACCTAAAATCCTCATTTAAAAAAAAAGAAGGTGGGAAAGGTGTGTGATAGCTTGTGTTCTAGAACTTTCACTGCAAACACCAAAACTTACTTGGTTTCATACATAATGAGACCATAGCCAGTATACTAAGCTTTATGGAAAACCCTACATCAATCTTCCCAGGCTGGTGCTGCAGGCCTATCACTCTCATGAGCCTGTGCGACTGGAAACCAGTAAATCTGTCTAAGAAAGTGTCTTCCTGGTGAAATAACTTCTGAGTAACACTATCCTATCTCATCTCTACAGATTTCTACTCTCAGTAGATTTTTTTTCTTTTCCAATGTCATTTTTGAGTGATACACTATTCTGGGAGTGTAGTACAATTAATCTACTATTAATACACATTGTTCTAGATGTTGGGTGGGAAGATTGGATGAAAGGCCTATCTAGGAAAAATAGATGCAAAGGGATTTCCTAGCTTATGGATTCTTGTCCCCCTCCCCACATACACACTCATTTCACTCTAGTGAAATGTTCTTTGGAAACGTGTGGTGCCTCCAATCGACCCCATGCAATCTGGTCCCCTGCTCCGCTCAGTACAAATGTAAAAGCAATCATTTGCATATTTTTCAGGCTAACAAAGGAAGTGTGTCTACTTGCTAAGCATTTGGGCTTTCGGAAACTGTGTGGGTGTGTGTGAGGGAGAGAAGAAAGAAAAGTTCCCCCAGTGGTCACATAGAGATTATTTCAGGGGGTGACACATTTGTGGAAAAAATGGGAAGGAAGGAAGAGCCCAGGGATGTCCTGAGCATTAAAGGATTCCTACTTATTAACCCAGCATTTAGCAGCAGGATTCAGGCAGAAACTCAGTCAAAAGAAACAACTCAACCTCCAAAGAGCAATTAAAATCCTGCACTGGCATAAATCATGTGCTGTGATAATCCTGTTAATAAAATGCAGCTTGTCCTGACACTTCACTCATGCAGCAAACTAGAATTTAATGCAGGTAGAGGATGGCAAGAGGAGATACAAGGTGAAGAGGCTTTTCTGTCTTCCCCTTCTCCCTTCTCTTCTCCCTCAGTCTCTGGACTTACCTATTTAGCTGAATGTCTGGTGCGTGTCCTTTTGCCAGCAGCTCAGTTGGGTCAGGACTGCTAATACTTGTGCTGCTGGCTAATGCTTTCTTTCCCCAAGTGAGCAGACCTCACTGAATTTACTCAGCTCTCACCCTCAACATCATTGAGGTGATATAGCCCTAGGTTTGGTGCTTAATCAAATCTAGAGTTGGGGTGGAGGTTTACCAGCCCACTTATTATTTTTAACCCTCAGATCTTCAAGTTACTTTAAGTTATTCATGTGGCACCATTCCATGTTTACCTGTGTTTGCCCAAGGCCTTATTCTCCTTGCTTCCTTAACTCTTAAAAAAAAAAGCCCAAAATATGCAAGCTCAACAACACAACAAAAACCACCACAAACCGTAAGATGATTTGGATTTGCCCTCCCTGTGTTGCTGGAAAATGGTCAGTCATTAATATTAAGCTTTAATTGTATCCTGAAGGGGAGAAAAACGGTGTATTTTGGAATTTTGCTTGACTTTCCCTATCCTCCCAGTCCCTAGTAGATGTAGTAGTCCAAGTTGATCAGCTTTGTTGTTTCTCCAACTCAAATGAAATTCACTGAGAAGTTTTCATTTTTGGATGGACCTAGAAGGAGCCTTAATTTTACTGCTGTGTACTGGAAAAATTCCATCTTGTGTGACCTAGAAATGCCCTCCATTTCCCCTCTTTTCTGCTGGGTGTCTGCCTCTTCTTTCAAGGCAGACAGCATACTACCCTCACCATTTTGGCATTCATTATTAATTACTTGAAGGGAAGCCTACCACATTGTCCTGCTTTCTACTTCCCCCTCTATGAATTTCATCTCAACTTTGTGGTGGTGTTGTTTTTTTATATTATTTTCATAGCCTAAAACTTGGAAGAAAAGCTGCGATTTAAGAAGACGTCATGCTTTCTGCAACCCCCCTGTATGGCAATGTTCATAGCTGGATGAACAATGAAAGGGTCCGAATGTGTGGAATTAATGAAGAGAGGTAAATGTTCTAGTTTAGGTCTAGAGACACACTTTCCTAATCTTTCCCCCAAAGAGGGAGGATTTGAGCCCCCTGTGACATGTCCCTTTGGGTCCTGCCTGGAGGGAGGTACAAAAGGATTCTGTGGCCACCACCTCACAGCAGCCATGGCTTTCCCAAAAGGGGTGGGGAATAAAGATCTGCCTGTCTAGCCAGCAGCCGTTGATTTACAGTTTTAACAGGCAACCTGGTTCAGTGAAGCATTGACGCCCTTTAAAAGATTAGCCCCTAAAGCGGCCTTTCAATGCACTTTCATACTTAATTTATTATTTCATATTTATGAAGGGGAATTAATCCCAGTCTATATGCTGCTTTAACTCTAAATGTCAGAAGTGTGGGCCCAGGTGGGTTGGTGTTGGATATGGGTTTAAAACAAATAGTTTGCTCAGTAATAAACGGAGAAACAGCCGCCCTTTTCTTCATTTAAGTCTCAGGTTCCTTATTGCCCTCCTTGTGGCTTGCCCTTCTCTGAACACATTTTCTCCTGATTTCAATCCTTCAACAATTCAGTTATGCTTCCTAATCAGTGATTTTGGAGCAATGGGGTAAAGGCAGCTAAGCATTAGATGATTGAAGCTGCTCTTCTGGGTAATGACGAAACTTTGTTTCTGCTTCGTGTCAGCAGTTTTATCCCTGGGATTTGGAAGTTGGTACCAAGGTATATTCTTTATCGATGCTTTCTGTGACAAGAAGTCTCAGTGCTACTGCACCAGCATAGCACAGATGTGCAGTTCCCTCTTTAGCATGGAACAGCTGACATTTGTATGATATTAGTGTATATCTCCCTTCACACATTCTCTTTCTCAGTCATTTCTTTATAGTCAGATAGCTGTATTGTCACTGTGAAAACTAATTTTCATAGTCCATGGCAAAGAACTTGGCTGTGGGGAAAGTTCTGAAGGTATTGAAAGTTTATTGGGAGCTTGTTCTGTGGGCCAGTCAATCAATTCTTGGTAATTCAGGGGTTATTAATCCAGTTTTAAGTTTTATCTAGGCTATTGAGCTTCTTTCCATCCCTTTTGGACCATTTTACTCCCACCTTCTGGTGAAATGTCTAAGGGCAGGATGAGAAAGTTTACATCAGCCCACACTAGCTGACTTTCCAACGAGGCTTGGTGTAGGGGAAAAGAGGTTAGAATAGTTAATGGCTTTTAAAAACTGGAAGGCTTGTCCATGAATTTAATATACATCAATGCTACTCCCTTTAACCGTAGATTAAGGAGACCAGACTCTTGCCTTCAAGAGAACTTAACTTTCAAAAATCACCATCTTTGGGGGAATGGAAGTAGTGGTCATATTTTACTTTAGAATGAAGTATTAGTAGGTCAGGTTTTTTTTTTTAATGGAGTTATTAGGAAATGGTCTATCCTGGGGAAATCTGAGAATGTTTTCCTGAGTGAGGAATGTTTCATGCAGCTGGTATAATCCTTTGTAATAGGAAAATTCCAGTAAGTGATGGTGAAGCTCCGAAAGCCAGACTGGAACTGAGGGAAGAAAACCCCTTAAACCACACCGTGGTAAGAGATGAATGGTGTCATACTGACATAATTTCTGATTCTGTGGTCAATCTTTTGCTTTACAATGAATTTTTTTAAATGCCTTATCATGGGAAATGGTTTCTTTTTACACACACACACACACACACACACACACACACACACACACACACACAC
>NW_020954587.1:5792539-5805425 GCF_900497805.2 Vombatus ursinus | reverse complement strand
CACACACACACACACACACACACACACACACACACACACACACACACCAGCTGTTTCTGCTAAGAAATCTTTATAGTGAGGAATGAGGTAAACGTTTGTTGAGCATGCTAAGCTCCGAGGCTATCTTTTCATCCTGTCATTCTCTGGAGGAGTTGTACGTATTTTAGGTCCTTTTTGGCTAGTGGTAGACCACCAGCTTTTGCTCTGATAAGCAGTGGCACATTAGCAGTTCCAGCTGGACAAATTTCCTAAGTCTTCAAATTGACACTTAAGGTTTATAGGGTTTAATTTTACTTGAAATATGATGCACTTGGCCATCCCTTCGGACAGTAGAATCAACCTCAATAGAAGACACTGTTGGACCCATGCCTTCTTGATGCAGAAATGAGACATTTAAGATTCCTATTCCTAGTAGTCCTTATAGAATAGTTTCTTTTTAGGTTTAATGACTCCTTTTTACTTCCAAGAAAGGGAGACATGATGAGGCTTATTGTTTTTCTCAGGGACCTCATACCCCATCAGGATTGCTTTGATGATATTGGAACTACTGCCATCTTAGTTGTAGCAAAGAGTTTCTGCTAAACGATGAAGTTTCAAGATAGTATATTATTGAGTTAATGTAAGACAGGCCAGGCCCTAAGTATAAAGGAATGTATATGTTCCAAACTTGCTGAACAGAGGTGAATTTCAACAAACCATTTTAAGAGAGGCCTACTGGCATTGGGGAGAAACAACCTTGGAATGCTCCTGCTTTGTGTTAATACCCTCATGTTTCAGTATTGTAATGACCCAGTATATATTGTTTCCCTTAAAAGTTAAGAATGCATCTCTAGTGGTAAGTTAAGATTGGTTTTAGTCACTGAGCTCCAAATAATTTTTGCATTTCTTATTCTACAAAGGTGGATGCAACTACAGCACAGCGCATTGACAGTCTTGCAGCTCTGACTATGGACAGGACTGGACTTATACGGGAAGGACTCAGAGTCCCCAGTAATATAGTCTATTCCAGTTTGTGTGGACTTGGCTCAGAGAAAGGACGGGATGCTGCCACAAGTGCTATAGCTAGTCTTGGATTTACCCCTGAACGAAATCCAGAGATTCAATTCAAACCTAATCCTTCTGAGACAGTAGAAACATCAGCTGTCCCTGGAAAACCCCCAAATGGTTTTAATGCTATATATAAAACACCGCCAGGAATACAAAAAAGTTCAGTTCCTACTGGGGAAACCTTAGGACTGGACAGAACTGCAAGTGACAAGCAGAGTCCTCTTAACATCAATGGTGCTAGTTACCTAAGGCTCCCCTGGGGAAGTCCTTATGTGGAGGGTGGCGGCACACCAGCCATGTATCCTTTCCTTGACTCACCAAATAAGTATTCATTAAATATGTACAAGGCATTGCTACCTCAGCAGTCCTACAGCTTGCCCCCACACTTGGCCTATTCACCGGTCTGCACCAATGGTGAGCGTTTTTTATATCTGCCACCACCTCACTACGTCAGTCCCCACATTCCTTCATCCTTAGCTTCACCAATGAGGATTTCCAGTGCTTCAGCCTCCCCAGCCATTCCCCCTCTTGTTCACTGCCCAGACAAAAGCCTACCTTGGAAGATGGGAGTCAGTCCTGGGAATCCTGTTGATTCACATGTCTTTCCACACATTCAGAACAATAAGCAGCCTAGGGTCCCTTCTGCCAAGACAGCTACTAGCAATCTGCCAGGAGACCCTGCCCTCTTGTTGCCCCCTTCACCCCGACCATCACCCCGAGTCCACCTTCCCACACAGCCTGCAGACACCTATTCTGAATTCCATAAGCATTATGCCAGGATCTCCACTTCTCCTTCTTCAGTGACTCTGTCAAAGCCATATATGAATGTAAGCAATGAGTTTCCCACAGCTAGGCTCTCCAATGGGAAATTTTCCAAGACCCACGAAGTGGGTGAAAGTGCACAGCCAGCCCCCGGGCACTCCAGGAAAACGACCGTTCATGAGAGAAAGGATGGTAGATCACCTCCTCTCTTAGAAAAACAGACAGCTACCAAAGATGTCACAGATAAGCCACTAGACTTGTCATCAAAAGTTGTGGATGCAGAGACTTCCAAATCTGACCATATTAAAAAAATTGCTCCCACCACGGTCCTTGTTCAGAGCAGGACTGCAAGTGGGATAGTATTATCTGGAAGTGACGTTCCAAAAGAAACAGTTTCTCCTTCAGGAAATAGCTGTACTATATATAGACCTGAAATCATTAGTACTGCTCCCTCATCCTGGGTGGTTCCTGGTCCAAGTCCCAATGAAGACAACAACAGCAAAAACATGCAGTTGAAAAACAAAGCTTTAGACTGGGTTATACCACAGCAGAGGAGTTCTTCTTGTCCTCGAATGGGTGCCACAGATACCATAGTCAATAATATTTCAGGGTCCTTGTCAAACGCAGGTCGACCAGCGTCCGCGTCTCCTGCTCCAAATGCCAATACAGACTGCGTGAAGACAAACAGAAACACTCTAGATACAACACCATCCGTCATACAGCATGTGGGTCAGCCTCCTATCACAACAGCAGCCTCTGCCAAGCATAATAACAGCAACAAGGTGGCTAAACCCAGTAATCCAGAACCAAGTTTCAAAGCAAATGAGAATGGTCTCCCACCAGGTTCGATATTTTTATCTCCAAATGAGGCCTTCCGGTCCCCACCAATTCCTTACCCTAGAAGTTATCTCCCATATTCAGCTCCTGAAGGCATTGCTATAAGTCCTCTCTCTCTACATGGAAAGGGACCTGTCTACCCTCATCCAGTATTGTTACCCAACGGCAGTCTATTTCCAGGGCACCTTGCCCCCAAACCAGGAATTCCCTATACCCTGCCTACAAGTAGGCCGGAATTTGTGACCTACCAAGATGCACTGGGTTTGGGCATGGTACATCCCATGTTGTTACCACATACACCTTTAGAAATCACTAAAGAGGAAAAACCAGAAAGGAGATCCCGGTCTCATGAAAGACCACGCTATGAGGATCCAGCTCTCAGGAGTAGATTTCCAGAAGTGTTGGAAGCTAGCAACACTAAGTTACATACTGAGGCGCCTCCTGATAAAAACCCGAAATTGCACTCTAGCTGGAATCACAATAAAGCTGTTGTCAAAAGCGATAAGCTGGTCTACATAGATCTCCTTCGAGAAGAGCAGGATACTAAGAATGAAACAAATTTAACCAAACCTGGCTTTGCAACCGAAAGCAGCAACCAGACTGATGACCCCACCAAACCCACAGCTGAGCAGGTGCTGCAGCAGCACAGAGAGTTTATTGCAATGAGAGAGGAGTATGGTCGGAGCAATGATTTCCATGAATCATATAATTTTAAACAGGCTTCAAATACACCAGTGTTCAGCTTGAGGAAAGATAACATTTCAGTAAGCCCTAACAAAGAGAACCTAGTTCAGCCTTCTGCTCCATTCTCGGAGCCAGCTCATGGAAGTGATGGTACAACTGTAACTTTTGGTAAAGCCCAAGATGATACCAAACCATTTTGTGTGGGAAATACCCCAAGTATTGACGTCAACCCCACATATACCAAAGATGGATCTGATGACTTAGATTCTAATGATAGCAAACTTTTGAAGCCCAAGCCATCTAAGTTGGCCAAAAGAATTGCGAACTCTGCTGGTTATGTAGGTGACCGATTCAAGTGTGTCACAACTGAACTGTATGCAGATTCCAGCCAACTCAGCCGAGAGCAGCGGGCACTTCAGGTGAGTCCTGAAATACTTCAATAACTTCAGCATTTGCCAGTTTTGAAACTGAACTGTATTAAACAGTATTGGGGGTGAATGGTAGCTCTTGTCAGGACTCCTATCAGAGACTGATAATTTAAAGTTTAGAATAAATGTGTATGTGTTAAATTTGTGCAGTTAGGAGAATGTGAATAGTGGTAGCCAGTAGTTATACGAGGTACATGTATTCAAGCTGTTTTAAAATATAACTTTAAAAGAACTCCACCGTAATGCTGATAACTTAAGTGTTAAGGATGGTGGAGGATAGCCAAAATCTGCATGATGTTAACCTATTGGTAGCTGTGATTTCTTGGCCTTGACTTTTAGATATCAGATGTACTTAGAAGTTCTGGTTAGTATGCTGTAGTAGGTGATACTTGGTGGAGTAGAATAGCGGCCACTTCATGTCTAGGCTTCATGCAGCTTTTGACCACCAACAAAAAGACTAGTTTAAATGGATGGAAGCTGTATTTATCTTGTTAGTGAGCTGTAATAGATATTGTACTGGAATTTCCTAAGGTTTTTTTTTACTTTTAGTTAAAAGATGAGTATAGCCAAATTGTTTTGCAATGTTAAGAAAAAATTGGTTTATGCTTATAAAAATGGATGAAATTATCTAAATGATCCATTGAGTACCCATTTTAATTACATAGATGGAAGGATTACAAGAGGACAGTATTTTATGTCTACCTGCTGCTTACTGTGAGGTCAGTTCTTCAAATTTTTATTACTAGAATCTTACATAAACCTTTGAGTTAAATTTCGTTTCCAAATACACAAAGGGAAGTTTGTGGGCCATGGTCGTCTTTATTCATTGTGCAGTTTGTTTGTGTCTTTGTTTTTTCTTTTCATTTTTTTGTTTTCTTTGTTTTTGTTTTGTTTACTTCCAAAAGAGAACACCTTTGTCTTTAATACAGTGTGTGTACATATACACACGTCTATAGAGTTATACACATGTAACTGTAATAAAGAAATGTGTGGCTATTTGCATATAGATATTGTAAGTTTTGTCTTGTGCAATTCAGATACATTAAATTTCTGTATCTCATAAACTTTGGTTGGTTTTGACCAGACTTTTCTTTGGAAATGCTTTCCTGTAAGGTAAGGTCAATAAAGTAGTTTTTATTGTGAGTTTTGTGTTTTTTTTTTTTTTTTTTTTTCATCTCCATTCTCTTTCTAGCGTGCAATGATGCGCTTCTCAGAGTTGGAGATGAAAGAAAGAGAAGGTGGCCATGCAACAACCAAAGACTCAGAGGTCTGCAAATTCAGCCAGGCAGACTGGGAAAGCTCTAAAGGAAATAATGAAAAGAAGCCAAAGTCTGTCGCATTGGAAGATGCCATTGCTGACCAGAATGATAGTGACAGATGTAAGTAACCTTTTGGCTTATTATGGTGTATGCGTGACTACTGAACCATTGTTTCCCTGAATCAGCATTCAAGGTGAGGTTAGTGATTGGTCCTGCTAACTTAAGAATCATTCTGTGATCGTAATGTCAAGGTTTAATGGTTCACTTGTAATAAACCAGATTAGCATATGCTCAGGACGGGTTTGTTTTGATGTCGGGACATGAGTGGCAAATTATAGCTTTAATTCTTCTCCCAGGCAGAAATATAGCTTCTATGAAAACAAGTTATTGCCTTGAACACATCTCATGTTTCAAGGAAAAACTAGTCCCTTACCTATAAATCTAGATCTGGTGAGATCAGTATATAATATTAAGGGGTTATTGTAATCATCTGCTTTACTAATGCTTTCTCCAAGAGTAATGCTTGCAAGATACCTTTTGTTTGTAGTCATGGAATGATTTGTGCTATCAGTTAATAGTAGGAGGCTTTGTTCTCTTTCCCTCCTTCCCCTATCCTTGTATTAACATTCTGGTGTGAAATGAATGGGCACTACTATTGTTGTTCTCCTAGAGGTACAGGTGTCATTGAAATGGAGTGAGGGAAAGGACAGTGAGATAAAATTTATTTTACTGGTCTAGGGTCTGTTTACCATGAGTAAGAGTAAACAGCATGATTCAGAATAGCTTGACCTAATTATGATATTTGGTGTGGTGGTGGGGTCCAAAGGCCAAATTGTTTATCACTACTCTGCTTAGGCCTGGATGTTGTGACTTGACCTGATTTCTTAAGCAGTGAGTGTGAATGGCAGAAACTCACTAGACTAGTACTTTATTCTCATTTCATAAAGCTTGGTTTCTGAGGCTCCAGTTAATACTACAGAAGTCCTTTTGGCAAAAGTATTAGGGTGTCTGGCTAGAGCGTGTTATAGCCACGATCCTATTTCCTGAGATAATAAGAGTCCAGGGTAAGCTAATCTTTTTACAAATAAGTATTTGTTGGCCCTCCGTACATTTAAAAGGGGATGTATGTGGGTGCTCTTTACCTTTGTTTTGTTATAAAACCTTTTCTCAAAGAGACTTAGGTTTAGGGATGCCTCCTCCTCCACCCGTAGGTCCTGATAATGGGAATAGAATGGCCAAATCAGTTTCAAGGATGTGACAGACTCAGGAGAGTAAACTGCTGGGACACCAGTTGAGAGAGGTTTTTGTCACCACACTGACAGAGTGTCAGCCATTCCCACTTGTGAGTGAGGGGCCAGGGTTTCTCATTCTCCAAATCTTAGATGCCTGAGAACAAGGAGAGGCAGGTCCGTCCAGGAGGATGAACAATCAATCATAGCTTGAGAGCTAAAGAGGATTTTAGATGATCCAGTTCTCCAGTTCACTGCCCTCGTTTTTTACAATTGAGGAAACTGAGGCCCACAATGGTTAAGTGATTTTTTTGAGGGTCATATAAGTAATAATCAAACAATCTATTATTTTGCTTGTTTAGAAATACGACATTTTGTTAGGGCTTTCCTGGATATTGGGGTCATCAGAAAAGTTTCATTTTTTGAAAATGTTTATAGTGTTTGTTGCACAAAGAATGCTTAATTTGGAGGTGAGATTTTTTTAGGATTTTGTTTGATTGTCCAAAGGAATGATCCCCTCTTTCAATATGAAAAGGGAAAGGGAAGAAATTGCAAAGGAAAAGGTCTCTGTTATTCTCTTAGTTTTTCACTGTTCAGTTTTAAAAGCTTAAAGAGAAATCATTTTAAGTGGTGACAAAGCTGGAGGTTTCATCAGTTCTTGGAAAGCTATTTTCACAGCAGAGAAAAACTTATGGGTAAGTGGTAGGACTCACTCCCAATTGAAAAAATTTTTTCTGCATGTGAAAAGTTGAGTAAGGGGCTTGATAAATTTCTTATTCTTTCCTTTCTTTCTTTCTTTCTTTCTTTCTGCTTTGCTTTACTGTGCTTTGGGAAGAGATGGTGTTAAAGGAGATACAGAGAATAAAGGAAATTGGCCAGCTCTAGCTGTAATTTGTCCTTTGACCTTAAAAGACTCATTAGGAAGCAGAGACTCAGAAATGAGGCAGTGAGACTCTGATTCACTCTCCTCATCCTCACCCTATTGGGTTGGGTCTATTGAAGGTGATGTAGGGAATCTTGTCTTCTGGAGGTAGAATGGCCTACCGACTCCAGATGGTCCTTATGGGACAGTGAAATTGTATTGCTGTTGTTACTACTGCTGCCTCCTCAGAGTAGAAGGCACATGATTCAGTAGGTTCTTGGTTCATTCAGCTGTGAATTGATTAGTCAATACTGTCTTTTCAACAGTAATTTCTACAAATGTTTACAAATGTGCCAGGGAAGCAGAGTGAGAATAGCATGGGGGTGTAAGGTAGGAGAAGAAAGAAAGAAAGCAGCAGCAGCAGACCCTTTTCCTGTCCCGGTTAGCTTGTATTGTACTGCTGTTAGCTGTCCTCTCTGAACTCTCATGATAGAGTACAAAACAGAAGTACAGAGGGCGAAGAAAATTGGCCAGCTGGGGTTCTCATTTGTCTTTTGGGTTACAATGATGCAATTGTCAGGCTCTTTTACTAGTTGATGTTTCCAATAAACTAACTGCATAGTGACCAGTTTACCCTGGCTAGAAGGGAATTGTTTCACAAAGCTAATAATAGCCATTTCCAGCTATGAGGAGCTAGATTTTTCTAAGCTTGGATTCTTCCTTTTACCACTGTGGCTTTAAACTCCAGAGGGGCTGTCTGCTGAGACATTGGCATGGCTTAGAAGGTGTGAGCCCCTAACATATCTGCTCCTGGACGTGGTACCAACTGATAAGAGGGAAGGTATGAACAGTATTTGAGTTTGACAGCTGGTTAAATACAGTGCTGGGACGGAGAGAGACTTTGTTGCATTTTTGCAATCTTCTACTAAACAAAGCAGATGAATTCTTTTAAAAATTTGAACTAATTTGAACCTACAGCAGGCCAGGAAATGAAATGAGCAGCCTTGAGGGTGTTTTCCATCACTGGAAATGTTCTAACAGAAGCAGGATGACCATGTGTTAGAGATGTAATAGACCCTGTTCACACATTGGATGTAGGATGTTGGACTTTATACAACCTTTTTCAGCTTCAAGATTCTTGACTTTGCTCTTTGCCTTCTAGATGAGAGAGAGCCTGTTGTCCTAGAACAGTGCATCTGAAAGGGGTTGTGGGATGGGCTAGGTCAAATATTTAAATTTGGATAAATGAGGTCTACTTTAATACCTTTAGTAAGCAGTTGCACATTTATTAGAAGGAAAGAGTGACTACCAGTTTCCTTTGGGTTGGAAAAATGGGTCAGAACAGAGATGATTACTTTTAACTTACTGAAATTGCAAGTGGTTTGTGTATGCTGCTTTTCTGTGATGCTATTGACCGATAAAATGGGACACAAAATTTGAAGGAGTAGTGATGATGTACTTAAGTATAAAATGTTCTCACATAGCTTCTTAGCTCCTAAAACTTCCCATTCCTTTTGGTCAAGTATACTCTTGTTTCACACAAACTACTTTGGGTACTTGCTTGGAGAGATTTTCCACTGGTTTATTCAGAGGAAAATAAACCTTATCAATGGTAGAGTTTTAACAAGGTTAACCTCCAGTAGATGTGATTGACTACCTGCTGAAAGAAAGATTCAAATCATGGATAACCCACAAATGTCTTAATACTCTTCCATCTTGTTTAGTACTCACTGGGCATTGTTAGAACAGTGGTGAGGCTGCTTTGTTGCCACGGTGACTTGTAAATGTTACCATGGCAACACTTCTATGGAGCACTGCCATAGCACAAACATGATAAATTATGGGATGCATGTGCTGTGAGTCATATGATTGTGCAGCAAGCAAGTGATTTAAGCAAGTGACATGCAGACGCATTCACATCTGTTTAGGTCATGTGACTAGTGCGCACTGGAATATGTCTCGCTTTTAGAGTGACACTAAAGTACGTACGATAAGTGCTTTGGATGTCCTTGGTTCGTGATCTTAGAGGCAGTCATTCCCTCTGACTCATTCCTTACCCCTTCTTGTTTTTTTCTCCTTTAATGATAATTCTGTCTTTGATGAATGAGATGACTTTTTTGGCAGCTGTCAAAGTTGAGGTGTGCAGGAATTGGATACAGAGCCTCTGACTAGCTTACGGACGTGCGTTTTAAGGGATCTTCCTGATCATTCCGTACGGGAGCCCCAGTATCAGAGTGAGCGAACGAAGATCATCCCAGAAAGCATTCTGTTGTTGCTCTAGTTGGGATCAAGGTTTTTGTGCTGTGGACAAACACTGCTGCAAATTGATTGCTAACATTTTTTTCACAACCAGCATAGGGGAATGAAGTGGCTTGGTTAGGAAGACTAATTTTAATTTGGAAAATGACCCAAATCAAGAAAGATGAAGAAGAAACCAATAAATTATTCGTGGGTGGGTATGATTTTTGATAAATATGAAAATGAACATTCTAGAGTTCCTTCTAATGGTTTGGCCTGTAGAATAAGAGGTACGTCTAGAATAACAAACCAAGAAGAAAGATGAGCTTCCTTCTGTTACCTGTGAAGAAGTTGATACAGAAAATTAGATTGGGATATTCCTGGCACCATGGTACAGGAGATGACATTTTGAAGGTAATAGAATTCAAAGCTGGATCACAGATCCTCCAGTTCAGTATTGTTGTAGAATGGAAGAGGAAACTGAGGCCTATAGAAGTTAAGTTCCTTGACCTTTTGTACACAAATTGTAGTACATAGCAAGGACAGTATTCAGATCTGAGTCTTTTGACTAAATCCAATGCTTTATTGCTTTTTCAAGTTAAATGGGAAAAGGTAACAAATCAAAATATACGGGTCATTTTCCTGTACCCCAGGATTTGGACCAGGAGATGTTGGGGGGGGGGTTGGAGTAGTAGGTTGTATTTGCAAAGGATCCCTTCCAACCTTGGCAGCTTTCATCAGATAGAGATTGTCAGGTAGATTGGAGGCACTAGGCACAAACTAGAGAACATTCTTTAATTGGTGGCTTCATAATAGGAGGGAAGGTACCTCTGACCTGGGGTGTTGTACACTTGTTCAAAGAGATACACTGAGCATGGACTTTGGGGGTGCGATTTAGATCCTGGGAACATTGTTAACACTTGCAAAATGAGAATCAGAAATTGCTCATCTAAGTTGATCTTCTGTGGAAGGTACCATTAGTTTTGACTAGGGGTCAGGTGGTTGACATCAAAGGTTTTCATCCATGCACTGATTAGTGACAGTTAACTAGATTGCCAGTTTCTGTGCAGTAGGGAAAAATGCTGTGGATATTTTCAACCTTTCAATTCATGTTTGAACTTAGGTAAGGGTTGGATGGGATCCAGACCATTATTAATGCAGGTGACATTATGAAACCTGTTGATAAAATATTAATAGGGAAATTCATGGAAAGTGGACCTCAAGAAACCTAGGTTTGACTGAGTGGTGTGAAGATGAGGGGTCATTATGTGAACTCTTAAGCTCTTTTTACATGGAGATCTCAGATATAAGAACAGTGTTGTGGTAAAGGATAGTTTTTTCACTTTGGACGTGTGTGGAGAAAAGTCCCTCCAGATGGCTCATGAGCTTTGCCCAATGTAAATAAATGTATTTGCTTTTCTCTTTACAAAGCATGTGATTATAATCAGAAGTGAACGAGTCATTGTATTGGGAGG
Source organism: Vombatus ursinus (assembly GCF_900497805.2). Taxonomy (NCBI): domain Eukaryota; kingdom Metazoa; phylum Chordata; class Mammalia; order Diprotodontia; family Vombatidae; genus Vombatus; species Vombatus ursinus. The sequence goes on along the minus strand of NW_020954587.1, from coordinate 5,794,604 downwards.
GAAAGGAGAAGAGAAAAAGAAAGGTGGTCAGCGAGAAATTTCTCTCGTTTTATCCTGGTTCTAAAAGATGTGGTCTCTTTAGACTGGAGTTATATCTAAGCTGTACTTGACAGAGAATTTTATTATATTTTCAAAACTCTCCCAAAAAGGGTATTTTGCAGAACCCTTCTAAGTTTTTTTTTAAGCAGAAGCACATTTAAAACTTTTTTTAAAAACTAGTGAAAGCCTCCAACTTGATGCTTTTCAGGTATTGCTTTTTCAGTTTCCTCACACAGAGACTTACTGGCAAAAAGTGTGGCTGGTTGGATCATTCATGTAAAGAAAAATAAATTATTGTAATTAAGATGGATACCATTCTCAAAAATTATATAAAGGAGTTAAAAATAGAGTTGGCCCAAGTGTTTGGCATCATCTTGTTACAATAATTTCCATGGCATTTGAATTTTTGGAAGTATTCAGTAGTCTTGTTGGTGGGGGTGGCGAGGCACTGTTTTTGGAAGACACCAGGTAAACAGTACTAATTCTACTTTCCACTTTCAAAGTAATTACTTAGGGTGAGAAACAAAAAGAGTCTGGATTAGAATTCACAACTCCCTGTGGTTTTCCAGTCTTAATACAAAGCCCGTTGACTAAAAGTGGGTTTTATGACTTGTGTAAACATTTCCTTATTTCATGTGTTTGTTTCCCTGCTGTTGCAGGAGGTTTTTTAAAATTTAGACACCTCCAGCTGGATGTCCCAGAGACATTTCAAACTCCACATATCCACAACGGAACTCCCAGGTTCTAAACGTCAGCATTCTCTGTGACTCCTTACTTTACATATCATCTAGCTGTTTCTCCCTCTACACTGCTTGTATCTGACCTCTTCTCTTTATCTACATACACAGCTACCTTCTTAGTTCAAGCCCTAGTTGCTTTTTGCTCGGTTTAGTGCAGTAGCCTCCTCCTGATTGATTTTTCCAATTCAAACTTCTCCCCTCTCCAGTCTGTCCTACACCGTAACTGCCAAAATAATCTTCCCTAAATGCAGATCTGACCACATCACTCCTACTCATGCATTTACTATAAATTCCCCTGTTTCGTTTTTAAAGCCCTCCACAACCGGGTCCTAGCCTCTCTTCAGACTCACTAAAATCTACCTCCTGTTCTCTGAGATACAGCCACACTGGCTTTCTTTCTGCTCCCCTCTCATTCCTTTTCATTGGCTGTCCCTCATGCCTGGAATGCCCTCCCTCTTTTCTGCCTCATAGCTTCCCTCTTCGCCTTCAGAATACGGGCTCAAGCATCATATTCTGCACGAAGTCTTTCTTGATCTCCCCTTCGAGTGACCTCCCTTCAAAACTCCCTTGTATTTAGCTACTTTGTATTTTTCTCTATATATTTATTTTGTATGTACTTGTTGGCTTCCTGTTAGAATGCAAGCTTCTTGCCAGTGGGGATTATTTTATTCATTGCATTTGTATCTCTAGTGCCTAGCACAAAGCCTGGCATATAGCAGGTACTTAATAAATGCTTATTGATTAATTGATACTCACATTACACAGGACACCCAAACCTGGCATTTCCTTGAAACCCTCCACTTGGCCTGGTGAAGTTGAGACAAGTTGTAGGAGTGACTTTCTGTAGAGTGTTAGACTGTTTGTTCCAAAGAAGAGTACCCACTGAGAGCTCTTACCTTCCAATTTAGATACTATGTGCCAGTAAGAACACTTAGGAGTGGTATTTCTGAAGCAACCATTGTCAGTATTTAAAAGCACATAGGGGAATATGGAAAGAGAACAAATGCTCTTGTAAAAGTAGGTTTTTGCTCCCTATGGTGTCAGATGTAGATGGGTTGATGATAGTGTGCCAGTGTCCAGCTTGATAGGAATGTTGTGTTCACATTTTCTCGGAAAGAAAAGAGGTCTAAAGTAATATACCTGCATTTACTAGTTATCAGTTTTAATTCGGCAGTTCCAGGAAGGACTTTCTTCTCATGCTCCTAGCTCTTGAACATATGCAGTCCATGGCTCGAGCAAGTGTGTGTGTGTGTGTGTGTGTGTGTGTGTGTGTGTGTGTGTGTGTG
>NW_020954587.1:5718031-5792529 GCF_900497805.2 Vombatus ursinus | reverse complement strand
GTGTGTGTGTGTGTGTGTGTGTGTGTGTGTGTGTGTGTGTGTGTGTGCGTGCGCGCGTGCATGCTAGATAACATGAGGTGATAGGATCAGGTTCTTTTGAGCCTGGAGTGATGACGTGTTTTTAAGCTGTCCTGAGTGCTTTCATCCCTTGGATTCACTTGGGACAGCTGCCCTTGGGTTTCTCTGCCTCTTGTTCCTTTGTTGCCACCGTTCGGTCTTTCTCCTCTCCCAGTCCCACCCCAGTCTAAGAACTTTCATCAGATTGGTCTTTTCCCCACGTGTTTCTTTCTCTCTCCCTCTACCACGTCTGCTGCTGACTTGGACTTTGTGGGGACTCTACTGTCCTCTTTATTTCCTGGAAAATGGTATTCTTTTCTAAGGCTTTAGTTCTTTAGGCCAGACAGGAGGAACAGCTATTCCCCAGTTCCACGTAGCCAAGGGTAATTGTTCAGTTTTGCCCTGTTCACAGCCTTCTTTTTACTCCCTCTCTCTTTGTTTTTCATCAGCTGTCCTCATTGATAACGACTAGTGAAATCAGTCATCAATCAATAAATCCATTTTAAAGTGTTTGCTATGTGGTAGGCACTGGGGATACAAAGACAAAATGAAACTGTCCCTGTCCTCAAGAAGCTTACATTCCATCTACTTATGGTATCCCTGCTGTAGAGGACAGGGAACTGGTTTTCCTCTATCTGCATTAATCTATATATTTACTTTAAAGTCAAGGAGAAATTACAAGTTTTGCCTTAGAAAATTCTAGGGCAAACATGGGTATTTATCATTTGAAAAAAGGAGTTCTAAGGGGTTCTTTTAAACATTCTATTCATTTCGATATCTTCCCAACCCCAAAAGGAGAAAAAGAATATAGGAGAAGGATTTTGTGTGTTGTCATCCCATTTCAGAAAAGAAGATCCAACTTTCTTCCTCTTAGATGACTACTGTTGCATCCCTTCATTGGGGGATTCTGTTTAGGTTTTTGTGCTTCAGAATCTGTAACACTCCACCCCCTCCCCCCAATATTTCCAAGCAATCTATAAAGATCTGTTCGTGATAGATTGGTTTTGGAGAGAGCTACCCCTGTGTTCTCTAAACCCACTCTGCCTCCCCTTTGTTTTTCCCCTAAGTCTCTCTCTTCTAATGGTAATTTTCATGTGGTCATTATTGGGGTTTTTTGTTTTGTTATTGTTTTTTTCAGGTGACTTTAATAATACAGGGAATAAACTAGATCACTTTGAAGCCCCAGAGGAAAAAGATCTTCACATTGAAAAATGTTTCTTGGAGAGGCAGCCTCTGACTGAAAGGACTGCAGACCTGCCGACCCTAGACATGCCCCACAGCCCTGGCCCCCAGCTGGACAGAAAGCGAAAACTCTCAGGGGAAAGTCTGCAGCCTGATGGCAGCCAACCAGAGGCAGTGGCAGAGGAGCTGCAGGAGGATCCCCTACTGAAAGCCAAGAGGAGACGGGCCTCCAAAGGTGAGCTCCTCTAGCTTAGGCCAGGCTGGCCTTGGGCTTCCATGCATGGGACTGTGGCAATGTGTGTGGATGTGTGGGTATGGATATGAGGCACTCACCCCTCCAAATACAACCTGTGATAGTAAGGAATTACTCATTACAAACCTCCTGAACGTTCCTATGCTCAGCCCTTTGAATTCATGCCGTCTTCATTGGGGAAAAGAAAACTGGCAGAACCCAGTCAGAACTGGTGGTGAGGCACACATAACCATGACCATACAGATAACCACAGTCCACATAACCCTTTAGTGCCTAAAACTGACAACTAAGCCAACAAAAACAAACCCATAATGCCTCACACAACCCATGGGGAAAAAAATGAACCACTCCCCAGTGTGTAGCGAGGTGCTGAAGCAGAGACAGTGATGCCCTCCTTCCTCCCCGCAAGTGACTTGTAGCTCATTTTGTTTTTAGACTTTAGTTGAGGGGGCTTTTTGATTAATTTTTAGTTATTTTTCCATTAGATGACTGGCCTGAGAGGGAAATGACAAACAATTCCTCTAACCACTTAGAAGAGCCACATTGTAATGAGGTGACCAACCTGAAGGTGTGCATTGAATTAACAGGGCTCCATCCCAAAAAACAGCGTCACCTGCAGCATCTTAGGGAACTGTGGGAGCAGCAGGTATCACCACCAGAGAGATCCCCGCCCAGCAAGTTGGGCCGGCAAAGCAGGAAAGATTTAGCTGAGGCTGTGCAGCCAGAGGTCACTGCAAAGGTTAAAGACTGCACCGAAGAAAAGCACCCCAGGAAAAGGTCAGAGGTCAAAAGCAATAGAAGCTGGTCTGAAGAGTCCCTCAGAACAAGTGACAATGTACAAGGTATGCAGAGGCCACTAGGGAACTTGAGTTGGCTTACTCTTAGTAGTGATGCATGCTGGCACCACTATCGTGAGTGGATGGATCATCTACAGTTCATATGTCTGTATCTATACCTATACCTATACCTATACAACCCCATTTGTAGTGATCTTACCTTTTTAGAAGAAGTTGACTACTGAAATGTACAAGCAAGGGAATTTTTTAAAAATGATATAACTGTATTAAAATAGAATATATTCTCTCTCTTCCCCCCCCTTTTTCCTTTTAAAAACCAAAATGATTTGGTTTGATCATATGACTTACGAGTGTACAGTAAAGAACCTTCATTTCTTTGGATGCCTTTTGACACTCAGTAGCTCTGTGGCAGCTTAACTTAAGGAGTGAGGGAAACCATTGTAGGCTGATAGTCCACAGGCTGGGTAAATGCCAGAAATAAAGTTGAAGCAGCACCAAGGAGCTAGCTAATAAGTCCATCACTCCATCCTCAGCCGATCTCTGCCGAGCCTTGATGTTGCAGCACCTAGGCTAGCAATAGGAGTGTCTACTGCTCTTAGATCCCTGCAGCACCTAGGCACAATAGGCAGGGGGGAGGGGAAGAAGGGAGAATTTGCATTTGTGTGCTTGTCAGGCCCTTTAAAATGACTTCCCAGCTCCGGGCTTTGTGGGTTAACCTATTTGCTGTTTGAATGTGGGTAATTAAAATATTAATGCTTTGAAAACATAATTGGTATATCTTTAAAAAATGAAGCTGCTTTGGTGATAAGTGTTAACAATACGCCTTTCTTTCAGCACCCGCTCGCTCCAACGGTGTAATGCCTTCTTCCTTTCCACCCTTCCCCCCTCTCCCCATTTAGGCTTGCCTGTATTCCCGGTGTCTCCGCACATGAAGAGCCTTTCATCCACCAATGCGAACGGCAAAAGGCAGACTCAGCCAAGCTGTACGCCAGCCTCGAGGCTGGCTGCCAAACAGCAGAAAATTAAAGAAAGCCGGAAGACAGATGTGCTGTGCACAGACGAAGAGGAGGATTTCCAGCCTGCATCCCTGCTGCAGAAATACACCGACTGTGAGAAGCCATCAGGGAAGCGCCAGTGTAAAACCAAACACTTGACTCCACAGGAGAGGAGGAGGAGGTCATCTCTGACAGGGGATGATACCACAGATATAGAAAACAACGAAGACAAGGTATCCTTATTAAAAAAAAAAAAACCCTATTTAAGGTCCTAGTCATACACTAACTTTGCCTCCTACAGTCACCACCAGCCTACGTCATAATATGCTGTAATAAAGCACCTGTTTTCATTGGCCCCTCCTGAAAACGTAACTTTCCTGTCCTTAAGGTACACAGAGGTCTACTTATTTTCCCAGGAGAAAGTAAAGTTACAAATTTAGCTTTGATAGATTTTTCCACCATCCATCCCCCATTCCCTTTTCCTCATGAAGCCTAGAGACAAAATTATTTTCTGCCCTCAATGAGGTTTATATAGCCCATCAGGGAGGTGGTGGGAGTGTGGGGGAAGGGTGGTTAAATAGATAGCAGAAAATGATTCTTTTGTTTGTTTTTTAAATTTTTTTTGGACAGATCATGGTAACAAGGAGGTTCAGGAAGCGACCAGAGCCAGCTTCAGAGTGCGACTCTTTGCCATCCAAATTGCAGGAGCAGAAGCCGTATGATCGCCTGCCACAAACTCCCTTGTTACCTTCCTCCCAGTCTGCACAGCTGCCGAGCCCCCCTCAAGAGACCACCCCAACTCGCCCCATGCCGCCTGAAGCCCGGAGGCTGATTGTCAATAAGAATGCTGGTGAAACTCTGCTGCAAAGGGCAGCTCGCCTAGGATATGAGGCAAGTCTCACTGTAGAGCATCGAAATTAAAATTTCACTTCTGGGGGTCAGAGGGATGGAGGCACAAGGGAGGTGTGTCTTACTTTGGGGGAAAGATTTCAAGTGAGAATGGATGGTTCACATTCAGAGAATCGGGTATTAGCAAAAGTCTGTGCTGGTTTTGCCTGGAATGTTAGGGCATTTGGGCTCCTTTTCTCTTTAACAAATTATTCAGTGTCTTCAACAAAATAAAGGCCTTTCCACTGTTGAATTCGTGTTCAGGCAGGTAGGTTCTCTTAGCTTCCTCAAGTTTCACTGACTTATCTGTGATATAAAATATGACATGACCCAGAAGCTTCAGAGTTGAAGGCTGAAAGAGACTGTTAATGAGCCCTGTTGGATTTTGATTAGTGAAGGGAGGAAAAGTTGTTTGTTTTAGTTTCTGTCCTGCAAACGTGTTTACAGATGGAGAGGCAAGTGGAAAGTGTTTAGGGTGCTTTGCTTTTCAGGACATGGGGCAGTTTGATGGTGTAAAATGGGAAGAAAACAAGCAGCTTGATTATGACTGAAAAATCAATGATTTCGTTGTCTTCTGGTCCTGGACATAGGACTGGAAATATAAAGGTATCTCTAAAGGCTTGGGCAGTCAATAAAGATGATAAGAATGGTATCGCCTTATTCATTGATGAAATTTCATCTCTGCTTCTAGCACTGTGGGCAATTCTCCGGTCGTCCAAGGATGTGCAGAATGGTAACTTTGACCATCCTTCCTACTCTATCCTCAGTTCACACCAAAACCAAAATAGTGAGGTTTGGGAGCCTCTGCCAAATATTAAAATTGCCAGGCTGCCTTGCCTGTTGATTTTTTCTTCCACTAGCTTCTCTCTAGGTCCTCTTCTTTAAAACACCCCTACCCTCTCTGTTGTCAGTTTGAACGGTGATGGAACAGCTCACAGAGCAAAGGCATTTTTTAGTGTTGTCCAGCATCAGCCCTTGAGGCAGTTAAATGTTAAAATGAAATGTAGTTAGCCACAGTTAGGCTTGGAAGCCAAGCTTTTGAATGACTAGGCTTCAAGGATACATGTGCCCTTTGAAGACTGAGATCCTGACCCCGAAATCTTTATGCTTTGCAGAAGTAGACTTTTCACTTCTTGACCAAACTCTTTGCCTGGCTTGTCATGGTTACTTTCACTTTCTTTAGTAGGAATACTTGACAGGGAACCTCTACCTCATTTGAGTTCATTTCTGCGGACTGATTTAAGTGTAAAAACAAAATTGTAATTTAAGTGTACTCTAATGCAAAGACTAGGTAGCTAGAAACTTGAGTTCTGGTCTGTTTCTACCATTAAATTTAGCTGATCTACATTGGAGAAAATACTTAATTATTCTGTGCCTCGTCTATAAAAATGATGGTTTGGACTAAACCAGTATTTCCCTCACTTTTTCATGTAATGTGAATAGGGTCTCTTTGAGAAACTTTTGATGCCCTCCTTATTATGTAGAATTATGTATGATCACTTAAAGTTACAGTTTGGTGTTGGAAAATTTGTATAATTGCTTCTATTTTGCTCCGAAGTTTCTCCGAAGACCTTCTTCCCCACTATTCTAGAAATCTTCTACAACTTTCCCCCTCCCCCAAAGCATCTTTATGGTTTTATCAGTATATTTTGAGTCCCAAAGTGTTCATGACTAAACTAGTTAAAGAAATACTAGAGCAGATGATCTCAAATGTCTCTTCCACCTCTAAAATTCTAAGATTCCCATGAAGTGTTCTAGTATATTAGTTAGCAGCTTTCTGGTTTTTTTTTTTTTTAGTTCAGTTCAGGATTTTTTTTCCCCCTGATAATCAATTTGATCCATGCTATGTTAGGGAAAAGAATTAGCTTAAATGAGTCATAGAATAGTCTCTCTCATCTATTAGTTTTAAGCAGTTAGCGCCATTGCTTAGAATATGAAAGTATTGAGTCATGGTCATTCCCATGACATTTGAAGGCTCCTGACTACTACCTTTTTCATGCTGTCTGGCATATGTGTGTCATTAGCCAATAGGAGGGTTGGATGAGAGATTGAATGATAACTCACCATATCACCACTGGTAAGCGAGAATTTTGCCCTCCAAATACAGGCAGATTATAGTTGTGGATAATTGGACCTAGAGTTTCTCATCTCGAAAGGATCTTTGAATCTAACATTGGGCCTACTTCTCTCTCCCTCTGACACGAAGACATTTTAATGCAAGTGAAGTAGCTGAGGCCCAGAGAGATGTCTTTGGCCAGAATCACATAGCTAGTTAACACTGGCCTTGTTTTCAATAAATAGTAGTAAAATTACACAAAAGTTTGGTAATCTCTCTCATCTAATGGTGTTAACTTTGAAGTTTGGTTGAAGTTTTGATTGAAGTTTGTCTTCTTGCTTAGGGCCTACTCTACTGAGCTAGACTAGTGTTCAGTGAATGAGAAAGGGAAAGAGGGAGAAGAGATCATACATCAGCATCCTGTAGGGGAGATAAGAGTAGGCTTTGTAACCATGGTTAAATCCCTTCCTCTCTGGACCTAGTTTCCTCATTTGTAAAATGATGGGGTTAGGCTAGATATGACCTCTTTCGGATTCTTTCCAACTCTGGCATCCAGGAGTTCTGATTCATTAGAGAATGTCATCATTATTACAGGCTCTTTAACTTCATTAAGAGTAGAAGAAAATTCCCTAGAAAGACAAGGCCTGATCAAAGTCATCTACCCATGGGAATGATACCAAAGTGATCCACCTTTGGGAATCTGCACCAAAAGTACAGATCCAGGACTTGGAAGTTACTGGGGGCTTTAAGTTAGAGAAATAATTTTTTGTGTGTCTCATCCAGTAAACTGTCACTTGGATAGTTATAATTTCATTCCTATATCACTTGCATTCTTACCTTGAATGAATATACTACATGTAAATTATGCATGTTACTGCTTATTACTTTTGATGCAATAGCTTAGGCACTTAAAAAAAGTAACTGGAAGATTAAAGCTTTTAGCATTTAATCAAACTTTCTAAAATATCTTTCAGCATCATATGAAATCCTCTCCCAATCCTTGGGATGATAATAGGGACAGGAGGACTTACAGGGCTTTCAACTATTTGAACTCTAGTTGAAGGGCAATTCACTTAACCCTCTTGTTGAGGATGCAGTTTAAATGGATAGCTAGGGCAAGATACTCATGTAGTTAGTTTGTGCCATTATGGTTTATTGCTTAGTTGGGGGAACCACATGCAGTAAATAGGCTATTGTCTAATTTTGTGTGTGTAAACTGGTTCTTAAATTCCTAAAACGCCCTCTTTCTTCAGATACTGCTTTGAATAGACCACCTAAATGGATATGTCAATTGCCACAGAAGCTATGAAATCTTTTCCTCAGTTTATAAAAGCTTATATTTCTGAATGTAAAATGTGCCTGTCACCACATGCTTGTACATTTAGTGGTAATGGTTAAATTTTTTATGAATTAAATCATGTTTTTAAAAAAGTTAATGAGGCATTTAATTAATTAACAATGTTGAGTTTTATGGTCTTTATGGTTACATTTTGTGGTTAATGGCATTCCACTTATAGCTGCTTACCACTGAACTGTCCAACCAAATAAAAAAAAAACCCTCACCACATTTTGGGAGTGTGAATGCTATCCTTAAAAACATTTTTAAAATTCTAGGTAGGCAGAATTGACAAATATATCTTATTTTTTTATTTAGGGGTCATAGGCTAACTTATAGTTTCAGGACTAGAAGTGACTTTTTAGAGGTCATGTAATCAGCCCCTTAATTTTACACACGAGAAAATTGAGGCCCAGATGTGTGGAAGTGTTTGCCAAAGGTCATGGGTAAGAAGTGGCAGAGTTGGGTTTGAATCCAGATCATCTCAGCAGTTTTCTCATTTTTAACCTGTTGGTTAAAAATAAATGGTCCTTGGAAATAGTTTTCCTGGGATGGTCAGCCTAGGTTGGGCTGCATTACTTTGATTCATCCTAATGAATGATACCGTGTTGCTAAATTTAACAGACAGTGGAATTTATCACGCTCTTCTGAAATAGCATGTTTTGGCCCAGGCAGCAGAAAGGTATGAGCCTAGCTCCAATACTCAGTAGCTGGGTGACATCCCTGAATCTTAGTTTCCTCATCTACAAAATGAAGTGAAGGGAAATAAGCATATGTGTAGCACCTACTATATGCTAGGGACTGTGCTAAGTGCTTTTTACAAATATTATCAAAAGATAATATCTTCCCTGCATACCTCACAAATATCTGTAAAGATCTTCACAGATCTTTTCTAATTACTTAAAATGATTTGATTGATTGGGTATATTCTTTCCACCAGGGCAGATTTCTCTCCCATTCACCCCCCCCCCCCCAACACACACACACCCACTCTCTTTCTGGATTCATGGGGCCTCAAGGCCAAACCTTGGGTTGTAGCTCCTGTCCAGTTAAGTAGATGGTCTTGGATGAAAGTTTGTCTCTACTGCATTCTAAAGCCTTTTTAGCTTTAGTGAGACCTGCCCAGTGTCTGCTTGTCCAAACCTAGGTTCATCTGTGTGCGCCCCCTTTGGGGGGCGGGGGGGCTGAGTAAAGTTTGTGAGATCCTTTTGAAATACATTGTGAAGCATGTTATTTGGTGCAAAGAAAAAACATAAATAAAAAAGTTGATTAGTTGCTGATTTATTTTGTTTAACTTTATCTTCAAAGCAAAGGGAATTAAATCAGTTTTAATGCTGGGGGCAAGTTGGGCATGGGATGGGGATGGAGACAGGAAACTGGGTTCATAAGCCTTAGAAACAGCTGCTCGCTTCAGGCCGTCCTAGACCTTAATTATATCCAGCTACTCCAGGTAGGAGTAGAGATTCCAGGTAAAGGCCGTAGTCACTAAACTAATTTGAGTCCTTGAGATTTATTAATAGGAACAATTAAGCTCTTGGTTGGTGAGACACCAGACTTCTGGGATCTGGTTAAATTGACCTGGGCACCAGCGGTAAGTGGCTCCCGCACTTGATCCCAGTGTCATGTGACCGAGTTCCTTTCCTTGGCTAGGGCATGCCACTCATCAGCTTGCTACAATCCACTTTAGTCTGGTTAGTGAGGGCCTGCTAAAAGAACAGCTTCATGCTGTATCCTGGATACCAGTTCTCAGGTCAGGTGTACTAAGAGCACAGATTATTGTGGGCTTTCCAGCAGATCTCAAACTGAATGAATAAAGGTGGGCCGTGTGACTCATGGTTTTGGAGCCTCGAGGATTGTCTTAATTCCTCTCTACCCTCATCTTCTTCACAATGATCATTTCATTGATCAGCCACAAACTGGTTTGAGATTTTTCATTATTTTCTTAATTGATGTGATGGAGCAGTTATTATTAGATGGAAAAGATAAGAGTTTTGAAAATTTCCTTCTAGTGGGTATTAGGGGGAAGCCTGTCCACCTAGATCCCAGTACTCTTGACTGTCATCGGAACTATGAAAAATCCACACTGTTCTCCCCAGCCTGCAGTGAACTCTTGAAAACTGACAGTTCTCTGCTGGGTGTGACTTGTAGGAAAATATTGTAATATGTTTTCTGATGGCAAACATTGGTCTATGTGTTTGAAAACTTTCTTAATCAAGGTAATAAAACATTGAATAAATTACTGCTCTGCTTACAGGGAACGTTTCATATTAATATTTTAACACTCTAAGGAAGTAAGATTAATAATAGTGATTCTAAGGCAAACTATTTACTCAGAACAAATTCTGGAAAGGGAGAGGCAGGGGGGGAGATCATCTTGTTTCATGTAGTTCCTGAAATGTGTAGGTCATGTTGTTGGATATTTTATTTTCTGCTGTTACCTTAAATAAGCAGAAATATTTCTATCATTTCCACCACTGGAGTGGAAGAAGGGCTTGAGTGAGGCACACAGGATAGAGTTTTTAGAGTTGTATCACACAATTCTGGAACCAGTATTTAAAAAAACAATAATTGGTTGACTTGTGTTCTGAAAAACTTTACTTCCACTTCATATGATGCAGCGTGATCTTCCCACCTTTCAGCATGTTTCCTCAAACCATAAACAAGACCGTGATCCTCTCTGATCCAGTGTTTTCTCTTGACAGCAACTTTCAGGTTTTTCTCATCTGTCTCAGAAGTTAGGGGGGCATGTAACAATTATTAAGCATATTCTCTCAAATGTCTTAGCTTCTTTGAACAGCCTGTTACGGATCGGTCACCCACAAATTTATCAGACTATTTTTTGAACCTTTCTTTGGTTTGGATCTCTTTGGAGACGCTGAAGTCCATAAATTACGCTTCTTCATTTAGTGCACATGGCATATTGTACTTCCTTGTATTTGCTGTACTCTGGACCACAGGCCTTAAGCCTGATACTATTGATAGCACATCTGTAACCGTACTGCTTACCTTTTGTAGGCCCTTCTTGCCACCAATAGCTCTGTGTTCTCTTCCCAGGAAGTGGTCTTGTACTGTTTGGAAAACAAGGTCTGTGATGTGAACCACCGGGATAACGCAGGCTACTGTGCCCTGCACGAGGCCTGTGCCAGGGGGTGGCTGAGCATCGTTCGGCATCTCCTCGAGTATGGAGCAGATGTCAACTGCAGCGCTCAGGATGGAACCAGGTCAGTTATGTTTCAGGTTGTGATATCTTGAATGTAGCCAAGGGAGGCTGTGGGAGGGAGGATGTGTATGAGGTAAAAGAGAGGTAAAGGGATTTGTTTCTCCAGAAGTTAATGGTTACTTCTCTAGGTTCCTAGAGTGAACAGGTGATTGACGCAGAAAACTTAGGATGCAGCTTGTTTCTCTAGAATTACTAACATCATATTTAGTCGCTCAATCTACTAAAACTACAACCCTTATGAAAAATTCATATTCCTTCAGAAAGACTCATTATGTTGGCTTCTAAAACATTTAGATTATTGGTTTCTTTTCAGTGTTTGACTTGAATGTCCTTCCTTCCTTCCTTCCTATAAACTTGATGATCAAGGAGCATAAAAAAGTTCTTCAGTGACATTCCCACTCTGATCTCTGTCTGCTAAAAAACAGTCAACAGTGATTGATCTATATATATAAAGTCTGTATTTCTTATAGGATTGGTCTTGGTTTTAAAATGGGTCATTTCTCTGATATTTTCTTCTTTTTGGCCAATTGAGATATGGTATGTTCTTGACATCTGCATTTGATGTGGTGTTTTGTTGTTGTTTAGAAAATTTAATTGTTTGCAATGAAGTATCTTGTTTGATTTGCTAAAACTAGGTTACTTTCCGTCCTTTTCCTTTACTTCTCTGGAAGCTCAATGAACTTTTTTCATCTTCAGAAAAGTCATAGTTAAGCTTATGTGTTTTTGATTGCATCCCTTTTAAATTTTATCGAGCCTTGAATCAGTATCATATCATGGTGGATAGCATGGACAAAGTCAGGAAAACCTGTGATAACTTCCTATGCCACCATAATCAAGTCACTTTTTTTTTTTGCCTCTGATAACTCTGGAGGACTTGGGTTAAACTATTCCAGTTCTTTTTAATTCTTTTGTTTTCAGTTATTGGGTGGTGTTAAGCTGTCTGTTTGATGAGTGCTTTGTAGATATACCTATTAGTACTGGTAAATGTCGTAGAACATGCTGAGAGCTGCTGATGACTTAATCTTCTCAAGTTTTAATTGTCTTGAGTCTATAGATTCATTCAAACTTAATTTGAAACTGACATGTTTCATCTTAATGATTATTAACATACCTGGTAAAAGTACTCATTCTTTTTTTTTTTTTAAACATGTGTTTCAAATGAAATTACTTAGAGTGAAAGTTTATGTTTGTAAGATACTTGACCAAATTCACCAAATAGAGTGGAGGCACATCAGAGGACAGGGGGCAGAATGGATGCAGCTATGAAAGTAGCTAGGTTATTAAAAGATGAAAAACACAAATAAATGGGGGGGACAGCCGCAGGAAGAAAATGTAAAGTATGCCCAGGTCTTTTCACAGTCTGTCAACAGAGTAGGATTTACAGCTAACACTGTGCCTTTAACAAATACCCCAAGCCAAAACTTGTTGATGTCAACAGTTCTCTAGGCATGTGATACAACGCTGTTGAAATGATCTAAATAGGAGTTCAGTTCAAGGAGGATCTGTAAGTTTCAATGTAAAGCATTTCACATTATTTTGCTAAAATTGTGAAAAGGGGAAAGCCTTTTGCATAGTGCAGTCAGTCAATTCACATGTTAACAGTGGGCCAAGGAAAACATTAGCACATACACAGGAGCAATAATGTCACAATACAACTTCCCAGTGCTCGGTTGGAAAAAATAACCACTAGAGTGAGCACTGACAGAAACAAGGTTTTTGAAGTTATTATTTTAGGAAGCTGATAAATTGGAATCATTCTTAGTGTAATATCCAGGAGATTTCCTCTATTCTCTCCCTTCTCCCTTCTGGCCACCCCACTCCCCCCGAAAGGTTTCTGTTTCTCCGGGCCTTAGTTAGTGTTTGAGTCTTGTCTCCGATTATGAGAATTAGGAGCATTGCCTCTCCCTCAAGAAGGAACTTACTTACCTTGGCTTCCTTGTCATAGGCATGAGAGCACATCTTGAATTCAAAAGTCATTTGGTCTAACCTCCTGACAGTGGGTAGGACCCTATCCCAGACAGGTAGGAATCAGCTTTTGTAAAGCCTTAGCCTCATGTGGTAGCTCCTCCCCACTTCTTTGCAGAGATGGGTCTAGAACATTGCATCAGACTTTTTGTTCTCTTGGTTAGTTTTGCTGAATTTTGTTTGTTCATCTTTGTTCCTTTATTTTAAGGAATGACTTTGAGGTGATAACAATGTAAATGTAGGTGATGTAAAAACAAAATGTATTATTTTTTTTAAAGGGACATAGTTAGAGTTTATAAGAAAAAAAGAAAACAACAAAAACAAACCAGAATGACGTGTAAGATGCCTTTCACCTCTAGATTTATTGTGTCATACACCACCTTAAGGTTTGCTGACTAATTTATTGACAACAACTCCGTTAGTCAGTATAAGCCTTAATAAATTCCTATATTTCATAGGAAATGGAGGCTCAGAGAAGTCAGGTGACTTGTCCAGGGTCATGCAGCCAGCATCAAGACTAGGCTTCTAATACAGGCTCAGGGGTCTTTCCACCGCAGTATTCACGATGCCCTCAGCATTTATTGTTTTAGAAGGGAAAAAATGTCTTTTTGTTGTTTCCTCTTTTACTTTGTTGTATGCTTTTTGTCTGGGCAGGGAGACAAAGGCGGGGGGGGGGGTAGGCTATATCTTGACCCCTTGCTTCCCCAAAGACTTCAGATCTTTACTTATATTCTTAGCTCCTGAAATATTTACTTTTGGTCATTTCATGTTCCTCACTTAGGTCTTACCTAATGTTTCATATTTTTCAAAGATTTTCCTGGCCTTTTCTCATCCCTAGATCAGTGTCCCCCTTACCCCATACTCTGGCAATGATTCCCTATATTCTTATTCCCCTCAATCTTTTGCCTAGGGATAGATAGTACAATCTATGTGGGGCTAGATCTGTGTCTCGTAGGTACTCTTAGCACTCTGCCTAGATGGGATTCATGGAAGAAAGGGAAAGAATGAGCATTACTGTGTTATTATCTCATTTGATCCTTACAACAATCCTGTGAATGAAATAGTACAATTATTATTATCCTATATTAGTCTAGACGAGAAAAGAGGAGGCTAGTGACAGGTTAAATGCTCTGTCCATGATCACACTGCTGGATGGGGCTCTGAGGCAGAATTTGAACCCAGTTCTAGCACTCTTGCCTTCTGAATTATTATTGAATCAGGAATTCTTTGAAAAGGGCCAGAAGTATTATAACACAGGGCAGAGCCTAAAGTCATTAAGGACATTTAAAAATCATTTTGCTCATTTATCTTTCCAGAAGTAACATTGTAGATTTTCCTTAAAGATAAGCTTTGACACAAAAGACGGTGGGTGGGTGGGTGGGTGTATGTGTATACATACACATATGTTGATATACGAGTGTACACGGAGAAAAGATTCAAGAGTCTTGGGTTGGCCATATCTCATTCATTAATTTTCCTATCCCAAGTACCATTCTTCATCATAGCAACCAGCAGTGGTCTCTGTCCTCATCTTTCAACCATATTGGCAGAATTTTCCATATTGTACCGAAGTCTTGTTGCTAGGGGTTACTGGAGGGAGATGCATACTGATGCTTCCTCAGGTCTCAAGCTGTGTCTTTCAGAACATTGTCACTTTTGCCCAGCTCCAGTTAATTTGCTCTTAGAACCTAAAGACGTAGTGGAAACAACACTGACTTGGAGTCGATGGACCTGGCCTCTAACCTTTGCTCTGCCACTTAGCCTTCTCTGTGACCTCAAACAGGTCATTTAGTTAACCTCTCAGCTTTAGTTTCCTTATCTATAAAATGATCAGGTTATACTAAATTATTTGCAAGGTTTCTGTAATTTTTACATTCAGCCACCCTGTATACATAGACTTGTTCATGTATATCCTAAAAAGTTAATGAGTTGATTGTGCCTTAGAAACATGAAAAAAAAATTTTAAGATCTTTGAATACTTTTAAATACAAAATAGTGGTAATTTAAAGCTGAGCATTTTCTTGTGATCATTTTTGGCCTCATCCTTGCATTATGGACTGACTACAAAACCTCTGAATTCTCTGTAAAGTATAGATTGAAAATCTGCTTTAGCACATTTACCTCCTGACCAGGACCTTACTTAATGTTCAAGAAGAAAAATGTATTTCAGAGGGAGCCCTGTGAAAATTTTTTTCTGTCAATTCCAGTCCCTTTTTTCCACTTCTGTAGCCTTTTTTCATTATTTTCTTACTGTTTCTGGTATGATCAAAGGATCCTCCTTACTGTTCCTCACACATTCCATTCTTATTTCCTGTCAGCCTTTGCACGGGCTGTCAGTCCCCCATATAGCAAACAGACTGCTTCCTCACCTCCACCTCTTAAGAATCCCAACCTTCCTTCGGTGCTCAGCTCAAGAGCCGTATCGATGTGAAACCCTTCCTTGGCCTTCCCCCCAGCTCCCCAGCTGCTGGTACCCATTACCATGAATATGCTTAATTTTCAGATTTGCTTTATGTCCTTCTGTGTACCTATTGTTTTGCCCCAGGAGAGTGTAAGTTTCTTGAGAACAGAGATTTACATTTTATGGACAGATGCTTAATAAATGCTTGTTAGTTGATTGTTGAAACTCATTAGGTCAGAGGTGTTCATGTTTACATTCTGATGTGTGCTTGTAAGATCTGCATCTAGAATAGAACACTGGATTCTTTATTTCATTGTGGCTTATCATGAGCTAGGTATCTCCTATTGAAACCATTTTAGGGTTTTATAGGCAGCCACATGAAGCCCAGATTCTGTTAAATTAAAAGCCTCTTTCCAAATCAATTCACCCTGGCTGGTGATTAGGTAGAAGCAGGCAGGTATGTGAGAAGCTGTACCCATCTCTTGGCCTCTATCCTCACTGAACTGTTTCCTCTACATTATACAAAATCCTGGTTTTTAAACTTGACATTCTTTCTACTTTCTGTATCTCCCATATTCCTTCCCCTGGTTTCTCTGCTAATGGACTGGTGAATAATATATATAGGGTGTTTGATTATCTATTACTGAAAGTCAAACTCTGAGATAACTTAACTAATTAACATCATCTTAACTCCATTTTCCTTTAAAAAGTAACTACACTTATGTGTAGAGTGTTGAGTTAGCAATGACAGATATGTCCGTAATTTGATTTATATGCTATCCTGCCCATGCCCATTTTTAAAATCACTTAAAAACTTTTTTCATGAGAAATTGCTGGGCTCCAGATGAGGAATGACTCTGTGGCTAAAGGTCAGCCCTGCAATTATAAATAGGGAATAAAGAATGCTTTTTATCCCCTAAAGTGGAACATTGGATCCAAAAAAGAGGAATACTCATACAGCTGAACACCAAATTCTGTCTTTCCTAGGCCTATCCATGATGCAGTAGAAAATGATCATTTGGAAATAGTTCGCCTCCTTCTTTCTTACGGTGCTGACCCAACCCTTGCCACGTACTCAGGTAGAACCATCGTGAAAATGACACACAGTGAACTAATGGAGCTCTTTCTAACAGGTTGGTAATTCTGTGGTGTTTGGCATGGAATGTTGCTAAAATGCTGTTATCTAAAGTGCACCAGATTGTGGTTATTTGATAACACAGGTTTTGAATGGAGGGCGATTTGCGGAGGAAGAAAAGTCTTCAGAACTTTTAACTTAATTTGTAAGAATACAAAATCCTATTTATTTAGTAATTCCGGTATAATAGAGTATATTGTAGTGTATTTATGAGCCTCTTGACAAATAACTCAATGTGGGAATATTTTCTGTGTTCTTTTTCTGATGGTATGAGAAGAATATTACTGAGACACCAAAAAAGAGTGTTTTTATTTTTTTGAACTGTTGAGATACTTACATAGCAAAGTGCCTGGGACCTAGTGGGTACTTAATAAATATTTACTACCTGATTTGCATCTGGTTTATTATTTTTAATGAAACCCAGTTTTAAGTTTTGCATGCAAAGGAACAGCATACAGAGTAGTTACATTTTGGAAAATTTTAGCTTTGGGAATTTAAAACTCCTTGATGTGTTGTAAACAAGTTTCTCCAGAGTGAAGGCTCCTAAATTGTTGTCTCAGTACCCTAATGCATACTTTAAAAGATCCTTAAAGTTGAGATCTAAAATCAGTTTTAAGACTCTATGGTGGGTGGATAGCCAAATTTATTATTGTTCCAAGTAGCTTAACTATCAGACCTTACCTCAGAGTTGGTGGATCTGAGGTTTTCATGCTTACCAAAAAAAAAGAGAATGGGATTGCTTGAGCACTTATTACGCTTCTGGATAAAAATATGTAGAATTACATTTTCTAAAATGGTGTTTTTTCTCAGTTCAAGAGGTGGGGGGGCACAACTAAACAAAGGATTAATTGATTAATTGGTATGTCTTTTGTGGAATTAAGGTGAACAGAAAAGGATGTGTGTGGGTACAAAAGTGCAGACTGTGTATATTGTATGTGCACAGATAGTTCAAAAGTCTGTGTTGTGGATTTAGACAGGAAGTGACGAGCCAGGCTGGTTTGACTTTGCATGACAGACAGTCCTACTAAATCTGCCAACATTTTGTTCTCATCAGCATGGTTTTTGTTTTATTTTTTCTTTTTCTCTCTAGAGTATTTAACTGACCTGCAAGGTCGAAGTGGGGATGACCCTGGTGTCTGTTGGGATTTCTACGGCAGCTCTGTGTGTGGTGAGCAAATGTTATTCTTATTTTTTTGTCTGATCTAAGTGAGTTTCAAAACATTCCTTGCTAATCCAAAACCATCTCCCCAGCCTCTGCACCCCTACCCCTACCCCAAACCCTTTTACTCTACTAAGCAGTGTTGGGGAAGAGAAAGGGTCTGATTTTATTTACTGTCACTTACTAGGCTACACGTGAAACTCTCCTTTGGCTTATAGATTCTCTCTTTTCCCTGCTTTCTCTCCTGTCCCCCACCCCTCCTTTCTTAACAAAAGATCCAAGTGATGAATCTGGATTTGACGTACTGGCCAATCCCCCTGGCCCAGAAGATGATGATGATGAAGATGTCTTCAGTGATGTGTTTGAGTTTGAATTTTCAGAGGGACCTCTCTTGCCATGTTATAATATCCAAGTATCTCTCTCTCAGGGGTAAGTATTGACATTACTTGATTGAAAAATGATTGAAAAGGGCTTGTGGTGGCAGGAGTTAGACAGAGATCTTTAAAAACAGGTGGGGTAGGTGAGCTGAGTATTAAGTACTGATGTGTCTCTCTTTGTGCAGTAAATATTCTTCAGAAAAGTTGCTCATAAATTTACTGAGGGGACTTATTACTTAATGAAATACCTTTGGAAAGAAAACAATTGTTCCCATATTTTATCTGCTTTATAAATCTGGACTTCCTTCATACAGTTTGAAAGGGAAGAGAGATCAGGAGAATAGTACACCATTCTGTGAAACATTCAGAGAGTATGTTTTCTGACATGAATATAGTTCTCTGACGCAGAGGGTGGTTGATATTGGGACTTTTCCTCAGAGTTGGTACTGCAAGTATACTAGTATTATCCCTGTTCTACAGGTGAGGAAATAGAGACTCAGGGAGATATTTGTGTCTAGGATCACACAGCAAGTATATGAAGCAAGAATTCAACCCAAGCCTGATGATTCCTCTAGGGACCTGACACAAAGCCAGATTGGAAGTTTGTTCTAGATTGAAGGCTAAAAAATCTATGGGATGTAACGTTTAAGAAGTGAGGTAGCCTCACTCTATGCTTGGCTTCAGAGTCTGCTGTGTAAAACCCCTGAATCTGTTTTGTGCTGGATTCCCCTATGTGGCAGAGCAGTATCTCCTCTATGCTAACAAATCCTAACAATGTTTAATCTTCCTCAAATCCTAATTTTCTGTAACTCTTCTTTCCAAAGGTATAAGTTGTAAACAAAATTTTCAAAGAACTTCTTTTGCCTCTTCCTTCCCCTTCCTACCCACAAACTTAGCACCAAAAACTATCTGTTCTCTTTCAAGAGCATTGTCATAGTAGGGTCTTAACTACAGGCCCTAAATCCTGGGTAAAGAGCCAGCGTTTCAACTATTATTTATGACACCAGCTAAAAGAGATGTAACTATGTATAGACTATATCTCCAAAAAGAATTTTCAGGAGGGATGACAGTATAGTCTTCCTCGAAAGTTGTTTGGAAAGTCCCTTCAGTGTGCCATTAGAATGTTAGTGATTACAGTTTACAGGTGAGCTATTTAACTAAAAAGACTGAAGACTTGTTTCTTTTTCATCTGTTGTAGCTTCCCTCACCTATTGTGGAAATTAGTTAAACTTCGTAGTAGATGGTCAGACCTTACACCTCCTTCCTTCTTCCCCCCGCCAAAAAAAAAAAACCTAGGTCCTGAATCCTATAGCTAACAGTAGTGTTTATTGAAAAAAAGCAGATCTTAGGACATCCAAGAGGGATCCATTGTTGCTGCAGGAAATTGTGGAGTTTCTTAGATCCACATACAGGGATACTTGTTTATACCCTCATCAACTCATCCAGGCTTTTTATTCTTTTAGACGTACCTCAAACTGCAATATTTTGTAAAAACTTCTGCATTGTTGGGGGCTAGACTGTCTTCTTTGGCTATTCCATATCTTGTGTTTCGAGACCCCTTAGGAAGGAAAATTCATCTGGACAATTTTAGAAAATATCAGCAATTGCACTAATATCTTAAATATGTGGATGTAGAATAAAATGAATGGCACATTTATGTGATTGGTGCTGATGTGAGATGTAGAAATAGATCACTTGGGGACAATTTTTTACTTCAGAACATGGCATTTGAATTTTTTTGTTCCCAACATGAATTGCATTGGTGTAAGGAACTCTTAATAACAGATGTAGAAGGACAACTGCCTTGCCACCGAGAGGCTTAGAGAGTTTCTTGGGACACTAACAGGTTAAGTGGCTTTTCCCACAGTCGCATGGCCAGTATGTACCAGACTTGAACTTGGGCCTTCCTGACTGAAGCCCTGTCGTTACTATAAAACAGGCTCTTCCCTCAAAGCCTGGCAGAGGAAGATGCATCTTTATTGTTGATGTTTTGGCGGGAGGGTTTTTTTGGTTGTTGTTTTTTGTCTGGGGTCACTGGGGAATGATGGTCTAAGATCCAATTCCATTAAAGCTGTAACATAATTTGAATTGTCTAAGGAAAGCCACCTCTTTTAAGAGGTACCAAAAACGTAGAGTACTTGCTCACTGATTCCACAAGGCTGCTCCTGTTTTCTCCTTCCACACTCCGCAGATCTTCACCTGACTCTTAAAAAGGAGCAGCAGTGCAGTCTTCCCCTAAAACAAAAACCCTGGAAAACTTGTTAATCTTCATAATTAGCTCAATTCATCCTTTGAATCTTCCGTTTGATGCCCATGGAGTTAGTGCATCTCTATGAAGGATTCTCAGCAGAAGCATTTAGGAGAATTCTCTGATACAAAGAGCATCGAACTTGGAAACAAAAGTCCCAGGTTTGATTGACTATATGACCTTGGGCAAGTCACTTTATTTCTCTGAGACTCAGTTTCCTCATTTGTAGCACCAGAGTAACAATATATTTCTTATCAGCCTTATTAAGGTTGATCAGACAAGATGAATTATGTGAATACAGAAATGATACTGGTATAGGTGATATTATTAGTCATCCTTATTTTACATTAAAGTTAGAATGCTAGTTGACCAATTCTTTTACCTTTTTGTCAGCTTGAGGAGTATTTGTACAGTGCCCTGAGCTTGGAGCCAGGATCACTAACCTAGTGTGAGGTATACCACCCAGTGTCAGAGAGCCAAATAATGTACCTAGACCAGTGTTCTAATAACCTCTAGAAGTGAATGACTTTACTGGCTCTAGTTTGAGTTGGCTACCTGACATGTTAGATAGTTGCCTGTTACTTAAAACCACTTTTAATTTTGCCAGTAACTTCAAGCACTTGTCTTCCTTTTCCTTAGGCCTCGAAACTGGTTACTACTCTCAGATGTGGTCAAGAAATTGAAGATGTCGTCCCGAATATTCCGGTGCAATTTTCCAAATGTGGAAATTGTCACCATCGCAGAGGCAGAGTTTTACAAACAGACATCTCTGAGTCAGTTGTTTTCATGCCCCAAGGACCTTGAAGTCTTCAATCCTGAAAGCAAGGAATTATTGGACTTAGTAGAATTTACAGCTGAACTTCAGAATCTGCTTGGCTCCTCAATAGAATGGCTACATCCAGGTGAAGACCTTCTCCCTGAGGTTCATTGGTAAAACCAACAGGTCGCTTAATGTATAGTACATATATTGTTAATCCTTTTTTGCTTTATGTATATGTGTTATATTACAATTGTTTCTGTAAAGAAAGGACACTATTACATATGAAAATATCTTTCCTTTATATAAGAAATGAATTCCAGTTGGAAGGACTTTGAAAGAATTTTTTTTTTAAAGTAACTTTAATCAGTTTTTATGAAAATTGTTATATAATGTTTCTTTACTTTTAAATGCACACATGCTTTGGAATAAGTTTTGTTTTTACTTGGAACACTTTTTTTTTTTAAAGGAAAAATATTCACACATTGACTTTGTTTCATACAAAGCACTGATGACACAGACCATAATTTTTATAAGTGACATGAATGAAGTCATGTGGCCTGTTTGGGAGAATGAATTTGATAAAAAAAAAAAAAAAAAGGCACTTCATGATATTATTTTTTATGTTTTGTTTACAGAATTGCCTGCTTTGGCCAGGTAAATGCTATTGGATATAATCCAGTAGTTTGTAATATAAATTAAAACCATATCCATACACAACAACTAATTGTATGAACTTTTATATCCTAATTTAAAAGCTGTGAAATTAGTTTTCACGCATCAAACCGGATTGTTTATATATGTTTAAACATTTTATGCTCTTATTTAAAGAAGACTTTGAGCTATTTTTTCTGTACCTTGTAAAATATTGGGAAATAAAACTAACATAATATGTTGAGGTTGCTTGGAGATGTACATAAACTAAAATTTTCTGAATTGTGTGTTTATGTTTGAAATCTGTGTTTTAACTTTGTAAGTAAATTCTTCTGCCTTTGTATTTATATTTTACAAAATTTTTCTTAAAAGGCAATAAAACTGTTGAGAAAATGAGAACATTGAAGTAACTTGTGTCTGGTGTGTTTCTAAATGAACTATAAATTTCGTTGTTACTATTAGCAGGCTGGGGGCATGGCAGGGAGAAACCAGTGAAGGTGAAATGAATAGGCAGAGAAGTTGGAGGAGAAGTTTACAAGCAGCTTCTCTAGATGCCCAAATCAGGCATCTTCAGATGATTATTGGTATGTTCTAAGGAATTGAACCCAGAACAAACTAATAGTAACAATCACTAGCCAATATGTTAAATATTGCTTTAAGGTTTACATATAGGACTTTATAAATGTTTTCTCATTTTGTTCTCACTACAGCCCTGGGAGGTGATGCTGTTATCATCCCCATTTTATACATAAAGGAACCTGAGACAGATTAAGTGATTTGCCTAGTACAAAACTAGTGACTACATTTGTCAACTTTTATTTTGGTTTCAGAGTCCAGAAGTAATAAGCAGATTCACCCTCAAATCCCAGAAACATTAAGGCCAGGAAATAGAAATATATAAAGGTCTACAATAAAAGAATAAGTACATATCATCTGGGTGGAATTGGGAAGTTATCAGTACTCTGAAGGCCTCAGTAGCACTAAAATTCAGTCCATGTGTCTATGAAAAGATATAAGACATTTGTAAGATGGGAGCTCTTCTAGATTTTATTTTCATTCTGAGCACCAAATAAAATGAGTATTTTCATATACATCCATAGTAGAACTAAATATGAAGGTTCTATGTGAAACTATAATATTATATACAACTTCTCTCTTTAAGAATATATAAAGTTCAAACTGTAGTTTTCAAAGCTGTCTAGCTTCTTTCTGGCCTATCTTACGTGCATTTTTTTAAAACGATGCCTCAGTGACCCTCTTCTTTTCCTAATATTTTTTTTGCCTTATTCCTATTCTCCCCTTGATTTCCCAACCACTCCCATTAGAAAAAAGGAAACAAGCCTTTGTAACAAATATTCATAGTCAAGCAATATTAATTCCTACATTGACTATATCCAAAAATGTATGTCTTATTCTGCATCTGGAATCTATCACCTCTTGGGTATCACAAGTTGGGAAGCAAATGCTTTATCATAGGCCTTTCAGAATCATAGTTGAACAATGTATTGATCAGAGTTCTCAAGTCTTTAAAGTTGTTTTTCTTTGTCATGTTATTGTTATGTCAGAAATTTCTCATTCTATTCTTTTCACTATGTTTCAGTTCTATAGACTGTTCCAGTTTCTTTGAAACTCCATTTCGTCATTTCTGATACCACAATATTCCATTACATTCATATATCATAATTTTTTTTGTTAAGTAAACCGTCCTCAACTGATGGTCAGCCCTTTTAATTTCTAGTTCTTTGCTACTAAAAAAAAAACCGACCTTTTTCTTGGACAGATCTTAACAAAAGAATTCATGAATAGCCATCTTGGACTCCAGCTCATGTTTCTGCAGACAGTTTGGTCAGGATTCAAGGCCAGGCATCAAACCAGCCAATGACTTCTGGCTTAATGGCTTTACGAAGCCCCACTGAAAGGTGGAGTTTTTCATACTCCCTCCCCCCCCCAAGGCTGTGCAACACCCAGTTGGTTCTTTGAAACACTGTGAACACTGGTCTGTTGACATTTCAACCTGCCTTTGTTTATCCCCAGGGCAACATCTATAGTCAGTCAGCTGACTAAACACTCCCATTTGTAAGTCCTAGGCAATAAGGACAAAAGCCCAGATGAAATTCCTCTATTGCCAAAATTCAATAATTGGATGCTGTAAGGACCTCAGTGATGGAATGCTTGTGATAAGCATTGAGTATTTTGCAGACTCTGGTACCTGCCTGATAATCGTCAAGTATTTATTCAATACTTCATATGTGATTAGTACTGTTCAGTCTGCCTCAAGCTTTCCTGTCTTGGGAGATGTACACACATGAATACAACGATTTCAGGGTATACTAGCAGTTGTGGAGGTCAGGAAAGCCTTCAGGTCGTTAGGTTGGTGTGGGGAGCATGGGCACCAACAGGGGTGTGCATTCCAAACATGGAGGATGTGAGATGGAATGTTGTGAGTGAGGAGCAGCAAGGAAGACCAAGAATATATCTGGCTATAAGTTAAAAACTTCATACTTGAGGTAAACTCCATGGTTCAGAAACATCTATTCCTGTCTCACGCTTCTTAGACCTCTTTTTGCATCTGTGTCTTTCACATTCTCACGGCTAATGTTCTAGTCCAGACCCTCTTCACCTCACGCCCAGATTAGTGCAATAGCTTTTATTATGGTCAGTCTCGGGGAGACAGCCTCCAATTAGTCCTGCTTAATGAGAACAGGTCAGTCTTATTAAAACACAGGTCCAATAATTTCCTTCCCATGTTCAAAACAACTAATGACTCCTCATGGACTATAGGAGGAAATCCAAAGTCCTTAGCCTGACAGACAAGGCCTTCCATGTTCATCTTTGGTTGAATTAAAAATGGTGTGTCTCCCAGGAAGAGTGAGGTGATTGTCACTTTACTTTGCCCTAGCCAAACCATAGGATGAGTATTGTGTTCTGTTCTAGTCTTCCAGATTGTCCTTGTTTATATTTGCGCTCCCAAATGGTTATTCTCCCCTTTCTTTGGTGAGACATGCCACCGTAGATTCAGGTTTTTCTAATCTGCCGATTATTTCTGCTATGCAGGCCATAAATTCTGCTTTCACACTTCTTACTTCTCTTTTAGACTATTCAGGAATCTCCTGGTATAGTTGTATGCATCGTTCTTTTGGGAATCCACAGGGTCTTCTGCCTCATTGGGTGTTGATTAACTTTTATTTGTCTTAAAATATTTTTTTCATAGAAGTCTGTATTCTTTTACTAGATCTGGAGGCCATATCCCCTTCTTTTCATTAATATCTTCCCTTTTGGCTTAATCTACTTAGTAGCTCTAGGTCTTTCATTGAGTTTTCTTTCTCCTGAGATCTTTGGTAATTTCATTTTGTTCCCCCCAACATTCACATTTTGACTTACACTCTTTTGAATACGGTTCCTTTTGGGGCTGGGCTTCAGAACTCTCAGCCCCTCCCCACGTTGGGCAAATCACAGTTTACCAGCCTTGGTCTCTGCCCCTAGTGACTTCTGGCCCCAGCTGGATTCTGGACTCTTGTTCCTTAGTTCTGCAGCTAAGCTCTGTTGTGACATAGTGTGTTGTGAACTGTCACAGACTGAGCAAGGTTCTGCCTTTTGGATTTCTATGGCAAGGGAGAGGGGGGTGAGGTAGAGGGTGTAGAATTGAGTTCTGTTGCAGGCCTATGGCTCAGCTTGTCCAGTCCTGTTTGAAGACAGAGCAGGGAAAGGAGCCTTCTCCACTATTGAAAGAAAGGAATAGGCATGTTAGATAGTACCTACTATGGGCCAAGTACTGTGCTAATTTACAAATATTTCATTTGATCCTCACAACAACCCTTTGATGTAAAGGTTATTATTATCCCCATCATACAGCTGAGGAAACGGAAGCAAACAGATTAAGTGACTCATCCTGAGTCACACAGCTAATAAGTATAGGTGGCTAAATTAGAACTCAGGTCTTAATCCTAGGTTCAGCACTGTTTCTGGTGCTACCAGCTGTCCCCAAATCACTGAATTAATTGCCTCATTTGAGTCCGTAGTGTCGTAGGCCATGTAGAAAATTGAAATTGCTTCATCTCTCGCACATAATTCCTATTTTAGAATTGTCTGAGAGGTTGTGAGGATTAGAGAAGATTTCTAGTCCTCAATCTTGTTGGTCATAGGATCCAGAAGTGCAAACTTTGTTCAGACATCTACACAGCTGATAGAAGGTATTTCAGATGGAAGAAACTAGCAGTGAGGGGGACTGTGAAAGACCTGACTGCGAGAAAAAAACTTTTTTTTTTTTTGCAACCTTCATCACTGTACAATGGGAATGTGGAAGCATTGGGTTCTAATCCTGATTCTGTGATTGATTGGCAGAGCATGGGCAAGTCGTTTGACCCTTGTTTTCTTTCTCTGGAATAATAAATAGAACTAGGAAATATCTGAAAGGTTCTTCCAGCTATAACCTCCCATAGTTCTGTATAGATATCATAGATTTGTTTTGCAGAGTGTAGATGATATCCCCTCTTCAGAAATATCTCTGTGAGTTGTAATGACCCCAAAAATTCATCACTTCCCATGGTCACCTATTCAAACAGCTCAGGAGACAGAAATTTCTTTCTAAGCTTTGTAGCACCTACCAGAACTTACTCTCCATTGAGATAGCTTTCAAAAACCCACCACTGCAATGGGACAATAAAACAGAACTTTAGAAGAAACGTTTGAATATAGCATTTAGGAACATAGGAGACCTTCATCTATTGCTCCCCCCCAAAAAAAACCCTTCACATGACACACTTTTAAGATTAATTTGCATCATTCACATTTTCTCTATCACTTTAAAAACTAGGCACTCAATAAAAACAAATCAAGCCCTGATTTGTAGGATTTGCTAATTGCTGAAGAATAAATGCGCGCACACAGAAAATTTTACAATCAGCTCTCCAATACAAACTATCTCTAGAACATATTTGTGACTTCGTCCTGTAGTAGCAGCTTTAGTCATTGAACAAATACTTGTTGAGAACTTACTAAGTGCTAGACGATGTATTATTATAAAGGGATTCTTTTCTTTAAAAAATATTTGTTTTTATATTACATACATTTCCCAAGGCATCCTCTGTCCAGAGAGCCATCACTTGTAACAAATTTTTAAAAAGGAGGAAAAAAAAATTCAGTAGAACTAGCATAATGAAAAAATTTTACATTATATGTAATATTCTACATCATAGTTACTCACCTTTGCAAAGAACAGTGATTCTACCCCATAAGCACCTTGAGGGCAGGGCCTGCTTAATTCCCCCCCCAATATCCTCAATCCCTATCCCAGTATCCCAGTGCCTTACACATAGTACACCTGTTGAATTGACTTAGCTAAGGATGGAAACAGGATTTTTAATGCTCTATAATTGTAATCATTCCTATTTTTAATAGGAAAACTCTACCTAAGTCCCAAACTTGGTGATAGAATGGGGTGGGAATGGAGGGACAGTGTATACATCCACAGCACACCTTAAAAGTTATGAATTCCTCGGTAGACTGCTGGTGCCTCTGTACCAGCTGACTCACGTGTATGCTGTCTTGACTATAGGGGAAGAATTATATTGACTGTCTATAATGTGACTGCAGTCTGCATCCACTTAGTTCAATTTCAGAATTTCTGAAGCAGGTTTTAAAAAGTAGAATAGACAATAGGAAATGGGGTACAAAAATCTATCCTGCCCTATAGGAAAATAGAAGGTGAAGAGGATAAGAGCAGGTGGGGGAGAGACAGAGGGAGGGAAGGGATATTCAGAATGCATGCCATCTTGGGATGGGGGGAAGGTCGAGATGGGGTGAAAATTTGGAACTCAAAATCTTGTGGAAGTGAATGTTGAAAACTAAAAATAAATAAATTTTTAAAAAAAGAAATTAAAAAAAAAGTAGAATAGACAAAGGAAGGATTCCAAAAGACTTTAAACAAGGACCATTCTGCTTTGTGGCTGCATTGTAAGATGCATTAAAATAATAAGAAATGATGAAAGGAAAATTTTCACAGAAACCTGGGAAAATCTGTATGAATTCATAAAGTGTAAAGTGAGTAAAGTGAGTAAAGGAGAACGATTTGTACAGCAAGCACATGGGAGAGGGGCCAATGACAGCCCAGTCCCAGAGGCATCAGCAATCTGCTCTGCCTAGGGCCCATCCACATGGATGCTTGGGAAATCTACTGCTGGGAATGTGTAATGGAGAATCCTACTTGCCGCCTGAGAGTATGCACAAGTATTTTGTAACTATTTCTTGCCTATTTACAGTAGGATCATAAAAAGTCTTTTAATTGGCCATAGAGGCTGGGTGTGGCAGCCCATACTTGGAGTTTTCTGCTACTGGGGAGCCTGAAGCTGAAGGATCACTTGAGCTGAGAAGTACTGAACTACAATAGGTCCAAAGCTGATCAGGTGGACAGACTACGTTTGACCCCCAGGAACAGAGGGCCATCAGACTGCTTAAGGAGAGGTGGACCAACCTAGGTCAAAAATGGTCAGCAATGGGATGCCGTGAGTGGCCGTGTACTTATAACCCAGGTGAGATGGGGATATCAAGTCTCAAAAAAATTCAAAAATGGAAATGGAGCTATAACTGAGTGATATACAAAAAACTCCAAGGGAAAAATTCCTTGAGGAAAAAAATTCTTGTTTTCTTTTGTGCTGGCCAGGAGATATAAATGACTCTCTGAGCTCAAGTGCTAGTAGAGGTCACGCCCTTCCCCCTACCACCCCCCTCGTGTTCTGGGGCTGGCCAATGAATTTATAGCCTCCTAGGCAAGCCTATTTCTAGGATGAGGCTGTCTCCTGTCTCTTCTTTGTTTTGGTACAGGGCCTTGTGAGATCTCAAAAGATTGAAAAACCTCTAGAGGTCCAGTGGCCTAGCCTAAGAAAGGGCAACCCTGATCCACTCAGGTGATCTACTCAACTCAGGCTAGCAATGAATCTATCTAGCAGCTAAGACATCATGCCCCACAAGTAGAGGAATGACTTGTCTACTGGCTATTTATTCCACACCTGGAAGTGAACTCAGTGGTGAAAGTATTTGTAGTAATCACATTAAGTGAAAAGATTAGATCAAGGGTGGGGAACCAGTAGCCTTGAAGTTACCTGTGGCTCTCTAGGTCCTCAAGTGAAGTTTGGATTCAGTCAAAAGGCTGCACCCCTGGGTTAAATGATTATAGAACACTAACCACAGGGCAGTAGACCAAAAATAAGAGCTCCATCCAATAGCATTAGAAGAGCCTCCATTATACCTCATGGGTATCCCCTAGAATTGTGATAGGTGGATCCAGTTAGCTGAACTCTAGGGACCTAACCTACTAGGATACATTTGACCTAGGAGAGTAAGCTAGAGTTTTGTTACATAAAGAAAAATGATTTTGCATAACTTAAGAACTCTGATTAATGTATTGATCAATCACAACTCCAGAAGACCAATGATGAAGCTACCTACCTCCTAACAGAGAGGTGATGGACTCTAGATGCAGAATGAGACATTTATTTTCAAAATAGCCAATGTGTGGATTTGTTTTACTTGACTGTTTATTGGGTAAGAAGATTTTCTTTTTCTTCCCTCCCCTCCCCCAATTTGTGGGGAGGGGGAGAGATGTTGGGAGAAAGAAGGAGCTAGTGATAATGTCACCCCAAAGAGGTGGGAGAAAGGTCACTTTTAAAGTATTTAAAATACACAAAAAAGAACAAAAGAAGTTCAGAAGGAAATCCAGACAAGGAAGATGGTTTTGAAAGTAACATGTTGAGTTTATTACAGATTTCTAAAAAGCAAGCTGTACATAATAGAGACTCCAAATTTTACATATAAAACCATCTTTTTCTGTCCTCTATTTTATGTGGAAATGCTCTTTTTAAAAATTTTTGTGTTTGTTAAAAGCAAAAAAAAAAAAGAGGAAAAGAGATTTCCTACAGAATCATTTTTTGATGTCAGCCCCTGTGCATTAGACACTAGACAAGCCATCAGACAAGAAGTATGGTTCTGAAATGTGTTATCACTCTGTGCTGCTGGTTTACATGCATCTAATAAAGTTGAGACAACTTTGAACTTCATGGCAGCCTTCTCTGGAAAGGGTGAAAACAGCCTCTGGAAACCTGAGCACAGTACACAACTTTCTCAGAGCTCTCTCTCTTTAAAGTTTAATTAAGCACTTTTTAAATGAAAAAAGTCTTGAGCTGGTCTCTGAAAACTAGTTCCTCCCTGCTTTTACAGGCTGGTTCTGCTCCTTAAGCTGGTCTCTTGTTAACTCCATTTCTGTTTCTATTTTTCTTATCTCTTTGGGAAAACTGGCCAAAAGAGGAAGGAATCGTTAAAATTGGTAGCTTTAATCTCAGGCTTTCCTCACGAACCTCTCCTATTTCTACGTCCTGGTAAAAGAGGAGACTGAAACCAGCTGAAAAAAAAGAAAAGGTTAAAACATCTGTTTAATTTGATGCCTGGTACTCCCTGAAGGGATAGAAGAAATCCTTGTCAAAAACTGAAGGCAGGAACTCACAATGGAATCCCCAAATGCCAGTTTCCAAACACGAAGAAGGGATTGTTTCGGTTGGTTTTAGTTTTTTGTCGATGTTGTTGTTTTGTGTCTCCTACACTAAAGCTCTCATCTGCTTTGGATGAATGCGAGGATTTCCGAGAGCAAATTAGTTTGACTAGTCACAACCTGAGTCCTTCCAGCAAATACCTGCAGACAAGCAGCCGGAACCCAGTGTGCTGTTTGGAATTGCCCTTTTCAGAAAACACCATTATAAAATAAAATAGGTCTTCATAATGGGACTTGGTACCAGAAATGATTTCCTTCCTGAAGCAGATTTTTTAAAAAATGTATTAAAAAGAAAAGACCTCTTATGTGGTTTAGTGTTTAATGGAACACTGGAACTTGAAATAGACCTGGTTCTGACTCCTAGATCATTGACTGGGGCTGTGCCCTGGATGGGGGAGGGGTGGGGAGGGGTTCCTCGACTGGGGAGGAAGATGTTCTTTCCCTGCCTATCCCTCACCCCCAGCAGATGTTCTCCTCACTTTCATCCCTCCCAACACTAACCACCAAATCAGTTTATTTCTAAAGCATGGGGTGCTCCCTCCCCCCCCCCCCCCCCCCCACCCCCTTTCCCCCTCTGTGACCCTCAAACCCCCCGCCCTCTCACTAAGGTAGGCAGACTTTGTTTCCCTTCCCCTCCCTCAAAGCAGGTGCCTGGCCTGGGGACCCATATCATGAAAGTCACTAAGAGATCAGTACAGGATCAGCTTGGGGAATCACTGGTGAAGCCTGCTTGAAGTCTGAAGAAGTGACTACGGCCTGTCAATTCCCACACCCACCGATAGTAAACTCAGCCCTGGCCCTCTTCAAGTCACTCTTCTCCATTGCCATCTCTTTCAATTACACATTCTGAGAACTTGTTTTTTTTGTTGTGGTGCAGAAAAAAATGGTTGGATTTGAAGTCAGGGAAACTGAGTTTGAAACCTAGCCCTCATACTTACTAAAATTACTCATTTTGAGTATCACCTCTCTGGACCTCAGTTCCCCTAAAATGGGAGGCATAGAATAGATGACTTTCAAAACTCCTTGTAGCTTTAAATCTTTAGTCCTAGATTTCTTTCTCTTACTTTCTTTCCATTTACTAGTGGTCACTGAGGCCTGAATTCCTCCTTGATGTTCCTTCTCTCACACAGGACAAGGAAAAGGAGTTCATCTCCATGGCCACTTTTAGACCCTCTCTCTATCACCATCACTTTGCAAGCACCTCTCCCTTAATATTCACCTTTTCCTTTCCAGATCCTTGCTACTTTCATGGATGGACTCTCAGGTCATATTCCCTCCTCCCCAATATTTTTGGGACCTAGTTAATAGTCTCCTCTATCCTCTACGCCTGTTCCCTTGGAACATTCTGGCCTCCCGCTTCTTCAACAACCTCAACTCCCATGACTTCTCTCTGAAATCTACCCCTATGGCCAAGAGTGGTCATACCTTAGAGTGAATTTGAGCCCCAAGCTCAAGTGAATTTATTCTAGTTATTTCTAGTTATGACTCTATAGAAATCAATAAGCATTTATTAATGCTTAATCAATAACGTACAATTATTCATTATGTAAAACATTAATAATTACTATTACTATGTATCAGGAACTATATTAGTCATGAAGGATATAAAAACAAAAGCATAAATATACAGAGTTGGATTAAATTATTTCTAAGGTCTGCCTCAGTTCTGAAATCCTAAGAAAGCCTTATCCCTCACCCCAGTCTTTCCAGCATAATTTAGAGTGGATTATGTGAAGTTTTACCTTTCCCAGTACTTGACCACCTCAACAGGCTTCGCTCCAGAGGGCTACTTTTCATTGCAAGCCTTTATGATAAAGCCCATGTCTCTATAAGCAGAGAAAAGCAAAGAGTCAAGACTGTTACCCAGAAAATGAGATTTAAAAACTCAGTTTTCCTTGAATAAACTGTATAAACTGCTCCAGTTTTCTGGGTCTTTTTTTTTTTTCCATTGGCCAGAGAAAACCTGTTCTACTGTGGTCTTGGGGATAGAACACCTGCCAAGACAGAGGCAATCACAGTTCAGGAATTGCTTTGTATCACTAGCCCTCTGGCCTTCAGCTAAGCAGGTAAAAAGGACCACTACAGTCGAGGCATGCCAAGACATTACTAAAGGGACTACCCTTGGTGGAGACTTTAACTTATGGTGCTTGGGGCCAGAGATTTGATGGGGGTAGGAAAGAAGAGGCGGTAGAGAGGAAAGGCTAAACTTTGCCAAATCTTTCTACGTGGCCTCTTCTATGCAACGTTTTATAATGGGGGGGGGGGGGGAAGACCTCAAAGATGCAGGAAAAAAAAAAAGTGGAGCAGAAGGAGAACAAGAAGATAGTTCTGCTCTGTCTTGTGACTGGGTGCAGTATTTGGGCTTTTTTAGCACCGTGGGTGGGAAGCCACCCTTCCCTCCTCTCCCACTGACTGCCTCCCTACCTCACTGTCCACAGCAACCCAAAGTAGCCTCAGCCTGAGTCCCTGCCCGATGTCCACAATCCTTGGGTACTTTACATAAATAGCAACAGGGTGCAGAGTGTCCTCAACAGAGAGCAGAAATGACAAAGACATAAACTTTGGACCTCAAAGTTTCTTTGGATGGAGGCCTGCCTAGTAATTATAGTAATAGTGCTTAACAGTGATTACAGGAGCCAAGGCAGACCTTGCAAATACATAATCAAGAGAAAGATGTAAGGGAATCACAAGAGACTTGAGTTTGCAAGGTTTCCAAATCTGTCCCTGTTTCAGTCAGTTGGGTTTTTTTTTTTATTATTATTAAAGAGATTGAGGAGAGTCAAAAGAGGGGTCAGAACAGGCTTTGGGTACAACTCCAGAAACAAAGATCAATTGATCAGTTGATCAATCAGCAAGCATTTATTTAGTGCCTACAATATTCAAGGCACTGAAAACAAATAAAATAAATGAAACCATTCCTACTCCCAAGAAGTTGATATACAAATGGAAGAGTCAGGGGGGACAGCAATGGAGAGAGCACTGGGCTTGGAATCAAGAAGACAACTTTCTAAGTTCAAATCTGGCCTCAGATACTTACTAGCTGTGTGGCCCTGGGCAAGTCACCTAACCTCTGTTTGCCTCAGTTTCCTCATCTGTCAAATTTTTTTTGTTCTGTTTTTGTTTTTTAGGCAATTGGGGTTAAGTAACTTCCCCAGGGTCACACAGCTAATAAGTGTCAAGTGGTCTGAGGCCAGATTTGAACTCAGGTCCTCCTGACTTCAGGGCTGGTGCTCTACCCACTGTGCCACCTAGCTGCCCCTCATCTGTAAAATGGAAGGGAGAAGGAAATTGCAAACCACTCTAGTATCTTTTTTAAAGAAAACCCCAAATGGGGTCACAAAGAGTCAGACATGACTAAAAAATGACTCAACAATAACAACAAATTAAGGGGGAACACACCAACACTTTGAGGGATCGGAAAGGAAGATGATACTTGAGTTTTGTCTTGATGGGAAGGAGGAGAAGAAGGAATACATTTTAGGTACGGAGGGGACAGCTGCTGCAAAGACAATGCAGTGCTGTGTGTGAAAAATAGAAAGAAGGCCAGATTGGCTGGATCCCGGAGTGTGGGAACAGGAGCGATCGTACAATGACACTGGAGAGATGAAGTTGAAACATTGCCAGATCCAGGCCACCTGCCTTCCAGTGTGACATTCCACTAGCATCAGCTCAGCTGAACTTGGCTAGGTGGGAAGGATTCCATTACTCTGTTCCAGGGAGGTCAAGCTCAAATAGAAACAGATCTTCACAGGGCAGCAAATTGACTTAGAAAACCACAAATTCACATTCTCTATGGTGTACTATATTTTGTTAAACATTTCCCAATTACATTTTAATCTAATTTGGCCGACTTGGCCAGTCAGCCTTGAGTTTGAAACCTATGCTCTACACACATTGTCTCCTTCTCCATTGTAAAGAGGGAGGCATGTTTTCTCATCTCTTCTCTGGATCAAACTTGGTCATTATTATTACATAGTGTTTGGTTTTGTTTTATTGTTCTTTTGATTTATGCTGTGGTAACTGAGCACATTGTCTTTCTGGTTCTGCTAAGTTCTCTTTGTGTCAGTTTACGTCTTCATGTGTTTTTTTTTTTTTCTGAATTGCTTACATTCATTACTTCTTATGGTACAATACATTACATCCCATTACATCCATGTACCATCATTTGTTTAGTCATTCCAAAATTCATGGTGACACATTTTATTTTTTTCTCCTCCTTTTGTGTCTGTGCCTATTTATTCATATTCCTTTTAAAACCCAAATTGTGCTTAAAAATGTAGTAGTGAATATTAGTAACTTTATCTTGACCTTTTTCTTTTAAGTATTCTTTTCTTGACTGAATTTAATAAATATGAACACTTCAATAAATGAAGAAGAGAAAAGCTACAAACTTCTGCAAACTTATATGAGAAACTGCAAATGGTTTGAGTTTTTTAAAGTGGGTCATACATTTAGCATGATAGTAGTAGGTACTAGCTACGTGGTACAGTGAATAGAGTGCCAGGCCTGGAATCAGGAGGACTCATCTTCCTGAGTTTAAATCTGGCCTCAGACACTTACTAGTTGTGTGATCCTGGGCAAGTCACTTAATTCTGTTTACTTCAAATTTCTCGTCTGTAAAATGAGCTGGAAAAGGAAATGGCAAACCACTCTAATATCTTTGCCAACAAAACCCCAAATGGGATCACAAAGAGTCAGACACTACTGAACATAGTTATACATTTGGCATGACAGTGCAAACTGCCCTACTTCTCTGTGTTTCCCTTCCAACCTTCCTTCTGTCTTCTTCTGCGTATTTGTAATGCTTTTATGATGTCTTTTCTTCTTTCGTTATTTTACATCATTCTCCTAAGAACTGTTCTACCTCCAAAAGAAGCCTTCCCTTGTAAGTAGCATCAAGCAAAACAAATCAACATGTTAGTCTTATCTGTAAATACCTATCTTTCTGTTTCATCTCCTCACTGCCAAGGGATGATAATCACGACTCATCATCAGTCATTTGAAGTTATGATGGGTCGATATGTTCGTCTTTCTTTTAAAGTTGTTTTCCTTTAACTTAGTGTAGTCCTTGTATAAACTGTTTTCCTGGTTCTGCTCACTTTACTCTCCATTAGTTCTTCCCAAGTCTTCCCAGGTTTCTCTGAATCTGTCATATTTATCATTTCTCATAGCACAATAATATCCCATTACATCCATATAATAAAATTTGCGCAACCATTTCCAAATTGATGGTTATCCCTTTTCTTTAGGTTTCTTTGCTACAATAGTGAAACTATAACTATTTTTATATGTATGAGTCTTAGGGTGCCATATTTTATGCAGGATTTTACCAAAAGGATACTTTTCTACAGAAAAGTGCCTAGGATAATGTAAGAACAGCATGTAGTAAAATGATCCCTCTCCTTAACTTCAAACCCACATCTCCAACTACTTGCTCCATAATTCCACATAGATTTCCAGCAAGCAATTCAGTTCACCTAAAGCTCGACATGTCCAAACCTGAATTCACAATATGCCCTTCTAAACCTGTCCCTCCTCGTAATTTCATTACCACTGATGGAAACCTACCATTCTTCCAGTTACCTTGGTTTAACACCTCACAGTAAAAGACGACTCTTCCTTTTCCCTTGTACCCCATATCTAAGCAGTTGCTCAGTTCTATGGAGTCTAATCTACCTCCTCATTCATGCTTCTCCTTACTTATATCACCACAATGCAAGTCCAGGCCCTCATTACTTCCCAAATGAATTCCTTTGATAGCCCCCTCTTTGAGAGTTGGCATGTAGTTATTTTTGGAGTTATTCTCTTCTGAGTTTGTCAGGACTCCCTAACACTTTACTGAGGGGTGGGGGGGAGGGTCTTTCACCTGATAAAGAATCTTTGGCTCTTCATTGTGGGGATTTAAAAAAGAAATTACCCATTCTTCTGACCTTACTTTCAGAATTGGAGTTTTGTACTAGAGCCAGGGTCTGCTCACTTCTGGAGGGAATATGATGGTCTTCTTTGGTACTGTTCTGTATTGCCTGGGGTCCTGTTCCTGTTTCCTCTGGATATTGGATGCTTTGCTCTTCAGGAACTCAGAGATGGCTCATGCTGGGCACCTGCAAGACTTCAGTGGGCCCTAAGATATCTGTTCAAAGGTGAAATCTTCAAGCTCTTGACTCAAGTTTGAAAGTGGGCAACACAACTGTAGGCCTATCTCTGGTTGGAGTGCCAGTAGATTGCTGCTGGTCCCAGCCCCTATCAGTTGGCCAGAAGGATAGAAGGGTCTGCAGGTCCAAAGTGAAATAACTATAGGCTCCCCCCTTGTCTGAACTTTCTTCCCTGGTCATGCAGTTTCAGGCCTCAGACCATGCAAGAAGCCTTTGGAGCCAATGCCTTAAAACTCCTGCACCCTTCTGTTCCTGCTTCTTAAGGAATGCACAGCCTCAGGCTAGGTTTAAGCTAGATCTACTGGATTCATGATAATTCACCCTTCTGGAACAAGCCCTTAGCCCTGCCCTTAGCTGTAGATTCCCTCCTAAATTCACTTTCTGCTCCAGCTCACTGGTCTGGGATTTTCCAATTACTACTTCATCTGTCACTCTTCTTAGATCTTTGTTGGAGTAATTGGAGAAGGGGGTGGGGTGGTCTGGGCTGTGCTGCTTCCTCCCATTCCCCCATACTAATAACCTCTTAATTGTTCTCCATTCCTCCAGTCCTTCATCTTTCTAATCTATCTTTCACACTGATGCCAAAATAATCTTCTTAAGGACCAGGTCTAATCATGTCACCTTCATGCAAAAAAGCCTTCAGTGACTCACTGTCTCTAAGATAAAACACAGATTATATTTAAGGCCTTCCACAATTTGACTCCAAACTACCATCCTAGCCTTATTTCTTGTTACTCCTCTCCATGTAGTCTATTTTCCAGCGCAATTCAACCACAAGTTTTCCCCAAAACCTGACATGCCATCCCTGGTCTCAGTGTATCTGAATTAACAAGCATTTTTTTTTTTGTCTTTCTTCTCCCCTCCCCCCCCAAAAGAAAGGAAAACAAAACCTTTGTAAAAAAAAAAATATGCACAGCCAAATAAAACAAATTCCCACATTAGTCATGCCCAAAACCCTTGTGTCTCATTCTGCATCTTGAGTCCATCAACACTCTGTCAGGAGATAGGTAATATTCTTCATTGTTGGATTCTCTGGTATCATGGTTGGTCTTTTTTTTTTTTTTTTACCGACGAAAATACAATTTCCCCTCAAGGCTTGGTGAATTTTTACAATTTATACCTATGCCTGGAACAGACTCCCTCCTTATCTTCATCTCTCAAGACTAGTGCTTCAGTCATGAAGGTAAACTGCCTATATCAATGAGAACAGTCTGCATATCTCTGCCGTCACTCCCATTACTTCTTTCTGATAGGCCTGGGAGTGGAGTGGAAAACACATTTCAGCCATTGCTGCTGCTACCCAGGGAAGGAAAGCACTACTTTTCTGGCTCAGTGACCTCTGAACTGGGGCCTCCATCTTCAATAGCCAGAATGGGATGATGGTTGTTGATTTTCCATTTGAGAGAATAGGAACAAGACTGCATTATGGTTTCCTCTTATTTAGCCCCACTCTCTGCCCAAATAGAAGCAAAAGCTAATTTTATTCTATTTTGCAAAGTTATTTTTCTAATTCCTGTTTAAGTAGTTTAAATTTCTTTTGCTGGCTGGAAAAATATAATCAATCTACCTACCATCTTCTTTGCAAAGGTCATAGACTATGAGTGTGGGATAGTGCACGTACTGTCAGACACTGAATCTACATCGATAGGTTTTGGTGAACTGCTTTTCCCCCTTTTAAAATCTTTTAAAAAGGTACAGCCTGCTATATTGGGAAGGGGAGAAATTTAATGGAAAATGAATGTGACAAAATAAAAATTAACATTAAAAACAACTGAATCCAAGGGAAGGAGCTTGAAACCCCATTGAACAGAATACTTGTTTTTTTTTTCTTTGTGCCCAAGAAGACTTCTGCCCCCAGCACAATTCATGTTCTTAATTCAATTCAAAAAGACTTTATTAAGGGCATACTTATTTTGGGCTAGGAACTGTAGTAGGCAATGAAGACACAAGGATTTAAAAAAATGAAAGTCTCTGACCTCATGGAATTTACATGGAGATGCAACATATATGTGAATAAAAAAAAAAAAGCATCTACAAAGTAAATACAACATGAAGTGGGACAAACATTCTGTCTGTGGTTTGATTTCTTACTGTACCATTCCCCATTGGTTTCTGTTGCTATACAGAGACAGCACCTAAGGTGGAGGTAGCAGGGGAGATGGGGAGGTAGGGGTAGGGGTCGGGGAGAAAGGTACATATTTTTTAACGCATTCCACTTAATTGATGTGTGTAAAAGGGGGAGTCCTACAGATGTTTTCTTCTTGAAAAGAGAAGCCAAAGACTTAAATATACTGGGCACTCACCCTCTCTTTCGAAAAAGATCTTACTACATCAGTGAAGTAGTGCAATGAATAGAGCAATTGGCCTGGAGTAAGGAAGACCTCAATTCAAATTCTGATTCAGATGCTATCTATGTGACCTTAGTCAGATTACTTAAATTCTGTCTGCCCTGAAGCAGATCTGGGATCTGCATCACCTACATCCCAGGGTTGTTGTGAAAATAAAAATATCACCTGGAAAGACTTGTATGGTCTGATGCTGAGTAAAGTGAGCAGAACCAAGAGAATGTTGTACACAATAACAGCCACGTTGTATGATGACTAATATTGATAAATTTAACCCTTCCCAGCAACACAAGGATCTAAGACATCTCCAAATGCCTTGTGATGAAAAATGCTATCCACATCCAAAGAAAGAACTATGGAATTTGAATGCAAATCGAAACATACTATTTGCTATTTTTTTTCCTCTTCTGTTGAGTTTTGTTTCCTCTTTCTGGTGGTTCCTCCTATTGGTTCTAATTCTTACTTACAATATCACTAATGTGAAAATATGTTTAATAGGAATGTATATGTATAGCCTATATCAGATTGTGCGCTGTCTTGGGGAGGGTGGTGGGAGGAAGGGGGAGAAAAATTTTAAACTCAAAAGCATATGGAAGTGATTGTTGATAAATCAAAATAAATTAATATAAATAAATAAATAAATAAAAAGAAGAGCAAAAATAAATAAAATAAAAATAAAAAAGAGATGGCATTGTAGGTTTTTTGTTTTTTTTGTTGGACTCACAGTTACCCCATTTGGGGTTTTCTTGGCAAAGATGCTAGAGTGGTTTGCCATTTCCTTCTCTAGTTCATTTTACAAGTGAGGAAACTAAGGCGAATCGGTGACTTGCCCAGAATCACACAGCTCGTAAATGTCTGAGGCCAGACTTGAACTCAGGAAAATGAGTCTTCCTGATGCCAGGCTCAACACTCTATCCATTGTACCACTGAGCTGCTCCAAGCCCTTTACAAACTTTAAATTCTCTATGAATGTCAGGTGTTTTCACTCTAAATTTGTCTAGTGATTCAATTAATTGGCACTTGATGTATTCCTCTAGGGGAAAAGGGGGAAAAAAGTAAATGAAAAATTGTGGAGATCAGGAAAGGCTTTGTATAGAAGATAAACTTGAGCTTGAAGTGAGATAGGGTATAGCACCTCCCAACTCATGCTGGAGTAGCCGGGTAGATTCTCAAAGGGAACACTACTACCTCTGCCTTTAGGGTTCTACTTGTAACCCTGGGAAGTTAGGGGATGAGTTGGGTCAAGTAGGTCCCTTGGCTGCTCTGCTGGCCTCTCATCAGATATGGTTATGACTGCTGCTGAAACCTGATTGCAGTGAGGCCTTGGATGATTTTGATGGATTTCCTTGTCTCACCCACTGCTTGGGCAAGGCCCTCTTGGAATACTCATTCACCTTAAGTTAGGAAAGAATGAATCCTCATCCAGTGACCTCAAAATGGGTCAACCAGTTAAAATCAATTAACTTTTACAGAAAAGATATTTATTGAAAGAGTATAGCAAGAGCTACAAAATGTCCCCCAAATTGGGGGTGCACTATCTTCTCTACATACTCGGTCCCTGAGGAGAGCAGGCTTTAGGGCATAAAGGTCATTAGTAAGCACATACACAGAAAACAGAAGATGTCAGTTGGGGGAGATTCCGCTTCTGGAAGCCAAGATGGCGGAGTAAGAAGTAAGTCGCTCTTATTGTCACTTATTAACCTCTGAAAGCCCAGAAAAGATTGTCCCAGGAAAAACCCTGAACAGCTGAACCTTCCTGATTAAAAGACCAGAGCTCAATAGAAAATTTGATCTTCAAATACAAGACTCAAGAAAGACATAAAAAGGTAAATGGGACAGAAAAAACCCCCAACAACATGTTATTAATAAAGGCAAACTATTTATATCCCTACAAGGGAAGATGACACTTGCAACCCTTGAGAACTGTATTCTTATTACACCATGTTAAAAGCTTATACATAGAAGGGGTGGGTATAAGTTGACTTTGATGTAATGGTTAAAAAAAAATTAATCAAGTGGGTTAAATGGATCCAAGTAAGTGAATTAATCTGATCTAACTAAGAAAATGTACTGAGAGAAAAGGAAAGGAGGAGTCAGACAAGGGTAAATTACTAGAGGAAAAGGCTCAAAAACCTATTAGAGCAGAGGTAAAGAAGGGAGGGAGATGAACATTGTTTGGACCTTACTCTCATCAGATTTGGCTCAAGAGGGGAATAACAATCAGTTAGGTATAGAAATCTAACTTGCCCTATAATCAGTTGGAGGGAAAAGGGCAAAGAAAAGGGAGGGCGGATAGAAGGAAGGGAAGAAGTAGTGAGGGTAAAGGGGAAGAAAAGGGAGGGGGCTAATAGAAGGGAGGTGGGACTGAGGGAGGCCACGGTTAAAAGCAAAACACTAGTGAGGAGGGAAAGGGAGAAAGGAGAAAGAAAAACATAAACGGGGAAATAGGATGGAGAGAAAGACACAGACAGTAATCATAATTGTGAATGTGAATGGGATGAACTCTCCCATAAAATGGCAGCGTATAGCAAAATGGATTAAAACTATAATCCTACGATATGTTGTTTAGAGGAAACACACAGGGTAAAGGTAAAAGGCTAGAGTAGCATATATTATGCTTTAGCTGAAGTAAAAAAAGCAGGGGTAGCAATCCTGTTCTGAGACAAAGTAAAAGCAAAAATAGATCTTATCAAAACAGATAAGGAAGGAAACTACATCCTGCTAAAAGGCACCATAGGCAATGAAGTAATATCATTACTAAACATATATGCACCACATGGTATAGCATCCAAATTCTTAGAGGAGAAGTTCAGGAAGTTACAGAAAGAAATGGACAGCAAAACTATATTAGTGGGGGACCTTAACCTCCCCTTCTCTGAACTAGATAAATCTAACCACATAATAAACAAGAAAGAAGTTAAGGAGGCAAATAGAATATTAGAAAAGTTAGGTATGGTAGACCTCTGGAGAAAATTGAATGGAGATAGAAAGGAATATACTTTTTTCTCAGTGGTACATGACACATACACAAAATCTGACCATGTACTAGGGCATAAAAACCTTCCAATCCAATGCAGAAAGTCAGAAATATTAAATGCATCCTTTTCAGACCATGAAGCAATAAAAATTCCATGTAATAAAGGACCATGGAAAGATAGACTAAAAAATAATTGTAAACTAAATCATCTAATCCTAAAAAATGAATGGATCAAACAACAAATCATAGAAACAATCAATAATTTTAGTCAAGAAAATGACAATAATGAGACAACATACCAAAACTCATGGGATGCAGCAAAAGCAGTTCTTAAGGAAAGTTTTATATCTCCAAATGCTTGCATAAATAAAAATAGAAAAAGAGGAGATCAATAAATTGGGCATACAACTAAAAAAAACTAGAAAAAGAACAAACTAAAAATCCTCAATTAAACATCAAATTAGAAATACTGAAAACAGAAAGAGAAATTAAGAAAATTGAAATTAAGAAAACTATTAAACTAATAAATAAAACTAAGAGCTGGTTTTCTGAAAAAAAAACACAATAAAATAGATAAACCTTTGGTTAACTTAATTTAAAAAAAGAAAGAAGAAAGTCAAATTACTGGTATCAAAAATGAAAAGGGTGAATCCACCAGCAAGGAAGAGGAAATTAAAACAACAATTAGAAACTATTTTTCCCAACTGTATGCCAATAAATTTGACAATCTTAGTGAAATGGATGAATATTTACAAAAATATAAATTGCCCAGATTAACAGAAGAGGAAGTAAAATACTTAAGTAACCCCAGAAAAAGAAATTGAACAGACCATTGATGAATTCCCTAGGAAAAAATCTCCAGGGTCAAATGGATTTACAAGCAAATTCTATCAAACATTTAAAGAACAATTAATTCCAATACAATCTAGACTATTTGGGAAAATAGGTGAAGAAGGAGTATTACCAAATTCTTTCTATGATACAAATATGGGGCTGATACCTAAACCAGGAAGTCAAAATAGAGAAAGAAAATTATAGGCCAATTTAC
Organism: Vombatus ursinus; assembly: GCF_900497805.2. Lineage (NCBI taxonomy): Eukaryota > Metazoa > Chordata > Mammalia > Diprotodontia > Vombatidae > Vombatus > Vombatus ursinus. Next base: position 5,749,988 of record NW_020954587.1, on the reverse strand, counting down.
CTAATGAATATAGATGCAAAAAATATTGGCAAATAGATTACAGTAACTTATCACAGGAATAATACACTATGACCAGGTAGGATTTATACCAGGAATGCAGGGCTGGTTCAATATTAGGAAAACTATCAACATAATTGATCATATCAACAACAAAACTAACAGAAACCACATGATCATCTCAATAGATGCAGAAAAAGCTTTTGACAAAATACAACATCCATTCCTATTAAAAACACTACCAGAAAGCACAGGAATAAATGGAGTCTTCCTTAAAATAATAAGTAGCACTACCTAAAATCTTCAGCAAGCATCATATGTAATGGGGACAAGCTAGAAGCATTTCCAATAAGATTGGGAGTGAAACAAGTATGTCCGTTATCAATATCATACTGGAAATGTTAGCTTTAGCAATAAGAGAAGAAAAAGAAATTGAAGGTATTAGAATAGGCAAAGAAGAAACAAAGCTATCACTCTTTGCAGATGATATGATTATATACTTAGAGAATCCTAGAGAATCAAGTAAAAAACTACTTGAAATAATAAGCAACTTTAGCAAAGTTGCAGGCTACAAAATAAGCCCACATAAATCATCAACATTTCTATATATTAGCAACAAAGCCCAACAGCAAGAGATAGAAAGAGAAATTCCATTCAAAGTTACCATAGACATTATAAAATATTAGGAGTCTACCTACTGAAACAAACCCAGGAACTATATAAATACAACTACAAAACACTTTTCACACAAATAAAGTCAGATCTAAATAATTGGAAAAACATCAGTTGCTCGTGGCTACCCACTAATATAAGCTAATATAACAAAAATGACAATTCTACCTAAGCTAATTTACGTATTCAGTGCCATACCAATCAGACTACCAAAAATTATTGTATGGAGTTAGAAAAAATAATAACAAGATTCATTTGGAATAACAAAAGGTCCAGAATATCAAAGGAACTAATAAAAAGAAATGCAGGGGAAGGTGGCCTATCAATTCCAGATCTTAAATTGTATTATATAGCAGCAATCATCAAAACTACTTGGTACTGGCTAAGAAATAGAGTGGTGGATCAGTGGAATAGGTTAAATACGCAAGACACAGTAGTCAATGACTATAGTCATCTACTATTTGATTAACCCAAAGACCCCAGCTTCTGGGATAAGAACTCGCTATTTGACAAAAACTTCTGGGAAAACTGGAAAAAATTACGGCAGAAACTAGGCATGGACCAAAATCTCATACCATATAACAAAATAAAGTCAAAATAGGTTCATGATTTAGATATAAAGTCTGATACTCTAAGCAAGCTGGGAGAGCAAGGAATAGTTTACCTATCAGATTTATGGAGAACAGAAGTATTCATGACCAAATAGGAGATAGAGAACATTATGAAATGCAAAATGGATAACTTTGATTACATTAAACTGAAAAATTTTTGCACAAACAAAGCCAATGCAACCAAGATTAGAAGGAAAGTAGAAAATTGGGAAAGAATTTTTACAACCAGTGTCTCTGATAAGGGCTTCATTTCTAAAATATATAGATAATTAAGTCAAATTTATGAGAATACAAATCATTCCCCAATTGATAAATAGTCAAAGGATATGAACAGGCAGTTCTCAGATGAAGAAATTAAAGCCATCTCTAATCATATGAAAAAATACTCTAAATCACTATTGATTACAGAAATGTAAATCAAAATAATTCTGAGGTACCACATCACACCTATCAGATTGGCCAACATGACGAAACAGGAAAATGATAAATGTTGGAGAAGATGTGGAAAAATTGGAACACTAATGCATTGTTGCTGGATTTGTGAAATGATCCAACCATTTTTGAGAGCAATTTGGAACTATGACCAAAGGGCTACAAAAATGTGCATAACCTTTGACCCAGCAATAGCACTTCTAGGGCTGTATCCCAAAGAGATCACACAAATGGGAAAAGGACCCACATGTACAAAAATAGTTATGGCAGCTCTTTTTGTGGTGGCAAAGAATTGGAAATTGAGAGAATGCCCATCAATTGGGAAATGGCTGAACAAGTTGTAGTATATGAATGTGATGGAATACTATTGTGCTATAAGAAATGATGAGCAGGCAAACTTCAGAAAAACCTGGAAAGAGTTGTATGGACTGATGCTCAGTGAAATGAGCAGAACCAGGAGAAAACGTTGTACATGGTAACAGCCACCCTGTGCAATAACTGCGTTTGATAGATTTAGTCCTTCTCAGCAATGCAAGGATCTAAGACATCTCCAAAAGTCTCATGATGAAAAATGCTCTCCATATCCAAAGAAAGAACTATGGAGTTTAAAAGCAGATCAAAGAATACTATTTGCTATTTTTTTTCTTCTGTTGTGTTTTGTTTCCTCTTTCTGGTGGTTCCTCCTATTGGTTCTAATTCTTACATCACTAATGTGAAAATATGTTTAATAGGAATGTATATGTAGGGCCAATATCAGATTGCACGCTGTCTAGGGGAGGAAGATGGGGAGGGAGGGGGAGAAAAATTTAAAACTCAAAAGCTCATCGAAGTGATTGCTGATAAATCAAAATAAATCAAGAAAAAAAAGAAAAAAAAAAGATGTCAGTTGGACTGAGGGGTCTCTTAAGACTCTTGGCCCTGTAACTCCTTTTCTTCCTTTTAGGAGTAGGAAGGAAGTAAAAAAAAAAAGCATTTATTGGGCATCTACTATATACCAGGCACTGTGCTAAGTGTTTTACAAATATTATCTCATTTAATCCTTACAATAACCCTGGGAGGTACCATTATTATCCCCATTTTACAGCTGAAGAAACTGAGGCAGACAAAAGTTAAGTTAATCAATAATATTTATTAAGTACCTACTAAGTACTAGGCACTAGGGTCATACAACTAGTAAGTATCTGAAGCTGGGTTTGAACTCAGGTCTTCCTACTTCTAAAGCACCTACCAAGTTCAGCCTAGCTAAACAAGGTTTGAAATGTCTTGGCTGATGGGTCTGTCCACTGGTGGACTGGATAAAGCAGATTGTACAGCTGTTGTTGCTTATAGCTCCAAGTGCTAGTGGGATCTCTAATCACTTTGATGGATCTGGCCATCTCATTAGATGCCTGGGAATTCCTTCTCTGGAATACTCATTCAACTATGATCAGGAAGAAATTAACACAAAATAAACAGGTACCATGTTCATAGACATTGGTATCAGAATTGGAGGTAGGAAAATTACTGTCCTTTTGCCACCTAGTAGTTCACAGCAGTTCTTTCCTTTTGGGGTAGCAGGAAGGAAAACCACTAAAAAAGCTTGAAGGAAGGGGGTATCAATCTTTTTTGTATGCCAACTCAGTTCTGGCTCAGCCCTCTTGAACCATCAGCTCCTCTAACTCTGACAGTTAACCAAACAAAAGACTCCTTGTCACCTTAAGGCACTTACCCTCCCCCTCTCCCTTAACCTTCTTCTTCTCCCCACCCACTCCTTCCCAGTCACTCATAGCCATAAAAGGGCTCGCCAAACCTCCACATTTGGTTGACTTGGAAGCAGACCAGAAAATAACTGCAAGTACTTTGTATAACCCATGGAAGAAGGGCAAATATGAGTATGCTCTAAGGACTAAACCCTCATTGGCCAAACTCATACTCCCACCCACAATTATGTAGTGACTCCAATAGGCACAGGTGAGGAGAGAGATCATTCTAGGCATGATGGACAACTCATCTATGTGGTAGGTGGTAAATGAAACACAGATAGTGCCCTTTGTTTCATGTTTGGAGGACTGTTTCTTTAGAGCATGGACTTTTTTCCTTTCTAAAAATTTAATCTATAGTAGTGATTAGCATTGCATTTGAGAAGTTTAGAAGTTCTCAATCATGAGTGTTGATAGACAACCATGCAACAGTTAATATGTTTTCCAGTGTTTGCATTGCATGTGAAAAGTGGCACAAAAGATATTATTAAGAGCATATATTATATAATGAAAAGTAAATATGGGGGGGAGAGAGAGAGAGATTGAGATTTAATGTTTAAAGAGAGTTCAAGATGTTTTAATTTCCAATAGATGGAATGTTTTGGGGAGCCTCAATTTTTAAGAGTATAAAAGGGTCCTGAGACCAAAAAATTTAGGAATCATTGCTCTACTGAATTGGATCATTGCACTTACATAGTACTTTTTATTATTAATGCTCCATTTTACATATGCATATCTTAGCTTATCTTTTACTAAATCTTGTACTATTTAATTGTACTTTCATACTACTAGTTCTTATTCTGTTTTATACCTTGAGCACTGTAGCTGTACTACTCATCTTTATGTCCTCCACTCAGATGTTGCCTGCCAAATTACCTTTTTTCCCCCATTTATCAATAAGTTTACAAGTTGTTCCATTCCAACCCCTTCCTTGATAGTAGAATTTTTTTGTATTTGTATTTCTAGCACCAAGCATAGAACCTAACACTAAAAAAATGCTTAATTGAATTATTGAATGTAAATCCCTTGTGTTTTAGAGACTATTTTCTTTTGTCTTTTTAACCCTAGCACAGTGCTTCACACATAGTAGATACTTAAACATGTGTTTGTTTAGTTACATTTTTTTTAAGACTCTTACAGTCTATCACAGTACCTGACAGATGCTCGATAAGTATGTGTTGAAACCTTACTTTGGTATTCATTCATTTGTTTAACAAACATTTCTTAAGAGCATTATTACATGCAAGGATGTTTTGGTCCACCGAACAGGAATATGGTATTGAAGAGAGAAATCCAATTTTTTAAAAATAATTTAAAAAATTTTTTATATCACCTACATTTTTCCTCTCCCTCTTTCCTACTCTTAGAGAGCCAGCCTACATTTTTTTAATTAAAAAAAAATTTTAATCAGCAAAAATCTGTTTACGCTCCCTGTAACCTCTTCCCTCTCTAACTGAGAAAAAACAAAAACTCCTATCACAAACATCAAAAAAATTTCTGCTTTGGCTCCTTCTCTTTTAAAATGTTTCATTCTTCCTTTTAAGTCTTTCACCACTCTATCAAGAGGTGGGTAGCATGTTTCATCATTAGTCTCTTGGAATCATGGTTAGTCTTTGCACTTATCAAAGTTAAGTCTTTCAAAGTCATTTGCCTTTATGACTTTATTGTCATTGTATAAATTGTTTTCCTGCTTCTTCTCACTTTACTTTGCATATCAGTATCCCCAGATTTCTCTAAAACTACCCTCTTTATCATTTCTTATAGCACAATAGTATTTCATCAAATTTATATGCCATGGCGGCAGCTAGATGTTGCAGTGGATAGAGCACCGGCCATGGAGTCAGGAGGACCTGAATTCAAATCTGGCCTCAGACACTTGATACCTACTAGCTATGTGACCCTAAGCAAGTCACTTAACCCCATTGTCTAGTAAAGAAAAAAAATTCATATGCAGTAACTTCTTCAGTCAATTCCCCAATGATGGGCAGTCTTTTAGATTCTCATTCATTGACACCTCAAAAAGAACTATAAATATTTTTGTACATTCTTAGAGTTTGTTTTGGTTAGGACTAATCCTTCTCTTAATCTACTCTACCTCTAATTCTCCCTTTTCCCTTCTTCCCTTTCCCTCCTATTTATTTGTTGAATGAAATGTATTTTTGCACTCGACTTTATCTGCATGTATATATTCTTCCTTCTTTGACTAGTCTAAATGAGAGTGAGCTTCTAATGTCAGCTGCTCCCATACCCTCCTGCTGTATAGATATCTATTTTCCCACTCTGATTATAAAAGATAATTGCTTTTAAGCTTCACCTCTATTTGTTCTATAACTATTCTTTTCCCTGTCCGCCTCTTTCCATCAAGACATTAACAAAACCATTTCTGGGCCTTTGATCTAATTAGAGTTCTTCTAAGACTCCAGATGACATAGGGTTCAGTTGGAACAAATATATCATTTCCCCACATTTGGATGTAAGCAATTTATCCTTTTTCAGCGCTATATGATTGTTTGTTCATGTTTACTTTTTCATGTTTCACTATACTGCTGGCTTTGTGCTTCAAAATTTTTAAGCAGCTCTGATCTTTTCAGTAGGAATGCTTGGAAATCCTCTCTTTCATTCATGATCCGTTTTTTTTTCCCATTGTAGGATTATACTGAGTTTTGCTGGGTAAGTTATTCTTGGCTGTAAACCTATATGCTTTGCCTTCTGGAATATCATATTACAGGCTCTCCACTCCTTTATAGTGGTGGCTGCTAAATTATGTGTATTCTCAGCTGTGGTTCTCTCATTACTTCAATTCTTTCTTTCTAGTTGCTTGCAGCATTTTTTCTTTGACCTGGAAGCTCTGGATTTGGGTTATGATGTTCCTGGGAATTTCATTTTGAGGTTTCTTTCAGGAGGTGATAAGTGAGTTCTATTTCCACTTTCTCCTCCGATTCTAAAAGATCTGGATAGTTTTCTTTTAAAGATTTTTTTTTTGAAATATAATGTCTAAGCTGTTTTTTTTTCATCATGGCTTTCAACTAGTCCAATGAGTCTTAAATTTTCTCTCTTTGATTTGTTTTCCATGTCACTTGTTTTTGCTATAAGACACTTTAACTTTTCTTCTATTTTTTCAGTCTTTTGACTTTGTTTTACTATTTCTTGCTGCTTCATGGTGTCATTGTCTTCTATATGGTCCATTTTCCGTGAAGCTAGAAACCATTTTGGGGAGTTTGTTGCTTGGGCAAAGTTTTGTGTCTCTTGTGCCAACCTGTTAATTCCCTTTCCAATTCTTTTTCCACATATTTCACTTTTTCTTCTTCTAGTACTCTCATTTATATGGAAAAAAAACACATTTAAAAATGGTTAAAAAAAAAACCCTCTTGCTTCATCTCTTCAAGGAATTTTGGAGTCTTGTTGAATTTTTACCCACGCTTTGTTTTTCTTTGAAGTTTTACTTGTAGATGCTTTGGAGTCATCCTCCTCTTCTGTGTTTGTGTCTTGAATTTCCTTGTCACCAAAATATCTTTCCATGTTGGAATGTTTTTGTTTATTTATTTATTCTTCCAGTCTACTTCCTGATTTTAGACTGTGTTAAAGCCAGGCTCTGTGACTTCAGGAGGGAAGATCCTGGCTGGTCCTGCTGCTGCTTCTTGGGGTATGGAGTGTTGCATTATTCCAGGATCTCAGTGACAACTCAGGTTGGGGACCTTTGACAAAATGTAGCACCCATTCCCATTAAAAACACTAGAGATCATAAGAATAAAATAAACTTAAAATGATAAGTAGTGTTTATTTAAAACCATCAGCAAGCATTATCTGTAATGGGGATACACTAGAAGCCTTCTCAACACAATCAGGTGTGAAGCATGCCCATTACCATCTCTATTATTTAATATTGTAGTAGAAGTGTTAACTATAGCAATAAGAGAAGAAAAAGAAATTAAAGGAATTAGAATAGGCAATGAAGAAACAAAACTATTACTCTTTGTAGATGATGTGATGTTATACTTAGAAAATCCTGGAGAATCAACTAAAAAACTACTCAAAATTTTTAACAACTTTAACAAAGTTTAAGGATACAAAATAAACTTATATAAAGAATCAGCATTTCTATATATTACCAACAAAGCCCAGCAGCAAGAGATAGAAAGAGAAATTCCATTTAAAATAATTGTAGACAGGGGCAGCTAGGGCATAGTAGATAGACCACTGGCCCTGGAGTCGGGAGGACCTGAGTTCAAATCCGGCCTCAGACACATAACACTTATTAGCTGCGTGACTCTGGGCAAGTCACTTAACCCCAATTGCCTCACCAAAATAATAATAATAATAACTGTGGACAACATAAAATACTTAGGAGTCTACTTGCCAAGACAAACCTAGGAACTATATGAACACAACTATAAAACACATTTCACACAAAAAAGTCAGGTCTAAATGATTGGAAAAATATTAATTGCTCATGGGTAGGCTAAGCCAATATAATAAAAATGACAATTCTACCTAAATTAATCTATTTAATCAGTGCCATACCAATCAAACTATCAAAAATTATTTTATAGAGCTAGAAAAAAATAACAAAATTTATCTGGAAGAACAAAAACTCAAGAATATGAAGGGAATCAATGAAAAAAAATGCAAAAGAAGGTGATCTAGCTGTACCAGATCTCAAACTGTATTAGAAAGTGGTAATTATTAAAACAGTTTGGTACTGCCTAAGAAATAGAATGGTAGATCAGTGGAATAGATTAAGTATAAATTACATTATTGTAAGTGACCATAGTAATCTAATATATGATAAACCCAAAGATTCAAGATTTTAGAATAAAAACTCATTATTTCACAAAAACTGCTGGGAAAACTAGAAAATGGTATGGCAGAAACTAGGTTTAAACCAACATCTCACACCATATACCAAGATAAGCTCAAAATGGGTATGTGATTTACACATAAAGGGTGATACAATAAACAACAGGCAAATTAAAAGAGCATGGAATAGTTTATCTGTCAGATTTATGGATAAGGGAAGAATTTAGGACCAAAGAAGATGAACAGAGCATTACAAAATATAAAATAGATAATTTTGATTATATAAAACCAAAAAGTTTTTGCACAAACAAAACCAAAGCAACCAAGATTATAAGGAAAACAGAAAACCAGGGGAAAAGTTTTTTGCAGTAAGTATCTGATAAAGGCCTTGTTTCTCAAATATATAGAGAACTGAGTCAAATTTATAAAAATACAAATCATTCCCCAATTTATAAATAGTCAATGCATATGAACAGGCAGTTTTCAGACAAAGAAATCAAAGCTAATTATAATAATCTGGTTTGGTTTTTTTTTTTTTTGGTTAGGCAATGGGGTTAAGTGACTTGCCCAGGGTCACATAGCTAGTAAGTGCTTTTATGTGTCTAAGGCCAGATTTGAACTCAGGTCCTCCTGAATCCAATGCCGGTGCTCTATCTGCTGCCCCACCCAGCTGCCCCACCCAGCTGCCCCTATAATTATAATAATCTGAAAAATGCTCTAAATCATTATTGATTAGAGCAATGCAAATTAAAATAACTCTGATGTATCACCTCACACTTTTAAGATTGGCTAATATGACCAAAAAAAAGAAAATGTTGGATGGGAGGGTATATGGAAAAACTGGGACACTAATGCACTGTTGATGGAGTTGTGAATTGATCCAACCATTCTGGAAAGCAATTTGGAACTCTGCCCAAAGGGCAACCAAACTATGCATACTCTTTGATCCAGCAATACCATTGCTAGGTCTATATCCCAAAGACAACAAAAAAAAAAAAAGAAGAAAAAGGGAAAAGGACCTTTTTGTATACCAATTTTTATAGCAACTCTTTCTGTGTTGGCTAGGAATTGGAAATCAAAGGGAAGCCCATCAACTGGGACATGGCTAAACAAGCCAAGGATATGATTTTAATGGAATATTATTGTGCTACAAGAAATGACAAGCAGGATGATTTCAGAAAAACCTGGAAAGACTTACATGAATGATGCATAGTGAAGTGAATAGAACTAGGAGAGCATTGTACACAGTAACAACAATGTTGTTCCATGAAGAATTATGGATGACTTAGCTATTCTCACCAATACAATGATCTAAGACAATCCCAAAAGACCAATGATGAAGCATATAACCACTTCCAGAGAAAGAACCAATATTGATTGAATATAAACTAAAGCATGCTATTTTTCGCTTTCTTTCTTTCATTTTTTCTTTTATTCAAGCCTTCTTGTACAAAATGACTAATGTGGAAGTATTTTACATAATTGCACATGTGTAACCTATATCTGATTGCTTACCATCTCAGGGAGGTAGGGAGTGGAGGACAGAATTTGGAACTCAAAACTTTAAATCAAAATATTTTAAAAAATATATCAAGATAGTAATAAGTTGACTGGCTGATCACTAGACATCAGCCAAGAATTCAAAATGGAGCCATCTTTTATTGATAACTTTCATAATGAGATAATTCAGATAGGTCCACATTAGCAAATGGGGATGGGCCATTGGGTCTCAGCTTCTCCCCAATTTCTTCATCCTAAGGAAATTATATAATAGATAAGAAGAATGGGCTTCTATATGTTGGCTAACAGGTCAGGGATGACCTGCTATGTGCTGGATAGCAGGTAATAGAAAAGTTGCCTACTGAATAATGACTCCCTTAATACTGATTGACAAGCAGGACTGGGAACAATTGGATCACTGAGTCAGCATAAATTTCAATAGTACTTCTGGCCAGATCCTGTCCCCAGGGTCCTAAGACTTTCCCCTTTGCCCATAAAGGCTGGACAAATGGCTCATTATGATTTTTCTTGCATTTCCCCATCAAGATTCAGTCTAATGCCTTTTTTTAAAGATCTCTTTAGAGGAGTTTGAGGGTTGGGGGAGTCAAGGAGCTTTCTGTACTTCTTCCTGTTTCTCTGTCATGTTGGCTCCATCACTATACTTTCCAATGAGTAATAAAAATATGGGGGTGGGGCAGGGAAATAGGTTAAAAACTAATTGACATGTGGAAAAAATTCTGACATATGCAATGTTCTACACTCATTCTTCTTTACCTTTGCAAAGTATCAGGGGAAGATATCTAATGTCAGAATTTTTTCTATATGTTAGTGTGTTCATTTTGCTTTTAACTCATATCTTTTGGGACCAACCTTGGTCATCATAATTTTGAAGTAGTCACTTTTTATTATTTCATTATTTCCATTTCCACTGTTGTTGTCCCTGTGTATATTACTTTCCTTGTGCTTACTTCACTTTGCAGAGATTCCTAGGTCTTCCCTTTGTAAAACTTACATTGCTATACATTCTAACTACAGTTATTATTCTATATATCCATCATATTAATTATTTCTTAAAGCACGGTAATATTCTATTATCTTCACTTACCACAGTTTGTTTACCCATTGCCCAATTAATGCCAATTCCTTTTTCTTTAGCTGTAAAATCCTATTTCAATCACTCATTCAATCAATAAAAAAGCATTTACTTTTAATAAATAAGTGCTTACTATGTGCAGAGCACTGTACTAAGTTGGGGGGGGAAGTGATAATGATAAAAAGAAAGGTTAAAAAATGAGTCCCTTTGGGGTAGGTAGGTAGCACACTGGATACAGCACTGGCCCTGGGGTCAGGAGGACCTGAGTTCAAATCCAACCTCACACACTTGACACTTACTAGCTATGTGACCCTGGGCACATCACTTAACCCCATTGCCTAGCCCCCCTCCCCCGCCAAAAGGAGTCCCTGTCCTTATTCTACTGGAGGAGATAATATGTAAATAACTATGTGTATGTAAGACATATACTCTTGGGGATAACACTACTTTCACTAACTCCCACATATATGTATGTATAATTTACATAGTGCTTTGAGGTTTGCAAAGCACCTTACATATGTTAAGTCATTTGATCCTCACAACAATCCTCTGAGGTATGTACTATTATTACCCCCGTTTTATAGATGAAGAAACTGAGAAAAGTTACATGACTTCCCCAGGCTTACCTGGCTAGTAAGCGAGAGATGCAGGATTTGAACTCAGGTTCAATCAATTCAATAAACATTTATTAAGTGCCTTTATGTGCCAGGCACTATGCTAAGCACTGGGTAGACAAAGAGGCAAAAGGCAGCCCCGGCCCTCAAGGAGCCTACAATCTAGTGGGGAGTGATATTCCTCACTCCAAGTCCAGGAATAAAGCAAAAGAACCTATACCTTCTTTTTTTTAATAGTGTTTTATTTTTTCCAATTATATGTAGAGACAATTTTTAACACTCATTTTTACAAAATTTTGAGTCCCAAATTTTTCTCCCTCCCTTCTCCTCTTCCTAAAACGGTGAGCAACTTGATATAGGTTATATATGTGCAATCATGTAAAACATATTTCCACATTAGTCATGTTGTGAAAGAACAGATCAAAAAGAAAAAAAAAAACAAAAAACCATGAAAAAATAATGTGAAAATAGTCTGCTTGATTTGCATTCAGACTCCATCAGTTCTTTCTCTGGATGTGGATAGCATTTTGTGTCATGAGTCTTTCGCAATTGTCTTAGATAATTGTACTGCTGAGGACAGCTAAATCATTCATAGTTAATCATCATACAGTGTTGCTATTACTGTATACAATGTTCCCCTGGTTCTGCTCATTTCACTTTGTATCAGTTCATATAAGTATTTCCAGGAAGAACCTGTATGTTCTAAAATAGTTACAGCAACTCTCTTTGTGGAAAATGAGGGGATGCCTTGCAATTGGGGAATGGCTGCATAAGTTGTGGTATATTATTGTGACGGGATACTACTATGCTGTAAGAAATGATGAGCATGTTGATTTTAGAAAAATATGGAAAAACTTGCATAAAATAGTCAAGAGTGAAATCAGCAGAACCAAGAGAATATTGTCTACTATAACAGCAATATTGTTTAAAGAGTAACTGTGAATGATTAAGCTATTCGTTTATGAATTTTCAAATAAACTATAAAAGACTTATGAAGGAAGATGCTATCTACCTGCAGAGAAATAACTGATATATGTATGTATGTAATGCATAGTTTCACATACACATTTGTGTCAAACATTGGCTTTCTCTAGTTTGGGGTTGGGAGGGAGAGAGGAGACAGCTTGGAACTCAAAATGTAACAAAAATAAATGTATTTTTTAAACAAATAAATAAAATTAAAAATAAGCTCAAAAAAGAATATGGGAAGAAGGATTTGAGGGGAGAGATAACAACTTCTATTTTGAACATGTTGAGTTAGAGATGTTTATGGGACATTGAGTTAGAGTTTTACAAAAGACAGCTGGTGATTTAGAACTATAGTTCAGAAGAGATACTAGGGATGTATCTATAGATCTGGAAATTATATGCAAAAAGATGATAATTCAATCGCTAGGAGTTGATTCAATGACCGCCTGAGATAGGTTAGAAGGAAAAAGAGAAGGTGGCCCAGGGCAGAGCCTGGAGAGACAGAGACATGTGGCAAATGGATGTGACATGAATGAAGAACCAACAAAGGAGTTATTATTTCATGAAGGATGGAGGCCTGCTCTAGACTCTTTGAGACTACTCAGCAGGCCTACCCAAAGTCTCTGGAGTTTGGAGGCCTGAACCATTCTCAAAACCATTGCCATGTCTATCTCAGCACTTCCTTTGGGGTGCTTCCCACTCTGTTTCTGACTTGTGGATAACTCGGAAAGTTCCCTTACTTCCTATGCAACTGCATTTTGTCTTTTTACTCTCCAGGTGACCTTCCACTGGATCTCTGAATTCTCCCTGCATATTTTCCCATTCTGCTCAGTGTTCTGATATTTCACCTTTCTTCCCGTCTTACATTTGACTGAACAAATGTCATTTGAATAGGAGAGTGTGAAAACTGGGTTGTTTTTATCGAGTGTAAAAACTGCAGTAGTTTTACTGAGAGATCTAATATAAAGGATTTTTTGTACTCCAATCAAAATATCAACAGAAGAGACACTACTTACCAAAACACAAAATATCTCCAGGGCAAAATTAGACACAAAAACCACACCAGGGCCCCAAATATAACCTACTTCTCACAGGCCAGGGCAATTGGGCTACATGGTCTTGTTCTTAGATCTGTATATTACTGGGTCAGGAACTGAAGGAAATGAGCATGGTGATTCTTCCTTTGTAAGAGCACTGTGACCTGCCTTGATATACTAGGTAGTCTATTTTTATTTTTTTTCTAAGAAAAAACTAAACAGATTATTTTTTTTCTTTGTGTACTATGAAGTAGGGGCAGCTAAGGCATGCAGTGGATAGAATGCTGGACTTGGAGTCAGGAAGACTCATCTTTGTGAGTTCAAATCTGGCCTTAGACACTTAGTAGCTATGTGATCCTGGGCAAGGCCCTTAACCCTGTTTGCCTCAGTTTTCTCATCTGTAAAATGAGTTGAAGTGAATGTCAAACCACTCCAGTATCTTTGCCAAGAAAACTACAAATGGTGTCACAAAGATTTAGACACAACTGAAACATGACTTAATAACAAATTATGAAGCAGAAGCATATTACAAGTTTATTGTTGTTCAGTTGTTTCAGATTCTTCATGGCCCTATTTGGGGTTTTCTTGGCAGAGATACTAGAGTGGTTTGCCATTTCCTTCTCCAGCTCATTTTACAGATGAGAAACTGAGGTAAACAGAGTTAAGGGATTTGCCCAGTGTTCCACAGCTAGTAAGTGTCTGAGGTGGGATTTGAAATCACAAAGAAGAGTCTTCCTGACCCTGGAACTAGCACTTTATTTATTGAGGCACCTAGTTACCTAGGACTACATTTCTGCATTTTGGAATCCTATTCTTGAGACAGGACATTATCCTAAGTCGTACAAGTCACACACCCCAAAACCTTTTCAGCAGGTGAAAAATTACACTACAGAAGAAAGTTGTTTTGTCTTTAAGCTGCATTTTGGTGTCATACTTATAGAACATTAGTACAAAATGTTAAGTTAATTATGCTCATTTTGCATTTCTCACTTTAAGTTACATTTTGGAGATATAAATATGTGTTCTGCTTCATTCTGACTCTCTCAGTAAGACTGTACTTTCCTCTAAGTTAAAACAGCAATGGATTCTTACAACATCCTGGTTTTCTACTACAGTGATCAAAAGCAGGATGTAAAATATTTTATTAATTGTACTAGTTTAAAGCTGCAATTATTGACTTAAAACTTTATTTCACCATATATGTTAACTCTTTTTTTCTTGCTTCTCTCATCTCCCAAAATGTGATTTAGTCTATCACTCTTTGTTTTCATGGTTGTTGTGTTCAAAACAATTGGCCAAGAGATCTGGCATTTAGGGCTGGTCCCAACTCTTCTACCACCTTAAGCAAATGAGGTTTTGCCAGCTTCTCTCAGACAGTTATGCCTCTGAGAGAATAGATACAAGGGAATGAAAACTGGTGGGGGAGATTATTAGTAGTTGATTCAAAATAGGGGGTGAAATGCCAAAAAAAAAAAAAAAAAAAGGAAATCATGCATGTAACATCTGGAAATGCTATCCAGGTGACTGCTTTTGTTCAGGGGCTGGTGGACTTTAGCTTATTCATATATACTTAATTGTAACTCAAGTTAATGTATTCTCTAACATTCACCAATGAAACCAAACTATCTCTGTTATCCAGTCCAGGATGACAATACAGCAAAAATGGAAGACCAGGTATGAATCAGTGGAATCTCCAGAGAATAGGTTGGGAGGAAAGCCCTAAGTTTCTGATTCACAACTAGCTGCCATGCAATGAAACTATTTTGCCAAAAACACCCTTGGTCAATCTTCTTTTTTAAAAGATCTGTACCCATTTATGCAGATACTCTTCATATCAAAACAGATTACAACTCCTATAACAAATGGTCAATCTTCATGGTGCAATTCTGTGATGAGCACTAGATATGGAGTCTAGGGACTTGAGTTCTAATGTCAATTGACAGTTATTACCTCTGAGGCCTTGGGCAAGCCATTTAACCTCTGAGCCTCAGTTTCTTCACCTGGAAAAGACTTCAAATCTTCCAAAGACTACTTTGGAAGGGCTATTGTGAACAAGGTGGCACATAAATGTGTTACGTTGTTATGAAACAAAAGAAAATTCATCATCTGATAGCCAACTTTCTGATGAAGAGCTTCTCAGAAGTTATCTTAGGTCCAAGAGAGCAGGTTGTCACCAAGTTCCTACTGGAAGCTTTTCCAGCTTAGCAGAATCCTCGAACTTCCAGAAGCCACACTAGCTCCCACACCACGAAGAGGTTTTAAACTGATGTCATTAAGGCCTTCTAGGTAATTAAGGTCCTAAAAACTGTCTGAAGGAATTTGGGCCCAAGTAGGCTTCAGAATTTGGGTAGATCCTGGAGAAATATGCAAGAATGATGTTTCACCAACAACTGTATTTCAAAGTGTGAATTGTTTTTCATTTCCACTCTTCAACTGAGTCTGACTGAGTCAGTTTTTGTGGATGCTCACTCTAATGCTGATACTTCATACCAAAAGCTCTGTTAGTTAACAAGACAACTGAAAGGGGTGGATGGATAACTGTGGCTGACCTCTGCTTTTGCCATTTCCTGATCCTTTACCATTCACAGACCCTTTACTATTCTCCTTACTGGCTAGGATGAAAGACTTCATAGTCTTACACCAGGTATGAACTTGAGTCCTCCACTAAATAGATTTTCCTTTTGTTGTCACATTAATTTGCAACTCATTAATAGTGACAGAAGAGAGGTACTGCACGGATGCTTATTTGCATATTCATGAGTGACTTATTATTAAACAAATAAGATTTTCCCATCTTGGGAAGCACCCAAAGTAAGGCAGAACAGTACATTACACCAGCCTGATGCTTTATTCTCTCTTTAATATGTTAATAGATGCAGTTGATTTCTTTAAGTAAATATGCATCTATAAAACAACACATAATTTTAAAAAACTAAATCATTTAAATAATAATCTATTAGCAAAGTTGGCAACAATTTAGGGGGAATAACCCATTAATACCAACGCGTGAGAATCAATTTGTGCATTGTAACTCAGCTGGGTGGTGGGCTGCAGACGACTGAAGAGCATCTGCTTGTGTTCGTGCGCGCGCGCTTTTAAAAAATAAACAAATCTTTTAATCTGTTTCCGGAGAAACATGCGATTAGTTGATTCTCGTATTCAGGTGCACAGACCTGGAGATTAAAACTTCTACGATCCAGACGGTTTGTAGTCAGAGAGGGCTCCCTCGCCGGCTCACATTCAGGGCTGGGGCTGACGATGTGGGAGGTTTTGGTTTGAAAAACAGGGTCTCTTCTCCCGAGCTGCTCGGTAGTTCCCAGGGTCCCCTGCTGTCTCTTCTGCGTTACCGGTGGTTCGTCTCGGGCAGGATAAAGTGTGCTGGCACAGTATTTCTTCCTCTCCTTCCTGATCTTCTCTTGCCTTGCAGCCTAGGCACCCCGACCCCGCAAACACAAGATTGCGCAACGAAGCCTGAGCTGGGGAGGTGAAGAGGTGTGTGGGTGGGAGAGGAGAGGCTCTGACTTGACTGCTAGCGAGTGAAGCTGATCTCCAGGCCCCAAATCATGTACTGTTGGTTTCCCTCCCTCCTTAGCTTCCCTTTCCTTCTCATTTCGTTTCGCCAAGGCCTGTTCTTTCCTGTGATGGGCTGGGGGCTTGCTCCCATCGCCGCTGCGCAGCGCTGAGCCAGAAGCTACAACGCTCACCCTTATCACTGTAGAGTCAGGCACTCGCCGCGTGGAATCTGTTGACATTTACTATTGTTCGGCCAAGTCTACTGCGCTCGGGGGGGGGGGGGGGGGGGGGGGCCAGGGGAAGGGGGGGGGGAGATGTAGGGGAGCAGGGCTGTGTGCGGGGTAGTGGTGCAAGAGTGGGGAAAGAGGGGACAGCCGAGGGGCCCCTATTCTTAGCAGAAAAAAAAGGAAAGCGGCCTGTGGACCAGGAAGCCCCTGGTTCTAGCCAAAGTGGGATCTCCAGCCCAAGCCAGGAATTAAGGGGCGGGGACCGGGTAGGGGGAGGAGGAAAGTGGGGGAAGGGAAGGGAGAGGAGATTGGCAGCTCATTCCGCTGGCGTAGTTGGGGGCAGGGAAAGGACCGCAGGGGGCGGGGGAGGGAGAGAAAGGGGAGGGTCCCCTAGCGCTGCCCCCGGTGACTCGCAGGACACAAGTGCATTTGTATTTAGTAGTGGGCTGGGATTAAAGTACCATACGGTGCGAATGAGAGAGTAGCAGCGTTAAAAACAACCACCTCTTGTGTACAAAGCTTAGATTGTTCCAGCCACCACCATTATGCTACGCTCCAGCCAAAATCCCATTTCGCAATTTCACCCCCCCCTGCACCTCGCTCGCCCCCAAACCCTCCATGCACCTGTGCCCTGAACCCTGGGGGCATGTTCTGCTCGGGTGGGGAAAGGTACGAGGGCCTGGTTCGGCGTTGTCTTTTTTTCTTCTCTGGGTCGGCAGTCCTATTCATAAGCTTACCTCCCCGCCCTCCAATCTTTTCCTCGCCACTTCGGCGTTTCTCCAACGAGCTTTTTTACTACCCCCACCCCCGCCCCCGCCCGAGTATTGCTGAGCTATTGTAATCCTTTCGCGCGTACGTGGGGCTCTCCAGGAGAGGCGGAATAAACTGGGTTGAGAAGCAGGAGATTAAGGGTGCGATGAGGTTGGCTCACTCACAAACGCTGTCAAACGTGGATCATAAACCCCCCTCTGTGTCTTATTTTTGTGCTTTGCAAATTACATGTGTGCAGTGAGGGGGTGGGGGAAACACGCGTGCCCTGCTGGAGGCGCTGGCAGCTCAGTTCAGCGGAAAGGCTCCGACAGCACCCCCCCCCCCCACCTCCTTTCTCCTTCCCCAAAGGCTTTTCACCGGGCCTGGGGGTGTGAGTTGTTTATGCCAAGCTGCCTGCAGGCGACTACGCGGGCGCAGCTAGCCTAGTCCCTGGACCCCTCCAATGGCCCTCTACTCTTAGATACTAGGCATGGTAGATTCGGCCAGCTGGAGATCTTCCCAACCTGTCGCCCCTCTTATCTCTTTAGGACGAGGCTTTTACTCTGCTGGGTAATCCAAAGAATCCCTGAAAGAAGTTTTACAGCTTCTGCTGAGTCTGAAAACCTTCTGCTCTAATGGAAGAAGAATGAGGGTGGCGGGGAGAAGAGGGAGAGGGAGGTAGGAGAAAGAAGCTGACGAGGGTGAAGGGTGAGTCGGTGCCTGGGGTGGCGCTCTTCTCTCTCACTCTGATCCTTCCGACTGCTGACTCCCTGGTGGGCAGGTGGGAAAAGGAGGGAGCTGGCTACAGAGGAGTTCTAGCGCCGGCTGGTTTCCTTTACATTTACAAGCTATAAATAAACTTCCCCTTAGGCTGATGCAGTAAGCTTCCAAGGGCGGCTTCCCGCCTGCTACGGGCTGGCGGAACGGGCAGGAACGGGTCTAGACTGTCTAAACCTCGTAAGTCGGTCCATTTCTAAGTCCAAAGCCTTCTCCAGGTTGGAAGAGGTCCTAGGGTCTTAGAATCTTATATCAGTAAGGGACCTTGGAGATCATCCAGCCCCAAATCCTTTGTTTTACAGATGAGGAAACTGAGGCCCAAACAAGTGAAGAACCCTCTCCAAGGTCACGCAAAAATTTTGTGCCCGAGCGAGCTAGCACTTTGAACCTCTCTCTTTGAACCGCCCCATACTCACAGCATAACACATTTTCTAAACACATTTCCTAATTCCCTCGACATCGTGAGAGCAGAGGTTCTCCTAAGGCCCACTTCTTGGAGCCTGGGTGGTGGCAGTAGGTGATGGGAGGGATAATTTTTCTTGGTTCCCTCCTCACTAGCTCTTCTCTGCTTCACATGCTTTCCTTGGATTAGCTTGGGATCAAACATCGATCTCTGTCTTCTTTTCGCTTCTGTCAGAATTAAGGCAAGGAACTGGCAAACTTAAGGGTGAGCGCTAGGGATTGGCAAACATGAGGGGGAGAGCTAAGAAAACTGGCAAACCTAAGGGCGAGAAGTGGAGATTGGCAAATCCAAGGCCCCAGGGTTCAGAAGTGTGTGTCAGTGTCAGGGATCTCATCTGGGGGACAAGACGAAGTGAAATCTTTGGTTAACTCATGCTCCCCCGGAGTTTACTGCAATTGTTTTGCGCCCCCGCTGACGGGCAGCCAGGCTGGCAGGCAGGCAGAATGCAGCGAGGCGAATCGGTACTAGTGCCACGGAGCCGATCGCTTCGCTAAGAGCGCCGGGGATTGGCGGCTGTAGCGGCCTTGGCTGGAAAACCGAGGAGGAAGGAAGGAGCGCGTGGCTCCGGAAACGGAGGGACTGACTGCAGGGCTAGGCTCACGAATGCATCCACAGCCTACTACCACCTCCCACTCCCTCCCCCTTCTCCCCAAGGTCAGGACGCACATTAGTAAAACTCCTTGCCAAAAAACGCTACTTCCGTGGGAGTTCGGTTGTCAGGACCGAAGCACTCCCACCTTTTCTTGTAGCTTTAGTTGGTGCACTTGGTTGTGAGGAGGGAAGTTGTGTGTGTGTGTGTACTAGGGTGAGGAGGAAATGGTGCGTTGTGGACCAGGGAGAGAATGGAATGGAGTGTGCGCGTACTGGGGTGAGGAGGGAACGGTGCGTTGTGAACTAGGGAGAGAAGGGAATGAGGGGGTGTGTACTTGGGCGAGAAGAGAATGTGTGTGTGTGTGTGTGTGTGTGTGCGCGTCTACTGGGGTGAGGAGGGAACAGTGCGTTGTGGATTAGGGACAGAAGGGAATAGGGGTGTGTGTACTTGGGTAAGGAGGGAATATGTGTGTGTAACGGGTGTGGAAGGAATGGTTTGTATGTGGACTAGGGTGAGGAGAGAATGGTATTTGTGGAATATGGTGGAGGAATTTTGTGTGTGTGTGTGTGTGTGTGTATACTGTCGTGAGGAGGGAATGGCATGTGTGTATGTAATCCAATTTTACAAACTGAAATAAAACTCCTAAATATGGGCCTCGGTGGGTTGCTCCGGTCCTGTGTTCTGTGACTCGGGGTGCCCCACCCCGTGCCATCTTTGCGACAGACTCTTAGTTTGGTTGGGGGAGGAGGGTAATTATGAGTCGAGGCGGTACAGTGTTTTTCGAAAGGCCTAAAGTTATTTTGGTCTCCGAGAGATCGTCATCTGCTACTCTCGCTTCCGTGCGGCTCGGTCCCACTGTCAACTTTGCATTGTGGGAGGGGTAACGAGCGAGAGTGGGTTTAAAACAGACTACTGGGTATTGCCGCCTCGTCTAGGGGGTGGGGTGGGGGAAGGAAGGCTGGACGGAGGGGGGGGGGGAGAGGGAAGCGGGTGCTGCCCTCGTTAGAAAGCGCCGTCAAGATACGAGATGCAGTGATGCCCTGCATGTCCTCTCTGCTTCCCTTCCTCCAGCCTTCCCAGAACTGCAAGGCTACACGCAGGCTGCACAGCCGGTTTATTTCTCCTTCGGCTATTTGTTTAACCCCTCTAAAGGCTTCGTTGTGAGAGGAGATTTCCGTCTGCTCTCTCTAATCCTCAAGGGAGACACCCCCCAGACACTCTCTGGCACCACCCTCAGCCCTATTATTCGCTCTAGAGCCTCTGTACTACAAATTTAATCTTGAATCTGCCGAAGGATTCGTGGATTCCATGTGACTAGATGATATAAAGTGAGTAGATGAGAGTGAGGGTGATTGTCCAGCAGTAACTGCCTTTTGGGTCAGGGATTCATTTCCCTTACCCTTATGAGCTAATTAAAGAGAGGGAGTAGAAGTTGAGTATTTAGTTAAAAAAAATATTTTCTTGGGTTCGATTTACAGGACCCTTTAGATAAGTTCTATTTAGAGCACACGTTTTCAATTAATATTTTGAAGACAGAAATGAAAGTTGGCCTTTACATTCAGAGTGTGCTAAGATTCACATTCTAGTTGACAGATCAGACATTGATGTGGTTTATCCTATAACCTATAATCTTTACGATTGTAGAAAAAAAAATGGCCAAAAAGTAGGGGAGGCTTTGTGGACAAGTAGGGAAAAGCATTTTATGACTTCCTTTTTCCTTCCTTCACCCTCAACGGACCCTTAGACCCAGTCCACTTACCTGTTGCCCTTCTCTACCAAAAAGAAAGTGTTGAGTTTTCTGAAAGTTTTGTAGAAAAGTAGAGGACGAAAAAAACCAACTGCTGTTGGGGGTGGGGTTGGGGAAAGACAAACTACTCTTTTGATAGCTTATTCTTTTAGTAAAGGCATGGTCTTTCTGTCCAGCATTAAGGACCACACTGTGATAACCATGGCTCCAGGGTGGTGGTTAAAACACAGCAATGAGTTGTGAAAGAGTTACGATTGAAAGTTTGAAGTTCTGGCAGCAGCTCAGAGAGTGGGGTGGTCCTGTTAGGGACTGCAGGAAATTGTCTGAGTTAGATTAAACATTTTAGAAAACCTTGGGGGTGGGAGCCCAGAGTTAACTTGGAAGTTGGCGATGTTAAACAAAACAAAAGCTAAAGAGTTTTTCCTCTGACTCTTTTTGTAAAATGTAGAGTTCAAATAAAACTGGAGGTAGCTGCCCTAAAAGGAAACTCCCTTCTCCTTCTCCTATACACTCAAAAATATTTTGGGTACTATTTCCATAGTCCCCACTGGCCCTGCTAAAGTGCTGTGTGGATTGGAATGTTGGAAAAGATTAGGGAGGGGTCCATTAGATGGCAGTCTGTGTGGGCAGGAATAACTAGTACTACCTTGACATCTAGTTGACCATATTATTTCCCAAGGCTGCTTAAGCCCAACCTTTCCCACTTTGCACCTTAGAAATCAACTAAGTATAAATCGACTCCTACTCAACATAGTAGGAGTAAACAGACTTGTAGAATAAAATGTCCAAGACTATGGTGACCTTGGTGATCAAGTGAGCACTGGGTCTGACCTCAGAACCTTAAGTGCATATTTATCTCCTCTCATCCGGGTATGAGGGTGATGCGGGGGCGGAGATGGGCAGCCCTTTCCAAAAAGGCCTGTAAGAGTCAAGGCCTAACTCCTTTGCATTATTTAAGGGGAAAAAAAAGAGCTCTTCCCAGTCTCCAAAGCTGAGCCATTTAAGCATTTTCTTGTGTTTGTCTAAATGTTGTGTGTTGCTTTTGTTTTGCTTTGTGAATCCTCCATTTAGGGCAGCCAGATTGTTCCCTTCAATCCCACTTTTGGGCGACTAGAGACAATCATACATCCAGCTTTCTTATTTGAAATTCCCTTCCATTCTTCTGTCTCTTCTCCCCACTCTCCCACCCCCTTTAGAAAGCAAGGGGTGAGTAGCTCTGGCTTCAGTAAAACTAAACTGTGGTTCCAGGGGAGGGAGACGACGGGTGACAGAGAAGGTGGATGGGGGAGGGGGGGGCAGAAGAAATTCACATCCCTAAGCGCTTAGATGAGAGACAGTGAGCTAGAAGAACCTCGGTGGAGAGGACCAATCACAGCTCCCACAGCCATAGCTTAGGGTCTGCTTGTGAGAGATGGCAAGAGGAAATGATTTCAGATCTGATCGAAGGCGAGAGGGGAAGGAGGAGGGAGGCAGGCCCACACAAGGGAGGAAGAGCCCGAGGATAGCTGAGGGTGGGGTGGGGGGAAGGGGGAGAGAGAGAGAGTGTGTGTGTGAGTGTGTGGGGGGGAACAAGGCCTCTGGAGATGGCATGAACTAGAGGAAGCAGCTCTTAAAGGAACCTTACCAAGAGAGCACTGGCTGTTCAGATTATTCAGTGTGAAGATTGACAGCAAGCAGGGAGAAGGGAAGGTTAAGATTACCACGGGGTATAGGACAGGTGTGACTCCTGGGTGGTTTTTAAAAATTCAAGCCAGCTCAATTGAGTCATGAAATGAATTTGATAACCTTGGCATTAGGTGGCAGTGAAGGATGTTCCCCTTCCTCCACCCCCTTCGTAACTGAGGCATGGGGGACTGTGTCACCGGTCTTGAGTTAGAGGAAAACTTGCCTAAAATTCTGGTCCTGACATGCTAGTTGTGTGGCCTTGGGCAAGACATTTAATTTCTGAGCCTCAGTTTGCTCAGCTGTAAAATGTTGATAACCTTATTTGTTATACCAACCTCATAGGTTTCCTGTGGGGAAAGCACTTTTCTTAACAGTTTCAGATACCAGCCCTTTCTCTTTTCCTGTTATTTTTGTAAATAATGAAATATTGAAGTTCATATCCTCAGATGCTCATTAGGACTTGTGATCTCATAGACTGGATTCACCCAGTTGCTGGAGGTTTTACTCACTTTCTCTACCCATTGAGAGGATACCAGTGCCCATCTCCTGCCCATCTCCTCTTCTTGACATATAGTTCTTTGATGAAATCTTTTACTACCTGCTTTTCAGAGTTCTTTATTAGTTATATATTGCAGCCTGCCTATACCCACCAAGTGCTTCTCCATTGAGTTCTGTGTAATAACACCTAGGTCCCAATGAGTGTGAATAATGAATTCCCCAAAGTGGTCAGATGTATTTCAATTTGTACTATTCAGAATTATAATTATAATTATGTAAAATATATACTTATATAAACATAGGAAGGAGGAATAACTCTTTGTATAGCTCTTACTCTGTGCCAGGTATTATATTAAATAGCACAAAGTAGACACTGTTGTTTCCACATTTTACAGTTGAGGAAACTGAGGTTAAGTGACTTGCCTAGGATCACACTGTCATTAATATCTGAGGTCAGATTTGAACTCAGGTCTTTCTGACTCCAGGCCCGGAGCTTTATCCACTGTGCCACCATTGCCTCAATGGAAATATGCAGTGCTAATTGGAAAAATGTGACTGATTCAGGGATTTTATTAGTTTGCACTAATAGGGACCTAGCTAATCATTTTTAATGCTCAGGAGCCAGTGTGTTCCTTGTCTCAATGCCATACAGCAAAGTTGGTGTTGAAAAGATATCTTTCGCTTTCATAGAAGGTTTGAGGTTAGGAAAAGAGCTTTGCAGTTTCCTTATTGAAGTCTAGTTTGCTATCCTTTTCAACTCTGGATCCAGATCACTGTCTCTTTGTATGTAAACTAGCTATACATACCATTGGACATACTCTAGGGTATCTGTCCAAATACATGTTGAAATCTAGGTCATAGGTCCTCAAGTTTGGCCCTTTGACTGAATCCAAACTTTACAGAACAAATCCCCTTAATAAAAGGATTTGAACTGTAAAACTTGGACTCAGTCAAAAGGCAGCACCCAGGGACTTAGAAGGCCACATGTGGCCTCGAGGCCAAAGGTTCCCCACTCCTGCCATAGACCTTCTCCATCCACTTGGTCTTTGTGGATGGCCAGGCCAAATTCCTTTACACATCTCTTTCAGAAGGCTCTCTGTTGTCCTGGGGTTTGATGAAATCAACCTGTCATCAATAAATATCAAACATCTGGAGAACTTCACTATGTACATTGAATCCTGCCTCTACCTGGACTTGCACTCGATCTCCTCTATCACAGTGTTGAATGTTTTGGTGAATGTTATCTATCTTTCCTGTTTTATGCCACCTGGTGTTAATTATCAGAACCAGGTTGTTTCTGTTACTATACCTTCCAAAGAATCTCAGATGATCTTGACTATTGCTAGAAGACAATCTTGCTATAAAAGAGTCTGTAACGCAGCATTTTGTTCTACTGAATCAAATGCTTTTTTCATAATCAACAAACAATAAGCACAATGAGATCTTATATTCTGTACTTCTTTCAGTTAATTGTGCTATAGTAGAGAGACCATCCATTGTTGAACTTGTTCCCTACTAATGCCCTCATTGAGGATGCTCTCAATTCACGTATAGATAACTCTCTACAGATGGGAAAGTAAACATATAGGTCAGTAGCTGTTGGTATTCTTTCAGTCTCCTTTTTTTGGTGTTAGTAATGGCTGAAATTTTTTTCTTCCAAGATCCCCTCCTTCAGATACCTTGTAAATCAGTCCCTTAATGCCCTCGAAGTTGTATGGCTTCCAGTACAGATCTCCTTTATATATATTTTCTTGGAAGAATCCACAATCCATCTACTTTTCTCTTTTTGTTCTCCCTAATGCTCTACTTCCTCTTGTTCAGTTGTCCCAGACGGAGCAAAGTTTGTAGAAATGGTTTTTTTGAATCTTTTCCATTTGTCTTCTGTTTACAATCCTTCTACCATTTCTATCCTGAAACGTTCTTGTGATAACTTTGCTTAGTTGGCTATCGTTTCAAGTTTCCTTTAAACTGGTTTTATTCTCCACTGCTTCCCTTTGCTTTATGGGATGATACTGCTTGCTCATCATTGGTCATCATCATTCTTCCCAAGATTTTACAGATGAGTTTATCTTTTAACTGGTGTTTTTGGCATCCATTTCTCTCCATTTGGCAAGGACCTCAAGTATTTGCTGGCTAAGGTGTTTTTGGAGCTCTTTTGGTGTTCCTGTTGTGGCAATTAGCTTACATTGGTTCTGGATGAAATTGTTTACATTTCTGGACAAAATTATTATTATGAATATCAATGCTATTTCTGTTGTCCATGGTTCTGTTGTTTAAGTTAAACGTACATATATACACACATATGGACTTGTAGAGGAGAAATTATATATGTGTGTATTATATATACATATATGCATGTATGTATACATAAATATGAAAACACTTTGTACATTATGCTTTTATGGAGCTGGACCTTTCATTCATCAAACAAACTATTAAGTGCCTGCTTTGTGTTCTGGGCACAAATGACCTGGTCCTGCTGCAAGAGTAATAACAACTACCCTATTTTACATATATAATCTCACTTGATCCTTTTAATGACCCTGTAAATTCACGTGTTGTTCCAATTTTACAAATGTAGAAATAGAGGCTCAGAGAGCTTGGTAACAATTAGCAAGTCATTTAATTTCTTTGAGCCTTAGTATCCTTCTCCATAAAATGGGATTAAACCAGGGTTTTTTCTGGATCAAAAAAGATAACTTATGTAAAGTTCTTTGCTAATCCTAAAAAACCATTTAAATGTCAGTTTTTGTAATTATGTGACTTACATGCAATTAACGGTTATGTGAGGCAGGATTGGAACCCAGGTGGCTCCTTACTCCCATGAGTGCATATTTTTCTATTACACCACACTCCCTCTATAGGTGAGTGAGGGGAGGAGAGAGCATGAGAATGTATATGTTGTTTTATCTTGTACCTTTGTGTTCCTGGTTCTCCAGGCTTCTGAGTGCTCAATAAAGAAGGGGGTGGGGGTTGAGAGGAAATCTGTACAGTGGATCTAAGAAAGTAGTGAGAAGTTGTGAGGAGGTAGGGGAGGGAAGAATGGAGTAAAGAACCCAAATTTCAACTGTCAGCTACCCATAATGCATATTTTGGTATATTCAGCTAATCATTGGTAAACTACCAAAACAATCAGGAAGCTCCAGCACTTACTGGAGTGTGGAAATGATGTATCAAGCCAACTTCCAGGACTGATGATTCTCAGAGTGCAGTGGGCTTCTTGAGGAATCTGAGATGTTTATTATAGCTTCTTACTCTGGAGCTGCATAAGGATAATCTGCTGGGCTAAGCATTGCTTATTAGGCCCTTTTAGACCATCCTTTCTCCCAGGGTCCACACCTGTGGTTATCTACAGATAGCAAACTGGGTATCTTTCAACCAGAAAGTGGAGATGGAGAAACCTGCATAGCAAATCTCACACTTCTCCCTCCTCTCTTGACTCTTCAAGGCTTTAATTTTTAACCAGTAATAGAATTGACTAATACTGGCTTACTAAGTTAAGTATTTAGGAACGATATCTTCTCCTCTTCTAACCCCTAAAAAGTGCCATCTACCACTTTACTGTGCTGGCAAGCACTGAGGCTGAGCTTATGTTGTTCTCCTATGTCTTCTGCCAGACAGTGTAGGCCTGCTTCCACCCTGATTCTGGGGGAATGCATATTTGTGCACTCCCGGTTGTCATCACAACCCCCTCTACTTCACTCCTCCTCTCAGCCCCTGAGCTACTCCTGTGGTGTTCTCTTGTGACTCTGACCTAGTAACCATTATAGCATTGGCACTTGTGGGTCATTCTACAGGCTTGGATAATTTTTTTTCTTGGTTCCCACCCTTCACCCCCCCCTCCTAAACTTTCCTCTTTCCCCATTTAAATTTGAAAATGCAAACCACACCACCCTCTAGAGTTTGGATGGTCTTATACGGAGGAAGTCATGGGCTGTTTCTCCTATCCCAGCAAATAGTAGAATAGTCAGGAAAAGGGCTGAAACTAATTCCTGTGGGAGTGAAAGTATCTCAGAGCAGGAACCAAAATGTTGATATTTTTAGAGTCAGTTCAGAGAAAAGACTGAGGGCTATGGGGTAGATCTGGGGAGGAGGAAGGAGAGAGAGGAGGGGTAGGTGTACCAAGTGAGGAAGGAAGACTGCTCTTCAAACCTAGTTCTGGTCTCTAGAGCATATGCTAATTTTTGTCTCCTGTTGTTCATGTAGTGACTTCCAACACATTTAAAAGGCAACACTCTATCTTGCAGACATTCAGAAACTATTACATAGGAAAGATTTTTGCAGAAGCAATGTAAAGTTACCAATTAATCATGGGAGTTACCGGTGTATCAAACAATCCCAGCACAGTTTCCCTATTATTAAACATTCTTCATCCCTTTAAAGCCCCCTATCCCTTTCACCACCTTCCAGGAAAAGGATAGGTGCAGTCTTCTCACTCCTCTAATTAACCGCAACCGGTTAATGTGAAAAATGTTTATCCTCCCACCCTTGGTGCAGTATCACACTGCGCCACTGTGCATGCTATATGCGCACTGTGCGAATTAGCAAGGCCTGGCAGCTAATACTTGGAGCGCTGAGATCCGGCCCCAGAGCTTGTCAGACAGAGGTCTGGGGAGAGCTTCACTACCAACCAGTTGTCTGAAGCTTTGGACTCAGTTGTTCCCAACCCAGTGCTGCACTTAGGGTCTGAGATCCAGCTTAAATGCCTCGGTGACAAACAACCGGGGAGCAGAGCAAAAGGTCCTTTTGGCCGATCAGTCAACTGCAGACAGCACGAGCTCCCTTCCCCTCCCTTTTCTTTTAGCAATCAGGGAACGGAAGGGCATTTGGAAGCAAAGTAAACAGGGCGCCTGTGCACAACTGTTGTTCGCTTGCTCCTACACCGGCTGTGGCCCAACAAAGCCAAGAGCGATGCCTTTTAGTATTGTAGCTCCTACGTCGCTTCTCTGAGGTTCCATATTTTTTTGAGAAAACGGTAATGTGTGTATTCTTTCGAACGCCTCTGCGCTCTAGGGCTGTGCACTAAATAAATCCCATTTCTCACTTACTCAAACACAGCCCTCTCACTAATGGGACAGAAACAGACAGTATGGCTTGGCATTCTTTTAACCCGAAACAGCCTGGGACTTAGCCTCCAGCCGGACTCCTTGAATTCCAGTTCAGCGGCTCAAACCCCAGATTCCCCTGGTGGGCAAAAAATTTCAGTCACATACAAAACTCTAATCTTACTAATTTATTTTCCGGGCCTGTCTAGGTTGCCACGCCATGGATTTCTGCAAGACAGAGCAGTCTTCGGGTACCACTCCGTTCCAGAGAGGCCATAAAAAGCAGATGGTCTCATTAGAAACAATTTATGCATATATATTTCTAAGTTCATCACTGCCGGGGTAGGTTTTTAGCCCATTCACCATGCAGGAGGAAAATATCACCGTTTGCAAATGTTTCCAGTTTGCAAAATAATGACCTCTCCAAAGTAGCTAAGCAACTAATTACTCAAATACTAGAAGGTTATATGCCAATATTATCACATTCGTGGTCTCTTGGGCAAGCAACTTCATATTCCTTAAACCACCATATAGCGTCATTAGATTTGCAGAGGCTCTTTCTCAGAGCTCAACTGGCCTCTCGGACTTGGCGCCCCTACACTCGTGGCTCTGTTTCAACTATTATTTCCAATCTCCAAGTCAAATCACTTATTAATTATAGAGGCAACTCCTGCAAACCCAATTACCCGACCGCAGTTCTTCCCAGATAGGAAGTCCGTCTTGCATGTCTCCCACCATGCTCCCAACTGCTGTGGAGCCCCCACCCCCTTTTTTTGGGTCCATTCTGTGAAATAAACCCTTACTATTTCCTATTCTCTTAAAATTCAGAGTGTCTTCATTATCCCACCTCTCTCTTTCCTCTCCCTTCCCTAGTCATTTGTCTTACTATTGCTCAGTCCTATGAATTCAGGCCAGGGACACACATCTCTTCCAACTTTAAAATCCTATGATCTTTAGGGGTCAATTCAGCTTCACTCTACCTGTTTATGCCTTAGCACCACTTCCTCTCTCTTCATCCCCTGCAGATTCCCTGCTGGCTTTTTAGGAACACCTTTGGAAAGGGTGGCTTTCAGCCATACTCTACCCTCAAATCCA
Organism: Vombatus ursinus; assembly: GCF_900497805.2. NCBI lineage: Eukaryota > Metazoa > Chordata > Mammalia > Diprotodontia > Vombatidae > Vombatus > Vombatus ursinus. The sequence continues at coordinate 5,720,155 of NW_020954587.1, read as the reverse complement.
CCTGTATGCCTGTTGGGCCAGATAATTAACCCTTACCCATCAGGTTCCCCGAAAGGCAATAGTAGTGGACATGCAAATAAAGCTCATCCAGCCGCGTGGCCTTCCGACCCGCAGGGGAAAAGAATGACGCTACTCTTAAAGGGTGGGTTGTGGAGGGCATTGATAGAATGTAGCTAAAGGGGGATGGGCAAAGCCAGATTGCAAGGTCCTCAGCGGCTGTAGTGGAGTTTTGGCCAGGCCCTGGAGACTGTGACAGAGGAGCTGAGTTGGGGGAGGGGAAGTAAGTCAAAGAAAAGCATGGGTTTGCCTATAGGGTGAGTCTTGATGACAGAGCTTGCTAATCGTATCAATACACAGAATGGAAAGATACTAAACATCATGTGAGGGAGGGATATGACATTCCTTAAACTCCAGGAAACAGCCCTAAATTCAGATTGTGTGCTTAAATTGTCTGGCGTGCCTTTACCATGCTGGAGGTGATCAGTGTGTGGGAAGCTTTGTAAGATGCATTGGGTCTATTTTCCTCCCGATGCTGCTCGGCTCCCATTGGGATAACAGCGCATTTTGCATGAAACTCCGCGGGGGAGAAGAGTGAAGAAATTTGAAAGGGGGAGTTTGTAAGGATGATACGGAGTAGGCCGGTAACTTGGGGGCTGCCGGTGTAATTTCCCCTCTTGGTTGTTTGTGCAAAGGGCAAGGGCGTTTATATAACCCGCAGTCCACCGGTCAGAGTAGGTGTCTGGCCCAGTAGATAAGAACTTTAAGCAATCGGCATCTTTAAACTGCACCAGTAGGACGTGAAGTAGGAAAGACCAAGGCAGCAGTACTTCTCTCCTGTTCCCTTGGCCCCCACCTCCACTTCCACCCCCCTCCTCCCGTTGGGCCCTTTTCCTGGTTTGCTGGCGCAGCTCAATTACAGTATCTGAGTCTCCCCAAGCTCCCAATTAATCCACGCGCTGCTAGAGGCCAAACCACTGCCTCCTTTTCTCCTTGCTCGCCTTCTTGGGCTCCACATGCAAACCTTAGAAGATTCTAAGGGGTAAAGTGTCCGTCGCAAGCAGCTTGGGCTATACAGGCGTCCCATATTTCTCCACCCAGCCCCTAGGGAATCTGTGAGCCGCTTCGCGTAGGGAGTGTGTCTAAGTGCCATGGACCCAGGGTGTGGGGCTGAGGTTCCTCCACTGCTCCCTCCTTGGGCTGGCTCCCTTGGAGGAAAAACAGTTGCGTAATCCCATCAGTTCTGGGGGTGTCGATTTCGACCTCACGTACATACTGTCCTCTCCCTCCCCACACCACATCCCCACACCTCCACTAAGCAAGCAAACACTAGTAGACCCTAAAAACTGGGCCTTGTACGTTGCCCACGCAGGCCTATCCAACCACCACGTCAGCCACGCGTGCTTCAGCCTAACCAAAGCTGGTTTGCAAGAGTGGGGGAGGGTGCCTCTGCTCTGTAGGCCGACGCTAAGAAAAATAGATAACTAGGACAACCTATCTCCTTTCTCTTCCCCAGCACTGTATGGGAGACTTCGGTTTAGAGTTAAGGGTGGGATTGGGGTCGGTGACTGGACAGAATAAGCCGCGGTTGGGTCTTTCCCAGCGCAGTCGACCTCTGCACTTTGCCTTTTGGCAAGCATCGGGTTCCAGCCCAGCGTTAGAGGACTGGCTGGGCGTGCGGGTGTTCGCTTTCGCTCTCACCAGGCTGAGGAAGGGATCGGAGTTGGCGTGATAGGGAGGCGGGGGTTTAGGGGAGGGGGGGAAGTCGCGGGGGGAGGGGGAAGCAGGCAGGGGATTCCGGAGTTTGTAGCCCGTGTAGTTTCTGGCTTTCACGGCTCGTTTGAAATCCTCCCACAGGAAGATGTCTGCCAAGGAACAGCAGCGTGCGCTGCTTACAGCCCAGCGTGGCCAAGCTCCGTGTGCTATGCCTGCCGCCTCCGCCGCCTCTCCCTTGCGCGCGTGTGAGAGCGAGCTAGCGAGTGAGAGCTAGAGGAAGAGAGGAGGAAGAGGAGAGGAGAAGAGGAGACAGAGGGAGAGGGAGGGAGAGGGAGAGGGAGAGGGAGAGAGGGAGAGGGAGGGAGGGGGAGAGAGAGAGAGGGAGAGGGAGAGGGAGAGAGAGAGAGAGAG
>NW_020954587.1:5687713-5717931 GCF_900497805.2 Vombatus ursinus | reverse complement strand
AGAGAGAGAGAGAGAGGGAGAGGGAGAGAGAGAGGGAGAGAGAGACACAGAGGGGAGGGGGAGGGGAGAGAGAGAGGGGAGGACGTGGTAGTGCGGAGGGTGAGACAGAGACAGAGAGACCGAGAGCTCCATATAGTTAGAACAAAAATGAGAGGTTGAGAGTAGCCAGAGCCAAGGTTGAGAAATGTTTTTCTGCTGGTTCCTGGAGTAGAGTAGATGTGCAGATCCCATCCTGGCAAACCCAGGATGAAAGGCTCCATTCCAAAGCGATGAACGCCTGGTCAAGAGTTGGCCACATCGCCCTTCGCCCCATCTCCTCTCCCTTACTCTCTTTGGTTTCCTCTTACGCTGTAGCGTTTGAAAGCTGTTAACCTAGGCAGGTGAACGATCCCCGGCGCTTTTAATGCGTTGGTCTTTATAACTCGTGAGTTCAACACTAATGAGTTATGGGTTGGCCCACGAAAACATAATGTGTAAATTAGGAATTTAATGATGTGTAAGATTAAAAGCTGCGCAGGGTTGCATTTATTTAAGGCTGCCATCTTGTGTTCAGAAAGAAATTACTTAGCCGGCATTGTCCCCTCTTGCACGTGGGGCCGGGGAGGGGGATGGGTGGGGGGAAAGAGAGAGAGAGAGAGAGAGAGAGAGTGAGAGAGAGAGGAGTGGAGTACCTTGGGGCTTTGTCTCCGAGGATTTGCATTGTGTGTGAGCCCTTTATCATCAGCACTTTGAAGGAAATTTGAGGAGTGACATTTATTTTGTTAGCTAGGAAAAGCCTAGGCATTAAGGACCCACTGGTCAGATACTGAAGTTTTACAGAAAGTTGCTTAGATTTTCAGTGCTGCTTTTTGAGAGTAAGGGAGGGAAGGGAACTTTACAAAATACAGGAGTATCTGTCGTTCTATTCATCTCTACGTTCTTTTCCCAGAGTTAAGAAACTGTCCCAACCCCCCACCCCCACCCCTCATTTTAATTTTTTTTGTTATAAACTTGACAAACATACTTGAATCTTACGTACAAAGAACAGACAAAACAATCGTATATAAAATTTCCTATCTTTTTTTCACTTTTTAAAAGTACATAATGAATATAACACGAGTTCCAAAGTTGTCTAGCTTTTCTGTGTCTCCCTCTATATTTCCTTCTGTTCTGTTCTGTTTTCAGAAAACTGTTTCATTGACCCTCTTTTTCTTTTTTCTTTTTTTTGGTATCACTATCACTAGTCCTCCTCTCCACTCCTCCCCCTAAAAAAATTCCTCTTTGTAACAAGTAAGCATAGTTGAACAAAATAAATCACACATTGGCTGTGTCTAAACATATGTCCCATTCTGTGCATTTATTCCATCACCTCTATGATAAGAGCTGGTAAGCATGCTTCATAGATTTTTTTTTGGAGGCTTGGTGCATTCATTACATTGATCAGAATTCTTAAATCCTTTAGTCATTTTTATTTTCAATGTTTTAGTCATTGTATAAATTGTTTTCTTGGTTCTGCTAACTTCATTCTGCATCAGTTCATGCAAGTCTTCCCAGGTTTCTCTGATTTTGTCCTTTTCATTTCTTATGGAGCAATACTGTTTCATTATGCTCACATGCTCCACTTTGTCCAACCCTACACAAACTATGCCTGACAAAGGATTTCAGCAGCTGGTGAAAAATGTAGGCTTGCTACTGAGCATGCTCCTGTTCAGCACCTTACCTGTGGCAACTAGCCGTCATGAATCTGTCTCTGGTGTAACCTATCTGCAGCCCCCAAGGAGTTTACAAGTTGTAGGGGTATGTTTAGTCATTCTCCAACTCATAGCCACCTCTTAAGTTGTATAAAAAATGTAATAAAATATGAATATTATTGTAATTTGTGCTGTTTCCAAGGATGTGCTACGCAGCCAGCTGTACTAGATGAAGCTGATTTAAAAATTTTCAGTGTGAGCACTTACACCTTGGAAATGGGCAAAAACTATACTGAGGGCTCGATCTATTGTTTTGTTGATTGTCTAGACTTAAGAAAGTGTTAATAATGAAGATTAAGCATAAAAGTATTCCCAGTGTACTTTTTATTTTTATTTTTTTAAAAATTTACCAGCACACCTCCGGTTCTTTTTGTTCTTTGGGGTATGGGCCTATTAGTGATATTGATTGGTCAAAGGATATGTGCAATGCAATTTAGTGACTTTTTGTTTTAACATACTTCCAAATTGCTTTCTAGAACAGCTGGACCAATTCACATTGCTTCTGTCTTCCCACATCTCCAGCAATTGTCATTTTCTGTTTTTGTTTTTTTTTTGTTGCAAATCTGATGGATGTAGGTGGAAAGAAACTATTTTTTAATGAATTTTGTTTTTATAACATTGAATTTGCACACCTCACTCCCCTCCTCCCCCCATCTATCAATTTTTACTTCTCTTAATCCCTCTCATAAAACTCACATGTCCTTAGGAATTTAGGTATCTGAAGTCAGCAGCACCACTTTAGGGAGACTGCCATCTGTACATTAAGAACCTTCAGGTTTTATCCCACTTAAGAATCTGAATTATTGGGGGTTTTTCCCCTTTTGTTTACTCTAAAGGAAATTGAAGCCAACCAGCTTATGGATGGAGATTTTTTCCCCCATAATGCTTTGAAATTGTGGCTTGCTATTTTGAGCCAAAATGTCTTGGCCAGTGGTACAAGTAAAGCAACTGGGCACCTCCTGCTCTGACAATGTAGGTTATTGTAGCTACATTGCCTTGTTTTAAACAGGCTGGGGTTATCTAGATTTTGTCCAAGTTTTCTTTTTCTAGTAAAACTACCTACCATCAGCTCCAGATAATTTATGTATAAGAGTTTCTCCCAGGATAACTTCGTGTTCACTTTTCTGATCCAACAGAGGGCATATGATCCCGACTAGGAAAGGTTGGGCTAAACTTTTCAACTCAGTCCAAGGCTTGCATCTGGTTCAACCACGAGACCGGAAAGTGACACAATCTTTGTGCCGACCAGATATGTGCAGTACTTCTGCTCTTGGTCTTTGCTGAATGAACCCTGCAGTGCTAGAACTTTGGGAAGTGGACTAGACTAATATGGAAAGGAAAGTAATATATGTAGCATTCTAGACTGAGCATCAAAGATCCTGAATTTTAATCCATTGATCACTGTCACTCATCAGGAGTTGACTCATCAGGAAGCTTGAAGTTCAGAATCTGTGAAACGGGGGATTATTTTCTGTAGTTTGTAACAAACTCTCCAGTGCTTGAAAATATCTGCTCATTGTATGGTGTTAATGAAAATGATTCATTCATAACCAGTGTGAAGGAATGTAGGTGAGAATGGGGTTTATACATTAATAATTTTAAGGTGTGAACACCTTTCCTGGAATATGACATTTTCAAATATAAGTGATGTTCTAGTACTTCAGAAGACTTAATAAATGAACTACTTAGTCCTTATGTGTTTTATTTCCTCTGTGTCCTCATAGGTGGTCCAATCAATCCCTGAAGGATAATGTTGGAGGTTTTTTTTTTTAATCTTCTTCTTGCCTCAAATTTCAGAGGGCTTTAAGTATCCAAAATATTCCTTCTGAACCATTTAAGGCCTGCAGATATTTGTTGTTATCAATGTATTCTATTTTTTTAACAAGAAAAATAATAAAAATTTAAAATAGAGTACTATGACATCCCCTGAACTAGTCTCATCTGATATGGCTTTGTTGCCTCCATGAACCTTGTAAGCGTGTCCCCAAGTCTCTGAGAAATGCTACTGCTAGAATCTTGGCAGAAAAGCAGAAAGATCAAAGACAAGTCAGGAGAAGTGCCATCTTTTCCCTTTCTGTAAAAACACAAAGGGAACACCAAGTCTTCTTGGGAAATAAACTGGTAACATATCTAATTATGAGGACCAGATCTTTGTGTCTTAGGTCTTTGAGGTGTCTCATTGATGAGACAGCCTACTTTGTTTTTTTTAATCAGAAGCTAGCTAATTTTTTCTTTTTTGTGTGTGTTTATTGCACCCAGTTATTAAATATGTGTCACAACTAGAAAAAGTTCACTGAATATCAAGAGTTACAAGAGGCCTTGGAAGTCACCTGAATTCAAAGAACATACCTGACAAATGGTCATTGAGCCTCCTCTTCTAGTAAAAGAAAACCTACTACTTTCCAGGGCAGCTTGTTCCTCTTCTGAATAAGCTTCAATTATTAGAAACTTTTTCCTTATATCAAGCCAAAATCTCCTACTCTTGCAACTTGCTGTCACTGTTCCAAGTGTTGCTCTCTCTGGCCAAGCAGAACATGTCTAGGGGCGGCTAGGTGGCGCAGTGCATAGAGCTCCAGCCTTGGAGTAAGGAGGACCTGAGTTCAAATCCGGCCTTAGACACTTGACACTTAACTAGCTGTGTGATCCTGGGCAAGTCACTTAACCCCGATTGCCTCAGCAAAAAAGCAAAAACAAAAAAACACCAGAACATGTCTAATCTCTCCACCATAAGATTATCCTTCAGATACTTGAAAACAGCTACTATGACTCTTGAGAAGGTTTTTTTTTCTTCTAGGCTAAACATCCTTAGTTCCTTCCACCTGTCCTTATATATCATTATTTCAAGGCTCTTTACCATTGTGGTTGCCCTTCTTTGGAATTCTCAAGCTTATCCTAAAATATGTGCCTAGAACAGAAGAAAGTACCCTAGACAGGATCTGATCAGGGCACTATACAGAGGCATCATTGCTTCTCTAAACTTGGATGCTATGTTTCTCTTAATGCACACTGTTTGCCCTAGGGTTTTCTTTGGCTTCTTAATGATACCGTTGACTCATATTCAGTTTATAATCCACTAAAACCCCAGTCTTTTTTCACTTGGTCTAGCCATATCTCCCATATTTCATATTTAGGAATTTGATTTTTTGAACACAAATGGAGGACTTTACCTTTATCCATACTATGTTTCATTCTCAAGGTCTTAACCTGTTGAAATTTTTCTAGACACTAGTCTTTTGTCTAGTATAGTATCATCAAGGATAAGTATGGTATTGGTGCTCTTACCTAAGACAAATCTCTAGAGCACTCCACTAGACACATCTTTCAAAGTTGACATTTAACCTTTCCTGCTCCCTCCTCCCCAAGGCAATTGGGCTTAAGTGACTTGCCCAGGGTCACACAGCTAGTAAGTGTCAGGTGTCTGAGACTGGATTTGAACTCAAGTCCTCCTGACTCCAGGGCTGGTGCTCTATCTGCTGTGCCACCTAGCAGTGCTGACATTGAACCTTTTGATCCAGGGATTTAATGAGTTGCAAATCCATCTGATCTTACATGTAGCCTACATCTCTCCAGCTGATCCGTAAGAATAGATTGAGGTACTTTATGAAATGCTTTGCTAAAAACTGGGTCAAGTATGCCTACAACATTTCCTTGATCTACCATCTTATTATTAATTAATTTTAGCTTTCAACATTCACTTCCACAAGATTTTGAGTTCCAAATTTCCCCCCAATCTTGTCCTTCCCCCAACCCCAAGACAGCGTGTATTCTCAATACCTCTTCCCCCAATCTGCCCTCCCTTCTATCTCTTCCCCCCTTCTCTTATCCCCTTCATCTTCTATTTTCCTGTAGGGCAGGATAGATTTTTGTACCCCATTGCCCTTATCTTATTTCCCAGTTGCATGTGACAACAATTTTTAACATTTGTTTTTAAAACTTTGACTTCCAAATTTTCTTCCTTCCTTCTTCTCCACCTACTCTCATTGAGAAGGCAAACAACTCGATACAGATTATACATGTGAAGTCATGCAAAACACTTCAAAGAGTCATGTTGTGGAAAACTAACTATTTCCCTTCATCCCATCCTGTGCCGAGGTCCCCTCCCCCTCATTTATTCTGTTCTCTCTTTTGACCCTGTCCCTCCTTAGAAGTGTTTGCTTCTGATTACTCCCTCCCCCAATCTGACTTCCCTTCTATCCCCTCACTCTCTTATCCCCTTCCCCTCTATTCTCCTGTAGGGTAAGATAGATTTCTGTACCCAATTGAGCGGGTATTCCCTCCTTAAGCCAAATCTTATGAGAATAAGATTTACCCATTCCCTCTCACCTTCCCCCACTTTCCCTCCACTGTAAAAGTCTTTTCTTGTCTGTTTTATGTGAGATAATTTACCCCATTCTACCTCTCCCATTCTCCTTCTCCCAGTATAATCCTCTCACCCCTTAATTTTATTCTTCAGATATCACCCATTCATCTTCAACTCACCCTGTGCCCTCTATCTATCTATCTATCTACCTATACATATAATTTTTTTCCCCCTCCAACTACCCTAAGGCTGACAAAATTCTCATGAGTTACAAATGTCATCTTTCCATGTAGGAATGTAAACAGTTCAACCTTAATAAGTCCCTTATGATTTCTGTTTCCTGTTTACCTGTTCTTGCTTCTCTTGAGTCTTGTATTTGAAAGTCAAATTTTTTATTCAGCTCTGGTCTTTTCATTGAGAATGCTTGAAAGTCCTCTATTTCATGGAATTTCCATTTTTCCCCCTGAAGGATTATACTAAGTTTTGCTGAGTAAGTGATTATTGGTTGTAATTTTATCTCCTTTGACTCTGGAATATCATAATCATATGCCCTCTGATCCTTTAATGTAGAAGCTGCTAAATCTTGTGTTATCCTGATTGTGTTTCCACAATACTTGAATTGTTTCTTTCTGGTTGCTTGCAGTATTTTCTCCTTGACCTGGAAACTCTGGAATTTGGCTATGATATTCCTGGGAGTTTTCCTTTGGGGATTTCTTTCAGGAGATGATTGGTGGATTCTTTCAATTTCTATTTTACCCTCTGGTTCTAGAATATCAGGGCAGTTTTCCTTGATAATTTCTGGAAAGATGATGTCTAGGCTCTTTTTTTTGATCATGGCTTTCAGATAGTCCAATAATTTTAAAATTCTCTCTCCTGGATCTATTTTCTAGGTCAGCTGTTTTTCCAATGAGATATTTCACATTGTCTTCTATTTTTTCATTCTTTTGGTTTTATTTTACAATGGCTTGATTTCTCATAAAGTCACTAGCTTCCAATTGCTCCATTCTAATTTTTAAGGAAGTATTTTCTTCAATGAGCTTTTGGACTTCCTTTTCCATTTGACCAAATCTGCTTTTGAAGGCATTCTTCTCCTCATTGGCTTTTTGGACCTCTTTTGCCATTTGGGTTAGTCTATTTCTTGAGGTGTTATTTTCTTCAGTATTTTTTTGGGTCTCCTTTAGCAAGCTGTTGACTTGTTTTTCATGATTTTCTTGCATCACTTTCATTTCTCTTCCCAGTTTTTCCTCTACTTCTCTTACTTGCTTCTCAAAATCCTTTTTGAGCTCTTCTATGGCCTGAGACCAATTCATATTTTTCTTGGAGGCTTTGGATGTAGGAGCTTTAACTTTGTCTTTTTCTGGTTGTATGTTTTGATCTTCTTTGTCACCAAAGTAAGATTCTATAGTCTGAGTTTTTTTGCACTGTTTGCTCATGTTCCCAGACAATCACTTGACTTTTAAACTTTTTGTTGAGGTAGGGCTCTGCTTCCAGTGTGGAGGGTGTACTGTCCCAAGCTCCAGGGGTTTTGTGCAGCTGTTTTCAGAGATACTTCTAGGAACCTGTAAATTTTAAATTCTTCCAAGGTGGTATGATCAAGGGTGAGGTGTTTACTCCTTTCCTGGTCTGGGCTGTGGTCTATGAGTGATATCGAGCACTCTTCTCTGTCTTGGAACTGTGAGGAGGATTTCCTCTCCATTGCCTGTACAAGCTCCACTACTCGAGTGCTCCTTCTCATGCCAGGACCGCCACTCAGAACTGTGAGTCAGATCCAAACACAGGCAAAGCAAGAGAATCCTCCCTCAACACCAGCAAAGAGATCTCTGCAATCCCCCTCTCATCAGCAACTCGATTTTCCCCTCAGTCTGTGGGCCCGAGAGGTCCAAAAGCAGCTGCCACCCCAGGGCTGCTCCAGGACTGGGACTGGGACTAAGCTTCTCTCTCACCGTGGTTACAAACCTTTCCTACTGACCTTCTCAGTTGTCTTCAGTGTTTGTGGGTTGAGAAGTCTGGAAACCACCAAGGCTGCTAGTGATTCAGTCCCCTGAGGTCTGCTCCAGGTTCACTGAGGCCTGGTCTTTGCCTGTAGGCCCACGCTGAACTTCGCTCCTCTCCCAGCCCAGCATGATATACCTTTCTAGTCAACCATCCAGGTTGTGTTGGGCTGGAAATTTGTTTCACTCTGTCTTTTTGTGGGTTCTGCTAGGATTTATTTAGAGCCATTTTTTTTACAGGTATTTGGAGGGGTTTGGGGAGAGGTCAAGCTAGTCACTACTTTTACTTTGCCATCTTGGCTCCTCCCCCAATCTACCATCTTGTAAAAAAAAAAATAAAGTTACTTTGGCACAATGGTTCCCAATATTTTTGGTTCCAAACCTCTTTCAACTAAAAAAAAAAGGTTGTGACCTCACTGGATAATTTATTATACTATTCACAATACTCTTTTAGATTTATTCATTAATTGCTTACAATAACTACAATGATGACTTTTGCCTTCAAAAGCTTCAAGTTAAAATTTACAAGTATAATTGTAAAACACAATGTTATTCTAACTATAATTATGAAAACTAAATATAAAATTGTATAACTAATTATAAAATTATGAATATTTTATGTGGAACATTCTGTAAGAATTAAAAGATGTAATCCAGCAAGATCTTATATGATTATTATTATCTACAGGGGTTCAAATAAATTTCTTCATTTAAAAATTTTTTTTGTATAGAACATTTATAACAAATTAAGTCACAGCTTAGATGTTTAACAGCATAATTATCATATGTAAACTTAATTTTGATGTTAGACTTTTTAATTTGAACAAAGTTTGGCCATATTTGGATGTCAAACACAGTCTTAAATCTGGTTCTGGATGAAGTTTATGCCTATATTTTGACTTAAAACAAGAATAAAATGAAAATGCTTGCTCACACAAATATATGATGGGAAATGATAGGAGAATTTTTACAAGCTCCCTTATTGAAAGATGGAAATTCATTTTTAAACTTATAGCCACCTGACCAATCACATTTGCTTTTCTACTGGCTAATGACAAACACTGTAGTAAATGAAAAATGTAAGTTCAATTGTATGTATTGCTATATCTTTTTTTTTTTTTGCAGGCAGTTGGGGTTAAGTGAGTTGCCCAGGGTCATACAGCTAGTAAGTGTCAATGTTTGGTCTGAGTCTGGATTTAAACTCAGGTCCTCCTGACTTCAGGACCAGTGCTCTATCTACTGTGCCACCTAGCTGCCCCTTATATTGCTATGTCTTTTAACAGTGTTTATCTATAAACTAAGCTTCAAAAGGAAAGAATCTCCCCCTATATAATGTTCTTCTCTTTTACAACTGGTGTACCAACTACACTCTCCCAGAAATTTTACTGAATGACTGAGCAGTATTGCCAATCAGTTCACTTCAAAATCTCCCAAATAGAAGAATAGTAACATGAGTGGAGGATAAGTTTAAATCAGAAAATAGCCTTAATCCTGCAGTGGGAGGCAATATAATATTTGTTTCTGTAGAACATTTGTAATGGTCTGTGATTGGTTCAATATAGCCTGTAATGAGTATGCCCAGTGATCATGATTTTTAAACAGTTTGACATTTGTGTTATAAGAATGGAAACTGTTCATAATGACATTGTAACGTATTGACCATGTTATTACACAGCTGATGAGATATTATTACAGGGTAACTGGGAGACTGGGGGAGCTCCTTTGATGCTGTACAGAATACAAATGAGGGTAAGTGTCTGATCATCCATTGGAAATAAGTTTGCACTTAAATGTTGAACCCTTATGGTAGTTTGGAAACAATTTGATGACAGGTTGAGATGAATACATTGTGTTTAGAGTCAATCAGAGTTTGATGTAATTGCTGCACAAACACTAAAGTTATGCATATACTCATGAATGTTTCAAATTCCTGCAATATGATGCTTCAGACATGCACAAAGGAAAACATTTGTAAGCTAATATATTTGTCACAGAGGAAAAATATCTTTGTAACATAATTAAGTAGTTATTTATTGTTTAAGGCTCCACCAAAGAATTTTTAGCATGAATCTCTTAGGGATTCTTGAACCACTAAATGACAACCATTGCTTTGGCATGATCTGATTATAACATGTAGCTTAACAGTGCTGCCCCCCGCCACTACATGTTCTTATGCTCTATCTTCCACCTCTGACAAGGCACTTCACCTCTTACTCTGGGGCTCTGGGGTTCTAATTGGTGAGCCTTAACAATTTTACAACTCAGATCTACCTCATTGCTGCTCCCCTGCCATCACTCATCCTTTTCCACCTCTTGCCCTGGGAACAGTAATCAGCACCACTTTTCTGGGAAAGGATGTATTAATTGATTATTTCATGACTCTACTCACTGTCCTTTGACTTCACCAATCAAAACACCTCTTAGCCGCCACTCCATGTAGTATGTTGTCTCTCTGGATTAGAATGTAAGCTCTGATTTTTATAACATGTGTAGGATAGGGACTGTCACATAGTAAGTACATAATTAAAAAATTAGTTCACAAACTTTTGTTTAACTTGTAAGTAATTCACAACTTATCCCTAACATATCTTTCTAGCTTCATGGTACATTATTCTTTCTCCCATGCTCCCATATATACAATCCATCCAAACTGACCTTCAAACTGTTCTATACTCAGTATGCTCCATTTCCTTTGCCTTTTCATTAGCCCTTCCCCATGCCTGAATTGTACTTCCTTTTCACTTCTGCCTAATAGAATGCCTTTTTTCCTTCAATACTCAGCTCAAGCACCACCTTCTACATAAACCCTTTCTGGAGGTAGGATGACTGCTAGTACCCTACTACCAAAATTATCTTCTACTTAAATATTTTTATTCATTTTCTTTATATTTATTCTACATATACTTATACATGTCCCTGTTATCTCCTTCTTTAGAGTGTATGTTCCATGTGAATAAGGATTGTTTTATTTGTAAAGTGTGTGCTTCTATACAGGTTATGTCTATCCACATGGGTTGTCTAAATGCAGCTTGAGGGAGGCATTAATAGATATCTCTGGAACCATGCCCACTCCTCTCTGAGGGAGACTTAGATTCTTGCTTTGAGGGGAATGTGAGAAGAAACCACGAGGCTAGCTGCTGTTTTCCAGGCTCTGAGATAGGATTACTAGAATAGAATTATATCTTTTTGCCCCCTAAGTATTGCTGACCTAGAATCATGGTTTTGGTTAAATTCCAAAACTGTTATCATCCCCTACATGCTTCCATTTCCTTAAAGCAGAGAGGATTATTCCAAACTACAACCATAGATTTCACTTTTTCCTTACCAAATGTTACTCAAAAGACCATCACAAATATTGAATAGTGAGTAAACCTATTTGTTCAAGAAGATGGCAAACAGAAATCAGAGAAATTGTGCAGATGAGACTATATCATGAAATACCCAGAGTTGAATGAGCTCTCCTTCTGATATTGAGATATCTCAGTTTAAGCAAGAAAAAAAGGCTTTGTGATAAGACTCCAAGGAAAAATTCTCCAAAGTCTCTCGAGAGGCAAACTGGAAATCAGCTGCCTTCCCCTGTATGTCTATAAGACGGTCTTTCTTTTCTCCTCCCTGGAGTTGGTTTATGAAGAGTCTTAAACTATTTCCATCAAAGAAGTGAAGGTCTCTCCTCTTCAGAACTTTCTTACAACTTCACCCCTCATATCGGCACAAAGCATTGTGTCAGCATTCTCTCTACCAGTTAAGAGAGTATCATGTAACATGTTCCAGGCTTGGCTAGAAAACTGGATTACTTTCTCATTTTATTTGTATCACCAGCACTTAGCACAGTGCCTGGTACCTAGTAGGTACTTAATAAATGTCTATTGATTGATTGCTTTTAAAAAGCTTTTTTGAAATTCTAAACTGAATTAACAACAAACAAAATAAGTATTTTATGTGCAAAGTGGAACAGAAAAAGAGGATTTGTACATGAAACTGAATATTATATGTCACTTGATGATTAATGCATTTATTTTTCCCCCACTTAATAGTATTTTATTTTTTACAATTACATGTAAAGATAGTTTTAAACATTCACTTTTATGAGATTTTGAGTCCCAATTTTTTTTCTCCTTCCCTCCTCCCCAAGGTGGCATGCAATATAATATAGGCTGTACATGTACAATTACATTAAACACATTTTCACTTTATTCATGTTATGAAAGATGAATCAGAACAAAAGGGAAAAACCATAAGAAAGGAGAAAAAAAGAGAAAATAGTATACTTCCATCTGCATTCAGACTTCATAGTTCTTTCTCTGGATGTGGATAGTATTTTCCATCATGAATCTTTTGGAATTGTCTTAGATCATTGTATTGCTGAGAAGAGCTAGGTCTATCAAAGTTGGTCATAGAACAGTATTGCTTTTGCTGTGTGCAATGTTCTCCTGGTTCTGCTTACTTCACTCAGCATCAGTTCATGTAATTCTTTCCAGGTTTTTCTGAAATCTGCCCACTCATCATTTCTTATAGAACAATAGTATTCCATCACATTCATATACCACAACTCAACAAGCATTTTTAAAGCATCTAGTGCTAGACACTGTGTTAAGTGCTGAGGATACAAAGAAAGGTAAAAGCCAGTCCCTCCCCTTGAGGAACTCACAGTCTAAAGGAAGAGACAACATTCAGTCAACCAGATACAAACAAGGAATTGGAGATAATCTCAGAGGGAGGGTATTGAGATTAAGGAAGACTGGGAAAGGCCTTTTACAGAAGGTGGGACTTCAGTTGAGACTTGAAGGAAGCCAGGAGATGGAGATGAGGAAGGAGACAGTTCCAGGAATGGGAGATAACCAGTGAAAAAAGAATTTTATTTGAGGAACAGCAAGGCCAGTTTCACTTGACTGCAGAGTTTATGGAGCTGGGGAAAGGTGTAAGAAGGCTGGGAAGTTAGGAAATGGCCAGAGTGTGAAGGAATTTACCAGCAAAACCAAAGATTTTATATTTGATCCTAGAGATAATAGAGAGCCATTAATATTTATTGAATGGGGGGGGAATGATACGTTAAATCTAAGGAAGATCAATTTGACAGTTGAGTAGAGGATGAACTGGAGTGGGAAGAGACTTGGGGCAGAAAGACCAATTAGCAGGCTATTGCAACAGTTTAGGGGTAAGGTGATGGGGGCCTCCCCCAGGGTGGTAGGATGGTCAGAGGAGAGAAGGGGGCATGTACAAGAGATGTTATGAAGGTAGGAACATCAGGACTTGATCACTGATTGGGAATGGGGAGGGTATGTACCTAAGATGAAAGCATTAGGTGACTGGGAGGATGGTGGTACCCTTTATATTAACAGGGAAGTTCAGAAGAGGGAAAGGTTTTGAGGGGAAAGATAATGAGTTTGTTTTTGGACATGTTGAGTTTCAGATGTCTAGAGGACAAATAGTTCTAGATGTCTGATAGGCATTTGGAGACGTGAAACTGGAAGTCAGAAGAGAGGTTAGGGCTGGATAGAGAGATCTGAGAGTCATCTTCATAGAGATGATAATTAAATGGCAGCTGACAAGATCACCAAATGAAAAATAGAACTATACACAGTAAGTATCCAAGATACAAACACACTATGTTTTTTATACAAAGAGAACAGAATGTCTTGTATTTTGTTGTCAATTTATTAGGTCCAAGATAAATACCCTCTGCTTCAAAAATGTTAGCTGAGCCACTTCACTTTGTTTCTAATTATGTGGAGAGCCTGCCCTTGATATCGCTTCTAAGAAGGGATGGTAGGGGTAGGGCAAAGGAATAAGCATTTATATAGCATCTGCTATATGCCAGGCACAGTACTAAGTGCTTTTATAAATATTATTTCATTTGATCCTCACAGCAGTTCTGTGAGGTAAGTGCTGTTATCACCATTTACAGTTTAGGAAACTGAGGCAGACAGAAGTTAAGTGACTTGCCCAGGTTCACACAACTACTAAGTTTCTAAGGCCAGATTTGAACTCACATCTTCCTGACTCCAGGTCCAGTGCTCTATCCACTGTGTCACCAGCTGCCTCTTCTGCGTCGTGACCATCAGGTTTTAAAGGCAGGGACTGAGTCTTCTACTTCTTTCTGTTCCTTGGAATGGCTAGCTTGGGTCCTAGTCCATGGTGGGCATTCAGAAAATATTTAACTGATTGGCAAAGAAAAAAAAGAACAACATTATCTCTTTCCAATTCAATTAAACACAGGTGATGCTGGATACATATGAAATCCATCAGGGCATGGCTTGAGGTTTCCTATCCTCTCCTTAAGCATCCTATTACCAGTCATCTTCTCTAGGAAGTTGGGTTTGAGACCAACTCTCAGTGATCAAAAAGTGCCTAATTCTTGGAACTCCTAATTTCTGGAGTTCTTGATCTCTGAAACAACTTCTTGGAGGAGATCATGATTAACAGGAGGATGTAGAAACTGAAAGAACTAAGAAGGACCAATCCTTGCCCAGACTTGTACAGAGATTGGGAGTTACACAGTTAGCCCAGGTCAGAGGTGAAAGTGAAATATCTTATGAAGTTTCTACAAAGTTGTCTTTGACCTCCTGGGATGGTAGAATAGTTGAAGAGTTATGGTTTCATGTGTTAAATATTCATGGATGCAAACTTATGAGTCTTGTATTTTAACAATTTCTTTTGTGGCAGAGGCAATAAATAGCTACCCTATACTTGATATGTATTTACATATTGGAGACTTTTTTTAAAGGTATGCCTGTTCATCTTTTTTAGGGAAACTCTAGTCATGAGCTGCATTGAAGCTTCAATTAAGGAATTTCTCTTGGAACTCCAGGGTGGCTAAGAGGGTTCAAGAAAAGCCTGATCCTTCTTCTTTGGCATCAGACTCATCCAGAACTGTACCTAATTTATTTGAATCCTTAGGGGAGGGAGGTAACTCACTGGGTCACAGGTGCCATTTTCTTATACATTTTCTTATACTTCCTTAGTGGAAAATAATTTTTATTCCCATTTCTTTCAATAGAATATTGAACAGTGGAGAGGAATAGTACAATATTGGTCTTTTAAAATAATATTTTATTTTCCCAATTGCATGAAAAAATATTTTTAATACTCATTTTTTAAAAATCCCTGAGAGGTAAGTAATTCAACATAGGTTATACTTGTGTGATCATGCAAAACATATTTCCATATTAATCATGTTGTGAAAATGTTGGCAATGAGTGATTAAAAGTAGGTGCTTGGAGGATACAATCTTACTCTTTCCAAAATAGTTTCTTTTATATCTTTAGCTAGAAGAGAAAGTAGGAATTTTCTTTTTTTTTCCTTTTGGTGAGGCAATTGGAGTTAAGTGAACTGTCCAAAGTCACATAGCTACTGAGTATTATGTGTCTGAGGCTGGCTTTGAACTCAGGTCCTCCTGACTCCGGGGCTGGTGTTCTATTCACTGCACCACCTAGCTGCCCCAAAAGTAGGAATTTTCTATATGAGATTTGTTTGACTGGGATGACTAGGAAAGGTTATGTACTGTTCTTTTTAAATTCTTTTTTCTATTTTAGGTTATAAAAGTGTGTATGAGAGAAAGGATTGTAGAATGTAACACTGGACTTAACTGTGTTCCTAAGTCTCAGGGAACATTAAAATCTAGGAGAGGAAGGGCACCTGTCTCTCTGAGCACTAAGAAAGATACTCTCTTCCTTCCCTTCTACATCAAGACTTTCCCCATCAAGGTTTTGATATATCACCAGTTGGCATAAGAAATTAAATGAGAATTTTTGAGGAGTTTTGCATTAGCCACAGCCGACACATGAAGGCCAGCAGATAACACAAAGCATATGAACAAATACTTAACCCAAATTTTACAATAAGATACTGTAAACACCCCATAAAAGAAAAAGAAAAAATTCCGACTTCTTCTCTGGTATGTAGGAAAGGCCAAAAAATTTCACTCGGATTTTCCAAATTGCAAGGGCACTGTGCCCTAACCCCTGCAATGTGGAAGAGATAACTGTACATACATAGCATTACCCTTCAGGTTTGACCTTCAATTGCTGTGGAAGTCTGAGATGGAGAAATTCATTCATTTGTTGCTATAATGGGCAAGGCTGTGGGTTAGGTGCTAGGGATATAGACAAAAATGAAACACTTTCTTCCCTCAAAGACATTAGTTCTACAGGGGGAAATCATGAAGAGCACAGGTAAGTAACAAAGTACCTTTCCTGGACATTGGAGGTGGGGGGGGGGAAGTGATGATGGTGGCACAATTTAGGTAGATTAAAAAAGGCCTTATGTCCAGCAGGTGAATTTTAGCCAAGCCTTGAAGGAATCAAGGTGCCCCAAGACATAAGTGAGGTGGGAGTGTTTTGGAGGCAGAGACGAGAGATTGAATGGAGTCTACGGTGAGTGTATGGAGAAATCCATTAGAAGAGACAGTTTGGAAGCAGGTTGAGAAAGCCTAATTGGTGCTCAAGGAACTTAACTCTTAAAAAAAAACCCCCAAAACAACCCACTATATCAAAACAACCAAACCTGATACATTTTGTTTCAACCTGTAATACAAATGTCTTTTAAGTAACAGCTGTCTCCTCCCAAAACATACAGTTTCCCCAAATAGTTCATCAAAACACTATATGATTGAGCCCATTTTTCCTTTCTGCTAATCTGTATTAAATAAAAGTAGAAAATGGTATCAGTCCTAGATACTTTTAGGTTTGCTTGTTTCAGGGGTGGGGGTTACTTGGTGGGGGTTGGTTCTTTGGTGTTTGTTGGGGAGGGATTGTTGTATCAAAAGTGTATCAAGTTTAAATTAAAAGAAAATTTTTAAAAAGAGTGGTTACAAATGATAGTACATTTGATTTCACATTGCAATTCTTTGCTGGCTGTTAAAAATTAGAACCAATGTTGTCCATTGTTTTTAATCTGAGATTTGTTGCTTTTGAAATTGTTTTCATTTATATAGATGTAGTTATTATATATAGTGTTGTTTGCCTGTTTTTTTTTTTTTGGCCTCATTTCATACAGATCATCCCATATTCCTGTTGATTCTTCATATTGTCCTTCCTTATTGTGCACTAATATTCTATCACATGTACATGTATTCATGTACCATAATTTGTCCAGATATTCCCCAACCATTGGACACACACCAATTTGTTGTTATTAAAAATAGTGCTAGTGGGAATATTTTTGTACAGTTGAATCTTTTCTTGCTGTCAAGTTCCTTATGAGATAGAAGGAATGGTATAAATATAATAATGAGATCCATGGATCAAATGGTGTAAACAATTTTGTAACTTTGTGGTTTAGTGAGCAACCTGTTCCCCCAAGGATTCAAATAAACTGGGTCTAGTCCTGGATGAGTCTGATGCCAAAGAGGGAGGATCAGGCTTTTCTTGAATCCATTGGTTCATTGCTTCCCACTGTGGAGTTCCAGGGGAAAAATCTCTTCAATGAAGTTTCAATATAGCTTGTGACTAGCTTCTCCCCTCACCCCTAAAAGATTAAAAGAAAGAAAAGCTTTGAATATATAAATACCTATCAAGTATAGGGTAGTCTTTTTTTTTTTTGTTACAGAATTCAAATTAGTTTTCCACCATGGTTTGACCTATAAAATGTAAAGTCCTTGAGGGCAGTGGCTATCTTTGTATTGTCTTCATCTAGCATATAGCATCTACAACTAATGTTACCTTATACATAGCAGGTTGGCTTAAATAGATGTTTGTGGAATTGACCTCATAGCTATTTCCTCTGGCACTGGATTACTGTGACTGTTCTCTGATGCCCTGCAGGCCAGGATTTTTCCATCTTTTACCATCTTTGTGAAGAGATGTGAAGTGACACCTCAGAATTATTTTACTTTGAATTTATCTTATTATTAGGGATTTAGAATTTTGTTTTTTTTTTTTTGTTTTTTTTTTGTTTTTTTTTACAGATAGCTGTTGATATTTTTTATTTCTCTTTGGAAAACTTCATATATTTTGACCACTTACTTGTACCAT
The DNA here is from genome assembly GCF_900497805.2 of Vombatus ursinus. Taxonomy (NCBI): domain Eukaryota; kingdom Metazoa; phylum Chordata; class Mammalia; order Diprotodontia; family Vombatidae; genus Vombatus; species Vombatus ursinus. Next base: position 5,699,939 of record NW_020954587.1, on the reverse strand, counting down.
GGATTTTTCTGCCTTTCCTAACTTGTGAGTCTCTGGTAGAAAGTTAAGGTGAATGACAAAGCAAGAAAGTGGGAGAGTTTGTAAGAATTTGGGTTATGAGGGTGGCAGAAGGGAACAGAGACTTCTATGGGTATATGGGCTGGTGAAGTAGGATGAGTAAAAGAAAGTAACTAAAAACCTGTGAGACTCATATCAAACCCTGTGGGTGGAAGGTTGGGCCTGGAAGTCGGTACCTGCTAGGCCCATCTGGGTCCATCATGCCTGGAATCCCTGCTACCAAGAACAGTGAGGGGAAAGCAGATCACTTGAGGTGTAGTGGGCTAAAGACAGGGGTGAGCTGGAGCCGGCTTGGACCTGCTGGAAAAGCTGATTGTTAAATTTTAAATGTGAGCATTTATACCTCAGAAATCAGCAAATGCTACCAATCAGAGTGTGATTTATTTTATTGATTATTTAGATTAAGAAAGTGAGGGAGAAAATGTTAATAGTGCAATTAAACTTAAAAGTGTATTGTGTACATTAAAGAAAAAAAAAAGAGCAGGTTGCTAAACATTTACCAGAACACCTCTGGACTGAAGCAGATCTGGTGTCCCCACTAAGTCTAAAACCAATTCAGTAAATCCCTAGGGGGTGGGGGTGAGTTGGAAATGGTTACCAGCCTGCTTAGTGTGGGGCTCACCTGCTATGGTTGGAAAGAGAGCAGTTCTAAACTTTCATGCTGGGACCGCGAATGGCCACTGTACTTCCAGCCTGGGCAAGACAGGGAGACCTACTCTCCAAAAAAGAAAGAAAAGAAAGAAAGAAAAGAAAGAAAGAAAGAAAAGAAAAAAGTCAGGATCTCAAATATGAGTCTGACAAGTCTGAAATGAAGCTGTTTGACTCACCTTATTCAGCTATTAGGAAATAAAGGACAGAGCTGAGTCTGTAGGTGCTTCCTTCCACAAAAGAGTTTAATTTTCTCCTGAATTCATACTTGACATTTATCACCTGTGAAAGCTACAAGTCCATCCAACACCAACATGAGTGGCAACCCATCAGGAGAAGACCATGCAAAGGGATGACACATTCAATGGAGAAGACTTTGGCCTTGCTCTTTCATATTTTAGACTAGGAGTCTATAAGGAGTGTGAACTCTACTATGTTCCAGGCCATGGGGCATGGTAGACAGAGAGCTATGCTTCGAATCAGGAATACCTGGGTTCAAGTCTCGCCTGTGACCCATATGTCACCCTATGTGAGGCTCCCTTGATCTCTCTGTGCCTCCTGGGCAACTCTTTTAAGACTGTAAGTTGTGAAGCAAGAGGTGTTGGATCCTCATTGGTAGGGGGAGTTTTATCATAGGGCATTCCCTAGAAAGGGAAATCATAAGTCCCATTCCAAATCCCCAATCACGCATCCTAGAAGTTCTAGGAGAAGTGCTAGCCATGGAAGAATATTCCTTTTTCTTTTTATTGGGCAGCTGAGTAAATATGAAATAAGTGCAGATGCCTTAATCAAGGTAGGTAATTTTGGGATTCCCTTACTCTTCTGCTGGTATCTTTTGGCATCTGTAGCACTTGTCCTTATACCCCTGAACAGAGCAGATGGGCTACTTTCACAATATGTGTATGTTGTGGATGGTGATGTTTTCACTGTGGTGCTGGAGATTGAGTAAAAAATAAACAAATAATTCCATCTCTTGTCTCACAGCAAAAGGAAAGCTTTTGGCAAGCATGAAAAGTAGCAAAACTTTACCACCACACATATAATTACAGCTTTGGGTCAAAGTAATCCCTTGAGGAGCCACACATTAAATTATAAAGCATGGACTGTTTTTATCAGTGTGCTCCATCATCCCCTAAAGACATTATGGCTGAAAACAACATACGTATCTTAATCACTTTAAAGAGGTAAACTTTTAAATGCTTTATTTTACTTGAGAACGTGTATGAAACATTACAGCAGCATTTCAGACACAGTGAAACATATAAGCATTTTTCTTCAGGTTTAGGGAACATTACAGAGAATGGAGCATTACAGAGAATGCATTCTTAAAGTAGTCTCTGCTCTCAGCAAATCATTTTCACATGTGGATATTAATTTATGTGATCACCTGAATACAAACGCTTAGCCCTCTCCGTAAGTTATAGAAGCAATCATCCAAGGGAGCATCAGAAACCCCTAAAGTCAATTCTTATGTCATAATTCCATATTCTACCCGGGGATGTCAAATCATGGCCTCTTTAGATAAAATGTGGGCCCTGAGAAGTGTGCCCTCTCCCCCTTTTCATTATCGTACAATCCATTTCTCTATAAAATACATTTATCCTTTGGAAACAAAACAAAACAAAACAAAACAACCCAGGGGGCGGCCTGAAACTTGACAGAAGCAAGCTGCATTCCTGGGTCCTGACCAGCTTTTCTGCTTCTTCAGGCTGGTGGGAAATACGCCACCACAGAAGAGGTGTTTTCTCATAGATTTGCAGAACAAGCCCTTTGGGGTCAATCCTGTTGAACTTTGGGAGTCACAAAATCATGGTGTCTTAGAATTGGAGGGGACTTTAGAGATCCAATTTCCTATCCAATGTGAGAATGCTCTTTGGGGCCATGCAGAGAAAATCTAATCCGTCTTCCATGTGACAGAACTTCAAATATGTGAAGACAAATTATCCAGTCCTTCTAAATCTCTTGAACAGCAAAATATCTCAAGTTCCTTCATCTCCTCCTCTTATGAAGTAGCTTCAATTTCCTTCCAGGTTGGTTTCTTCTGTATTAATTCCAGCTTTTCAATATCCCTCCTAAAATGGAGAATTCAACATGATATTCCAGATGTGATCTGATTAGCATAGAATGTTGTGGGTCTAGTACCTCCTAGGACACAGATATCACATTTCTAGAAATATAACCTCTCTTTGTAGTAACTTACTTAGTACCTATATAGTAAGCTCATATGGGGTTTATGGGCCGCTAAAATCCAAAGGTCTTTTTTTTTTTAATTTTTCTCATTAATTTATTTATTTTTAGTTTTAAACATTCATTTCAACAAGATTTTGAGTTCCAAATATTCTCCCCATCTTGTCCTTCCCTCCCCCCCTTTTAAATTATGTATACTAGTACTGTTATACCATGCCTTTCTCATTTTTTTGTACTTAAAAAAATTCATTTAGACAAAGCATTTTAGGATCCTATTTAGGCTCAGAGATCAAGCATAGGAAGGGACATTAGAGATCATTTAGTCCAATCCTCTGTCTTTTTGTAGTTGAGAAAATCAAGGCACGTGCATAAGGACACTTCTGAAGTCCTAAAGTTAGCTTGTGGCAGAATTGGAATCCAAAGCAAGCCTTCATGACTTTCCAGTCTAGCATCTTCCATTTTGAACATAAATATAGGAATTTATCCTGATCCTCATTTAGTTTCATCATATTCACTTCAATCCAATATTTCAAGAATTTGACAAAGTTTTAAATATTTATGCCATCATTTATCATTTTAGCTCTCTACTTCATTCTTTATACTTTAACTTCAACCATGCCACTAATTAAAATGACGACTCTGAAAGGAGTGAGGCCAGAGTCCTGCATCAGGCCACTGTTGTGCTCTCTCTAGGTTGATAGTAATCCATTAATCAGCTGGACTCACTGGCTACCATCATTCGAACAGTGATGAGCCCACTTAAGTGGACCCATAACAGTATCATGAAAATCTTTGTCAAATGCCTTGATGAAATCAAGGCAGACTATTTCAATGACATTCTTCTTGACTTACACATTCAGTACCACTATGGCAAAGTGGTTTGGCATGACTTATTCTTCCTGAACCCATGCTGGCATCTAATGATCACCATATTCTTTTGTAAATACTCACATGCCATCTATTCAATAACATGTTCTAGAATTTTGTTGAGGATTCGTTGACATTAAAGCACAAGTCTGGCAGGGATGTGTTCCACTCATTTTCAGTGTAAGCATTTATACCTCAGAAATCAGCAAATGCTACAAATCAGGGCTTGATTGTTGTTTTGTTGATTGTCAAGCTAGACTTAAGAAATTGATGAAGAAAATGTTAAAATGGAGATTAAACTTAAAGGCATGTCATGCATTTGTTGCTTTAATCAGAGAACATTTCCCAGTGCATATCGGGTCTATGGTTTCTGCAAGATACCTTTTTGGCCTTTAAACATTTACTTGAGTAGGTTTTATTTTTTCCCAGTTACATGTTAAAACAATTAAAAAAATGTTTTGAGTTCCTTTCTTGGTCTTTTTGAAAATAAGGGTATTGTTTTTGACCTCTTGCATTCTCACTGATTTTTTCATAAATTACCAGTAATAACGCTGAGATTACAATCTATAAGTTCCTTTACTATCCTGGGTTGTAATCTTTCTGGATCTAGCATCTTGAACTCACTTAAAGCAGCTGGACATTCTTTTCCTCTTTCCTCTTCTTGACTCATGCTTCCTTCCCCTCTTTGCATTATTTCTTTCCAGTTTGAACAAAGCCCCAGGTCCTTTGACTCCTCTCCCTGTGAAGGCTGTGAGCATGGGACAGATCAACTGGAGGATGTGAGATTGTTAGCATTGTGTGTGTAGAGAAAAACTTGGGGTCATACCTACTCTCTGGGAGCTTCTAGTCTAAGACACAACCAAGTGTGACATCTCTTTCTGGGACATTCAGTGTCTAAAGCAGCCATTATATGCTACTGAATGGTAGGGAAAGCATTTCCAGTAGGTCAATGATCAGTAATTTACCAAGTCTTTCTTTTTAAGTACATGCTCTGTGCTTAGAGTTTTGTTGGCTTCAGCTTTTCAGAGAAAGGTTCAATGGAGACTGTCCTGGGTCCAGAATTTATGGTCTAGTTAGAGAAAAAATGCATATCCACATATGTGACATATCTGTATATATCAACATATGCACATGCATGTATACACACATGTATATACATTTATACATATAATAAGCATGTCCAAGCCTTGAAGACTATCCTAAATCAGTGGATCATCAACTGCTTAGCATTATGTGCCAGCCTTAAAATATGGGAGGAAGAGGTATTTTTTTTTAAAGGAATTAAGGGAGTAAGAAAAAGTGAGGGGTAGTATTGTTGTTTGTCCTTTGTTCTTAGAGAGGACCAATGACATCAGGAGGGTATCTTGTCTTGAGTTGCAAGTGAATTGGATTTAAGTGAGGCAGGGTTGTGCAAAGTCATTAGTCCCTCTCTCCTCCAGAGTCAATGGAGTCCAGTGGCAAGACATAGGTCAGAACACCTGGTGATGGCCCAGTGAGGGCTAGTAGAGGTAACTGGAGGTGGCTAGGCAGCACAGTGGATAGAGCACCAGGCTTGGAGTCAGGAAGACTCATTTTCCTGAGTTCAAATCTGGCCTCAGACACTTACTAGCTGTGTGACCCTGGGCAAGTCACTTAACCTTGTTTGCCTCAATTTTTCTCATCTGTAAAATGAACTGGACAAAGAAATCGTGAATCACTCCAGTATCTTTGCCAAGAAAATCCCAAGTGGGGAGTTAGTCATGACTGAACAACAACACCAAAAAGAATAAATAATACCGACATAATAGTGAGGACACTTGGGTTTAAGTCCCAAAGCATTTGCCTCCCCTGGACCACAGTTTCTTTATCTATCAAACAAGGCAGTTTCATTACATGGATTTTATGGTCCCTACAAGGTCTTATGAGTCAGCCTTTCATGAGTTAGCCTAAATATGACTAAAACAATTCATCACTTGGTAGCCAACCTTTTGGTGATAAACATTTCTTCTTTACCTTTGTGGGTCCTCAGGTCACTTCTACATAGTCAGCAGCATAGTGAGGTAGAACAAATACTGCATTTAACATCAAAGGATCTCATTTCAAATACTGACTCTGCCATTGATTTTATCAAGGTGACCTTGGGTAAGTCATTTCATTTCTGTGACTAGATTGCTTATTAACTCCTTTTCAGTTCTCTCTCTCTCTCTCTCTCTGTGTATATATATATATATATATGTATATATTTTTTGGTGAGGCAAATGGGGTTAAGTGACTTGCCCAGAGTTACACAGCTAGTAAGTGTTATGTGTCTGAGGCCAGATTTGAACTCAGGTCCTCCTGACTTCAGGGGCGGTACTCTATCCACTCTGCCACCTAGCTGCTCCCCTCCTTTTCAGTTCTAAGTTAACAATCCTGTGAATATCATGTTCCTTAATGGAGAAAATAGAAGTAAATTGTTATAGCTCTGCATTCACTATCTGGTTTATTAAAATGATAAAATCTTCTTTAAGCACTGGACCTGTTTCTATTCTGTTTTTCTTATCCTTAAAAAAAAAAGCATTTTTTGTGTTCTTCAACATTTTCCACAAACCTTTACCCATTTGGATCTTTAACTCCTCTGACACTATTATTTCAGTTTTTTTTTAAACACTCCTTTGGATTCATCCTCGGTCATGTGTTATTCCTTTAATGATCTATATGTGTCTAAGTTCATCAGAGAAAGTCTGTGTAGTTATTCTAGTTTCTTCAGCTGTTTTCCCATTTTCTTTGTCATTGGAATTATGTAAACACATTTTTTTTTCAGAATGTGCCCAGTGTTTCTTTCCTATAACAAACCCCAAAATTCCAGTGCAAAGTGTCTTCAATGTTGTTCTTGTTCAGTCATTTCAGTTATGTCCTATTCTTCTTGACCCCATTTGAGGTTTTCTTGGCAAAGATATTAGAGTAGTTTGCCATTTCCTTCTCCAGCTCATTCTGCAGATGAAGAAACTGAGGCAAACAGGGTAAAGTGACTTGCTCAGGGTCCCATAGCTAATGTCTGAGGCCAGATTTGAGATCAGGTTGAAGAGTCTTCCAGACTCCAGGTCTGGCATTGTATCTACCCAGCCACCTCTGTCTTCAACATAGTAGGTACTTAATATCTATTTATTGAATTGAATTAAATTGACTTGACATAGTTACTTTCTTGTGATTGTAGGTAGTACTTGACTTAGGTCATCTGTTGCTTCAGGAATTAGAACAAAATAAAATGAGTGTAGACTATCTAACAGCTGAACAAAAGGAGGTTCCCTTAACCATTGCATGGAAAGGATGGTTACTCAGCAAAGAAATGGTACTGATTCAGTGGAATTCATCCTTCCTGTCTGTGTTGGCCATTCTGGTGCAGAGGTCAAGACTGAGTGAAAGTAATTCTCCAATAAACATTTATTATGCATCCACTATGTGAAAGGCACTGTGCTTTTGTTGTTGTTGTTCAGTTGTTTCACTCACGTCTAACACTGTGCTTAAGGGGATACAAATAAGAAAAAAATAGTCCTTGCCCTCAAAATGCTTATAATCTAATTAGGCAATATACAAAAGGAAGCTGGGAGTGAGGTGGGGAAGGACAGCAGGGAGTACCCCTGGTGCAGGGGCATGACCCAATAGGGCCACTGTTGAAAAATGGAGTTACCTAGAAAGTTCTGAGTCTTCTATAAGGGAAACCTCTGGGAGGAGTTCATTGTTGCACCCTCCAGTCCTACAATTGGAGGGGAGAGGCAATTGAGGGCATTGAGAAAGTGTTGTGTATCTACAGCTGAGTCCATCTGCATGGCAGAAATTTCGGGTGATCAATTTATTTTGGAGGAGTCCTGATGAAGTTGAAATCAAATGGGAGCATGGTGGAGAGACTCTTACCTCCTTGTGGGTAGGCTTTGTATGTAAGCCACCAGGAAGTTACATCAATGGCCTAAACCTTAGTTGCTTGAAAAACCAATTACATTTTGAGAAAAGTTTCAGTACCTTTACAATGTACCATACCTTCTGCCTTGGTTACTCTCTTCCCTGAACCCTGACGCAAGTTCAAAAGATGCAGGTAGATGCTTAGCTAAGCTTTTGGGGACTTGAAGTGTGCTGGTTTCCTAGTCAAGGCTAGGAGACTGTGGAGAGTTTTGCTTAGCCCAGTGGGAAATTTGAAGGACACAGATAAATTGGGAAGGAGGAGGAGACAGAACCAAGCTGGGGGTAGTGCCAAAGAAACTGAGAGGACACTCTTGGCTGGCTTTGGAGTCCCATTACACGACAAAGGAATGCTGCCTGCATCTGCTGGGACCCTGGAGAAGCTCAGCAAAAAGTTATTTCTTCAACACTCCTTCCCTATGAACCTATGCATTTGCTGTCTAAAGGAAATCTTTATAATCTGTTCTCTATTTTCCTTTTTTAATCCTGATTGTCTTTTCACATAAACATATGTGGTTGATCTCAGACAAGTGCATTTTACTGTGTATAATTTAAAATGCATGCAGCAGTGCAGACTCAAGGGGGTGGAACTCCTCAGGGCACAAATGCTGAAACCTTCCTTTCTCAGGCATTGGTGATTTATAAAAATCACCCAGGGCCAATATTGAACCAACCTTGATTTTATTTTACTTTTACTAACAACCTTGTAGAACTCATAAAAAAAGGGCAGAGAATCTTTAAATAGAGTTCAGGAGCATCTTTTCTTCCTAGATAGAACCTGAATTGTAATCTTTAGTGTGGTTGGCATGCATACCTTTCCCCCCCCCCCCATTCTTCCCTCTTTTCCCCTCCCTCCCCCTCCCTCCTTTCCTCCTTTCCTCTTTCCCTCTTCCCCAGCCTCAGATTCGGCAAAAGAGTGGGTAGGAGAGGAAACGACCAGAGAAGAAAGTTTCAGGCTTTGTACCCTCATCTCCCCTCCCCTCACCAGGCTGCCCAAGAGGTGGAAACAGGGCAGTTTTTGATTAAAAAAAACAAACAAACAACAACTTTCCCAACTTCTTTTTGGTTAGTAGGGATAGGAGTGAAGATAGTCAGGTACCACAAAGACACTTAGGCCTTACATAAGGAAAAGCTTAGCTTATATGGCAAATATTGCTCCTCCCACACCTCAGCCCTTGGAGTCACGGTGCTAAAGGTATTTGAGAAGACTTTTTACCTCCTAGATGACTTTGGGCAATTACTGGGCAACCCTAATTTTGGGGATGTTAGAAGCCTGGCATAGAAAGCACTGGAAGAGGAAAAGAAAAACTAATAAAAGGAAGATGGGAAAAACTACCACCACCACCACCACCACCACCACTACCAGCAATGAGATAGTCTTCTGCAGGAGTGTCAGAATGTAAAGGAGAACAAAGAGCAGAAGTCTCAGGATTTGCCTTCCCAAGACCCAAATTCTAAAGCTCTTGATGGTCCAAACTGTGGGTGATGCCAAATCTTGGTAGTTCACAGTTGGTCTCCTGAAGAGGAGCATGAGTAAGGCCATCAGGACCACAGCCCAGATGGTGGCACTTACGTCACAATGGCTGTGTCAGATCTGCATCAGGCATCAGGGTTATCTGTAGAGAGGTGTCTATGAGGTCACGACCCCCTTGCATGTAGCCAGTCTGAGTGCCAGGGTCGATACTGAGAATCATTTTCATCATCACCCATTGTGTTCCTTGGCTCACCAGGTAGCAGCTTCCCTTGGGTGGGGACTCCATGGTTAGGAAGATGAAATCTTTTACCCTTTAGAAGTCCTTGCCAAAGGACTGCCTTATTTTGTAGGGACTGGATAGACCATTTCATTTGTATGCCCAAAGAGTTATTAAACTATGTATAACCTTTGACCCAGGAATGCCAGTATTAGGTTTGTTTCCCAAGGGTATTAGGGAGAGGAAAAGAACTTTATGTTCTAAAACATTTATAGCAGTTCTCTTTGTGGTGGCAAAGAACTGGAAACTGAGAGGATGCTTATCAATTGGGGAATGGCTAAACAAGTTGTGGTATAAGATTGTGATAGAATACTATTGTACTATAAGAAATAATGAACTGGTTGATTTTAGAAACACAGGGAAAAACTTACATGAAATAACGAAGAAGGAAATGAGCAGAACCAAGAGAGCACAGTAATAGTAATATTGTTCTAAGAACAGCTTTGAGGGGCACTTAGGTGGCGCAGTGGATAGAGCACCGGCCCTGAAGTCAGGAGAACCTGAGTTCAAATCCGGCCTCAGACCAAACACTTGACACTCACTAGCTGTGTGACCCTGGGCAAGTCACTTAACCCCAATTGCCTAAAAATAAAAATAATTGCCTAAAAATAAAAAAAAAATTAAAAAAAAGAACAGCTTTGAATGACTAAGTCATTTTTACAACTATCAACATATAATGAAAGATGCTATCCACATTCAGAGAAAGAACTGGTAAATGGCAGTATGTATAGTATGATATTACATATCCACATATGTCCATACATGTCCTTATATCATCCTAGGCACTCTCCTCTAGAATAGTATCCTTTTGGTAATGTCCTTTCTAAGATATGGCACCTTATACATATAAAAATATTTATAGTTCCTCTCTTTCTTGTAGCAAAGAAATCTAGACAAAGTAAGTGACCTCAGTGTGGAAATGGCTACACAAATTTTACGATATGGATGTAATAGAGTATTATTATGCCATGAGAAATGATGAATATGATAGATTCAGAGAAACCTGGGAAGACTTTGATGAACTGATGGAGAGTGAAGTGAGCAGAACCAGGAAAACAATTTATACAAGCACTACACTAAGTTAAAGGAAAACAACTTTAAGAGAAAGATCAACACATGGACCCATCATCGTAACTTCAAATGACTGATGATGAGGCATAATTATCATCCCTTGGCAGAGAAGTGATGAAACAGAAAGACATATTTACAGATTAGAGAAATGTGTTGATTTGTTTTGCTTGACATTACTTACAAGGGAAGGCTTCTATTGGAGGTAGAAGAGTTGGTAGGTAGAGGAATGATTCAAAATCACAGAAGAAAGAAAAGGGCATCAAAAAAGCATTACAAATACACAGAAGAGAACAGAAGGAGTGTCAGAAGGGGAACACGGAGAAGCAGGGCAGTTTATACTATCATGCTAAATAACTATGTTTCAGTCATTTTCAGTTGCATCTGACTCTTTGTGACCTTTCTTGGCAAAGATACTGGAATGGTTTTTTATTTTACATTTTACATGTAAAATTTACACTTTATTCATTTTACAGATGAGGAAACTGAGGCAAATAGCATTAAGTGACTCACCCAGGGTTACACAGCTAGGAAGGGTTGAGGCTGGATTTGAACTCAGGTCTTCCTGGCTCCAGGCCTAGCACTCTGTCCACTGTGCCTTCTAGATACCACAAATGAGCTACTCTTCTCTTTTTCATCCTTTACTAAGTATGGAATGATTCAGTAACATCTGAAAGGGGCTCACTCTCATACTTGGTGCAAATGCAGTCTGAAATGAGACTCCCTCTTACTTTACTTTGTCTCTGTAATTTTTCCCTTACCACCTGCAAATTTTTGGAAATCTGAAAGGGACTCACCCTTATCATAGGGAAAGAAAAGGATCAGAATAGGATTACTTTAGAATGAATGGATGAACAAGTGAGAGGCTGAGTGAGTGAATGGATGAAAGCATTTATCGAATACTTACTATGCACAAAACATTGTTGGTCAGTCAACAAGTTTTTTTTTGTTTTTGTTTTTTTTTTAAAGCTTGTACTAGGCACTGTGTTCTAGTTCTAGGCACTGTGCTAAGCATTGGGAATACAAATATAAGCAAAAAGAAAGTCTCTGCTCTCAAGAAATTTACAATTTACTGAGGGAGACAAAGAAGCAGAAAAAGGGGAACAGTGGGGAGATAAGGCATTGGCTGGTGGACAAGGAAGTATGGGGAAGTCTGGAGTGCAGCCTGGAGAGAATGGCTTGGTGCCCTCCTTAAACAGAGGTTCTGAGAGGAGCCATCCAGTCACGGGGACAAGCTGCAGGGACCCAGGTTACTTCTGACGTGTGAATTCCCTAGGCTAAAGTGATCTTGCAAGTTGAAGAGGTTTCTGAGGACATAGAGAAGTTCAGAGTATAGCCCGGTGAGAAGTGGAGATGCCTGACCTGGACATGCTTCTTAAATAAGCTTTGAACAGAAGGTAATCAAACATCTGCCTGATGACATTTTTGCATCTTTCCACAGGGAAATGGGAGAACTGGCTTGATACCCTGGGAAAATCATCCTGATATCATGGGAACATGCTCAATCTACTTTGTGGATGTTGTCATATCCTTGGGGGCCTATGCTTTAAATTCTGTTCACAATAGACTGTCTGGGTCCATCCTGAGCACCTTTGCTAAATTGGATGGTTTCATTGCTTTTTGTAAAGGTAACCCAGAATGGGTCATGATTTTTGCTAGACTTTTCAATACCTAATTTCCTCTTTTGGATCATTTAACATCATTCATGATCATCTCTAAGCTGTTTTTTTTTT